>NC_140578.1:42608568-43100871 GCF_057381845.1 Rhamphochromis longiceps
GTGCTGTTACCTCCTCATTTGTGGGTTTTGTTTTTTTTTTTTGGTTTTTAACGACATTTCCATTCGTGTAGGTGTTTATGGTCGGTGGCCCACCATGCTGGAATCACATTATGTGAATGTGTGTTAGTTTGGTAAATAATCAAGCGGATAGATCAAATAAAATAAGTCCCTGCTGGGTGTCAGGCACTAATGTTGGTGTCATTTCCTTGGTGTCAGTGACTCACTTGCTATAATAGCTACACCAGAAGTCATCAGTTGACCGCTGTAGTTTGATCGTCACGGAAAAAATAAAAATATCCTTGAAGAGTTTTGGTCTCCGCTTTTTTGTATGAAAGCTCTCTTTTTCCTCATCACACCAAAGTCTGTGAAATCTAAGCAATCTAAGCTGTTTCGACACATTGTTGGCTTCAACGAGCTTGAGTGGAACGAACCACTGGAAACGATGGCTTTGACAGGTCGTGTGATGTGTGTGAAGTTAAAAGATTATAAACCTTTTCCTTCATAATGTGTACAAACCAGAATGTTTTATTTTTGTGTATCTGTATGCAAACAGAGACAGAAAAAAGATTAAGGTACTAAAACCAAAACCAAAAGAAGTTTAGCATTGCTGAATGATATGACACCCAACAGAAGAGTTTAGTCTGGACCAGAGTGTTTTACAGAAAATGATACAAAGAGTTTCCTCCTGTTTCATTTACGACCAGGACCTGCACTGAGGCGTCAAACCACATGTGAGAAGTGAGCTTTAGTTGCACTCTTAGACTTACTTTTTTAGTCAGACATCTACAGGTAGGACTCACACGTTACACACAGTTAGTGGTCTGAAAGAGCTTTTTTGTGTCTTAAATCCATAAAAGATTTAATAATGTAATTGTCCAAAAAAAAGAGGCTGGAAATGACAAAATGACCATCTTTAAACTGGCACATAAAGCCTCATGTATTTTCTCTCCTGTCAAATTCATGCACACATCTTCGCCCATAGATACCTGCATGTGCGATATGTTCTTTACTCAGCAGCTTCAAATGTAAAAGTCCGAGTGAGACGGAGATGTTGCTTCGCACCCAGTAGAGTTCTAGTGTGATGGGAGACTGGAACTTGGGCATGGTGTTTAAGAAGAACAGTATATTTAAGAACATAAGTCTACTAAAATCTATACTTTCTTTAACACATTAGCATTTTGTGTTTTTATGACAGAATAGCTAAACGGACGTGCAGGGGGTTTGTGATTTACTTTTTACGTGGCACTTTTGTGATCTTTTGCATGTAACCTGCAAAGGGACTGCACATGCAAATAAGATTAATAATAAATAATAATAAGATTTTAGCTGCTACCTTCATCTCTTATAGGAATAGCAGAGATGGTAAAACAAAAGCGGTCATTGAGTTCCATGGCATCATGGGAAACGTAGGAAGAAGTATTTTTGAAGCCTTACCCACAGTCTGGAGTAAAAATAAACATATATTGGTATGATGGTGGATGGTTGTTTTTTCCTTTCATTAAAAAAACCCTCAAATTTGATGTTAGCTTCCAAAAAGTGGACAACAAAAAGATTTACATTTTAAAGTCTTATTAAAATCCAACAGGGACTTAACATTATGAGGGGGAAAGTGTCTCACCTCTACAAAGATTAATCAATTCAGCATCTTGAACTTTTCCCGGGGACAGGGCAGTGGTGCAAAGGCAACATGGACTTGTGCAAACACAAATGCACAGCTCTCCTTTACGTGTACGTGCAGGAGTATCTGCAGGTGAAACGTGTGCAGTGACGGCGGCTGTCTGACCTTTGACCGTGGCAAACCCTCAGAGTTAAGAGCTTTAAGCCTCCACATGATTACAGTTTCAACCTTTTAACTGCAGGTGTTTAACTGGAAACAAATGCAGATATAATGTGTTCTTACATAACTTTAACTGTCATATTACATACTCGCTCATGGTTTTATGAGCTTTTATATTTCTCACTTGCTTTTGTTTTAAGTTTTACAATTTCACCTGCTACCCAGATTTTAGCAGTTTGGTGTTTGAACTTCTGGTTACCTTTTGAACATCTCTAATAGGAGATCACAGATATATTTATACTGCTGAACTAAACTAAAAAAAGATGAACTCTGTCTTCTAAGTGTGACATTTGCTTGGCTTGCTTTGTTCTTTATCTGTGACAGCAGATGAGGCCTCTTGGATCACTTCCTTTCAAAACCATATATGCGCACACACGTGCGTGTACGGTGGCACACACACACATAAAATATGTGAAGTTACTGCGCTCTGACAGGAAATAACCTCGATAATGGAAAGAGGCTGTTCTTTTTAGCTGAATGTGATGAGAACAGTGAAGAAGATGGCTTCTGCTGTCAGCATCGCTGCGTTTCTGCTCTGCTGCTGCTTCGTTTCCTCCACAGGTATGTTTCAATTAATCTGTTTATTCTGTCAGGTTGAGGTTTTTATTGTTAAAATCCAAACTTATTGGTTTACATTTATACCATTTTTTTTTTTTGTCAAGGAAATACTCAATTGAACCTCTCAGCCATGGGCGCTACAAAGATACTTATCCTTTAAAAATACCCACAGAATGCAGTAAAAGTCTATATTTCTGTGTTTCTGTTTGAGTCTCTCAGTGGAAATCTATTTTGTGACTGTAAATAATATAGAAAAACCATTAAAACTACTTTTTTTATTTGTAGTAAACTAAACAATCCAAAATATTTTACCAGTCCTTTAAATATGATTATTTTATTGAGGAAAAACTCAATAAAACTAAAGAGGAACTAACAAATGACCTGTAGTAATACTGTTGGATAGGGCTGCTGACATGAGCGAGGGTGAAGGTTTAGTTCCTGCTGAGGTTTTGGGTGTGCAGGGTTTGTTTTATTGTCATTATTATTATTTTTTAAAAACTTGACTCTGCTTTTCTTTTTCTATATTTGCTTCAAGCTTACTTTCCTTTTTGGTTGTGCTTTCATACACATTCAAAAAAAGAGGCATGTCTTTGATTTTTGGGGGTGAACTGAAAACCTCGGCCATAAATACATCAATGTTAGACAAAAGAAACAGTCCAGAACGTTCTGCAGACGAAACCCATCGCTGCTGATGTGGTAACTTTGGTCTGAGATGGGGATGAACAGGAAGCGATGCAAAGGTGCAAAAGTAGAGGTGACCCATAGAAGCAGCGAGCGCTCAGTGCAGAAAAGGAGCTGTGGAATGGAAAGGATGAAGAATTAAAGTCATAAAAAGAGCAAAAAAAAATTACACTCAAAAATGTTTTAATAAACTGAATTATATGAAATTGCATTTATGAATTTTTATATCAATATATATGAACTAATGGGTTATAAGAACGTTAAAAACATAGAATTTTAAAATTTAGTTTACGTCCATCAAATATTGTAATTCTTAATTTATGGTCACAAAACAAACTAATGAAAGTTGTTTCTGATGTAATTAAATCATAAAGATTCCCTTCTGTTCCCCCTCTTTCCTTTGAGCCGTTTACGTTTAAATCATTTCATGTTTATGTGAATAGATCTGATAAATGCTCAACAGGAGGCGAATTACAAAAAAAGTCATTTCTGTTGAACACACTGTGCATCTTATCGTTGCTGGTTTTTAAATGTCACCTTCTGCTGAGGCGTAATGATGGCGTTGGTGTCTGGTATATGCAGCCTTCACACATTCCTCTATTGTTTGTCAGCATGACAGTTTGAAACGGGGTTATGAACTGCAAAAGCGACTTCACCCGTCAATACGGAACAATTCTGTGAATTTTTGTAGAGGAAACAGCTTCTTTAGAGACCAAGTGACTCATTCTACTCATGTTACTGCCATAAAAATGCTTGTGATTGCAGTTCATTGTCAAATTTGAATCCAATGCTTTATATCACAGTTTATTTCAGTTAACATGTATTCTCGTAGGTGGAAGCTGTTGCTCCTCTGCTCTTCTGCAGGATTCATATGTCATGAGTTACATCATTTCACTTCTTCTTGGTTCACTGTGAGAGGTTTTGATGATTTCAGCATGTTAACAGCTATGTCTGATCTTAATACAGTGTAGTGCTGTCTGTTGTTAGTCCTTATGTCCTTTTTTAAATGTTTTTTTAAGTACACATAAAAGAAAAAACTACATTTCTGGTGATGAGCTCTTGTAGTTGACAGGAAGTGGAAGGTATTCAAAGGTTCACATTGCTGAGTCTAACTTGTGGTTTTCTGATTTAGAGCAGAAAAACACTTTCGTTTGAAGTTAAAGAAAACGGTGGTTCTGCTGAAATATTATTTTTTTTTCCATTTGCAATAACAAAGGTTTAGGGTTATTACTAATGAGCCACTTTGTGTCCTCCTCTGAGAAAAGACTCACGCAGCCACGACTAGTGACTCAAAATGAGGTTTGGCTAGAAGCTAATTTTTTATAATCATCCTGGAAAATATTAATGTTGTGCTTCATGAGAACATGACTTATATAACCACTCATTTCCTGTGGTTCCCTTCACAGAAATTGAAACTGTGTCAAAGTTGTTCACTGATTGCAAAATCTATTTTACTGAGAACTGTTTTTACATATTCGTGTATTTTGTCTGCTCAGCACCTCGTGATCTCTGATAGATTCCAGTCACCTCTTTAAACATTTACAAATAAAATATATTGATGGCAAACCTTTCACCTTTAGCGCATGTTTAGATGAGGATGCCATCGCTGCACACTGTGGGCTGAAGAGAGACAACAGGATGAAATGTAACCATCATCCAGCCTCAGTGATGGAGTAAAGTGATGTGTGCAGGACGCCCACAGAATATAATGTTACAGACGTTTGTCAGCTCAATCAGTCGAAACCAACAATACGCAACTTCTTACTGACATTATGTGACTAAAATACAACTGCTAACTTTATACTGAAATACCAGCTGTATTCTGGTGACTTGTCAACTTACACATTGTATCTGAATGACATTTGACTGATTTTGTACGTTCATGAGTAGAGTCTCACAAAAAGAAGTCACTCAGAAAAACTGGGACATACAGGAAGTCAGAAAATGTGTTAACAAGCTCTGTACCAACTCAAGCAAGGCATTGTAGACATGTTTGCAGAGAAGCAACTACATTCAAGTTCCAGGGGAATTGAGCATTAACAGTACACAAGTCTTTGCTGTAAACTGGTTGAGAGAGTGGTGGAAAAAAACTATTGAAACTTGATCAAAACCCATCATTAAATTTAAGAGCGGTCCATCGTAGTGCCTGACAAATGCACAGGAAATGGTGTTAGTTCGAAATGAACTACTAACCACACTGTTAATGCTTAATACTTCAATTAGTCACAGTCATGATGTCATGACAACTAGTTTTGATAGATCTGTAGATGCAATGAATTTTTGACTTTTGCTAGTTTAAAACTAGTAAAATCATAAACTTGCCCTTATGTTAACAGAATCATAATTTACCTCAGCTCTGATATATAATTCTTCAGAGCTTTTGTAACATGACTAGTTAATTTTTTTCATCTATTTTTTTGTCTTTCTTCACTTTCCTTTCTGTTTCAAAGGCTCTCAGGATGATTGTGTGTACGCTGCAACTGGATCAAGCTTTACTGTGCCCCTAAAATATGAGTTGAAGGAATCAGATAACCTGAAATGGCTCAAGGACACAAGAGTAATCTTTTATCGCAGAAAGAAACAGGTGACCACAGGGAAAAATGATGATGTTGATTCAACTGGATCACTAAAGCTGACACAACTCACCAAAGACAAGTCAGGACGATACAAACCAGAGGTTTACACAGAGGGAATAAATGCGGGGGATTTACCAAGTGTGCATTTGTGTGTATTAGGTAAGTAACAACACATTATACGCATATTCATTGTGTTTGTACTACTTATATCACAACAAGCAAGTGTGCTGATCCATCAGAAGCTGTTTTAGTCAGATACTATAATTAAGAGTAAAGTCTTTGGTTTTATTATAAAGTCACTGTTCAGTTTTATCAATCAACAGTACTTGTTATTGTAGAAAAGTAGTAGTTTATATAATGTTGATATAATCACATTTTCTGTACTCAGATCCTGTGCAGAAGCCCACAGTGACGAGGACATGTACACCTGATAAGACAAAAGTCACTTTTACTTGCAATGTTGGTAAGGTGAGGACATTGTTTATTGTTGTACTCTACAAATAACTGACTGATAATTAAGTTGTTGAAGAATATGTGGGCATAAGCTTCATTTCTCCTCCACTGAAACCAAGCATGATTTGAAGTGTGCTGTCTACAAGCATTTACTCAGAGATGTTGTTTCAGGAAGTTGTGTTTCTATGTATGTATTATTTAATTATATAGGCTTGGAAATTACTGAAAATGTATGAAAAGATTATTATATTTCTCATTTTGGTGAGGTTGGACTTGTTAGACTTAAAATCTGAACTTTCCGCTAATCCACTAACTAATTGTCTGTTTGTCTACAGAGTGAAAAAAATTTTGAGATCAAATGGTTTATGGTTGATAAAAAGACGGCAGAAAAAGAGACTGGCAAGGACCTGACAAGACCAGTCAAAGACGTGCTGAATGCTCGTTTCTTTTGCAATGTTTCTAACCGCGTCAGCTCTGAGATCAGTCAGCCTGTTCAACAAGACTGCAAGTCCTGTACGTATTATGTGTTATCAAGGGTACAAATGTTCAAATGTGCCTTTTTCCATGTTCGTGAACTGAAGTGGTCATTTTATTGAGCTCATATGTTAACAAGATACTTTTCTTCTCCTTTTATTTTAAAGCTTTTCCTGACACACTATTTGGAATTAGCATCTGGGTTTTTGTGGGTGGTGGAGCAGGTAAGGTTTGTCTTCTGCTTAAAATCTTGACATCATATTTGGGGCTATGGTGTGAAAATGCATAAGAAAGCTTCTGTTTTTTCACTCTTACATCTAATGCAATTTGCTGTTATTACTCACCATCAGGTATTGTTCTGGTGCTGATCCTAATTGTCATCATTTGTTGCATCAAGACCAAACGGAAGAGGCGTTTGCGACTAAAGGGTAAGAATGTGCTTATTTAAAATATAAGCTGCTGTGCTCACAAAATATCATAATACATAATATATATTATTCATATATTATTTACATTTAAATGACTTATATTTTTACTGGGCCAAACAAATCTCCAATTTTTTTCATTTACTTATTCATTTACATAACTTGCCAAATCTTCCATGTCTGTGCCAAACAGCTTGTTCTGCTACTGACTTGTTTTGACCTTTTGTCTTTTTGCTGCTACAAGTGCTGATGCCGGTACTCAGGCACTTGACTGTCAGCACCTGTGGACACTGCTACAAAGGCCATGGTGTCTGAGCATATGTGCAGTAGAGCCTAAACATGTGCAGGGACATTATGTATGTGAGTTGAAAGTTTTCCGACAGCACTTGAATCGCAGGGTTAAGGTGTGGAGAAGACACAGAGAATGGTACGCTGATTGCTGCACCAATAGGGTAACAGTTTCCGTGATGTTGTGTGACTGCCTCAGTGACTGTTGTGTGACGGCCTCAGCTTCAGTGCAGAGAGATATTGAGATACGATTCTTCAGTAGTGGCAATCTTTTGTTTCTGCTGTCTGGGACCAGACTCTTTCCTCCAAGATGACAGTGCTCACCCGCACAGAGCGCAGTTTATCAGAGAATAACTCCAGTGTTTGGGAGGGGAGAGGATGAAATGGCTTGCCTCTAGTCCTGTGCTCAGGTGACTAACACATCCACATTTGGTTGAGGAATAGGATAGAATGCCACAGCAGTGTATGAGCGAGCTGGTGACCAGTATGAGGAGCAGGTGCCAGGCTGTTGTGGCTCTGTATGCTTCTTCTACATGCTACTGAGGCTAATGAGGCCAGTGTTTGTTAAATGAACAACTGAATAAATTGCAAATATGTCTTGTTTCTTCAGACTTCAATCATCCAATCCAATAAATTCTGACTCCAAACAAGAGTCACCTGCAGCTTAAGCTGGTTAAGTCTGTGCATCGTCAGAAAGCATATTCTTTTTTATAACACTAGGTGGAGTTTGAGTCAGGTTTTTATGTGACATGTGTCTCACAGAGCTCACTATCTGTTGAGCTATTCAGAAGTGAGTAAATATATAGTTAAAACTCTCAGTTCTCTTTTTTTGTTGCTGTTCCAAAACACTTTGTGCCACTTATCATGTCACAAACTGAATACAGCGATGCATTCAGTTTGTGACATGTCGTTCTAGAGAAACACTCATATAATACATCCTGTTATTGCCATGGTTTTCTGTGGTGGCTGACTTTCCACTCTTTCATTTACAATGTGCTCCATCTGTCAGACTCTAAACCAGCTCTTATGGGCTGGGTCTTTAAACAAGATGATCCAATAATGGAACATTAATGCTAATGCCTTCCAAGACATTAGCATTAAATCAACTGACACTAAATACACCTGGAAGTTCTGGGATTCAGAGGTTATTGGTGGCTCTTCCTGACTGATGATGCTTCAGACCTGTTGCAAGACCATGGAGAGGATCATACTTCACCTTCGCCCACTAGTCGGGAGAGATATAGATCCGCTGAAATTTGGCTACCAGCCGAACATTAGGGTGGATGATGCTGTCACCTACCTGTTGCATCGGGCCTTCTCTCATCTGGAGAGCGCCAGGTGCACTGTGAGAGTCATGTGTTTTGATTTCTCCAGTGCCTTCAACACAATCAAACCCTCAGTGCTAAGGGAGAAGATGCAGGGAGTGGGAGTGGACCAACAGCTGTCCTCATAGATTAGGGTTTGGACATTGAAACGGTGGAGGAGTACAAATACCTGGGTGTTCACCTCAATAACAAACTGGACTAGTCCACAAACACAAATGCACTCTAAAAAAAAGGTCTAAGTTGTCTCCACCTGCTACGGCGGCTGAGATATTTTGGGGTGAACAGGACTCTCCTTAGGACATTTTATGACACTGTGGTGGCATCTGCTATTTTCTATGCAGTGGTCTGCAGGAGTGGTGGCAGAGAGGAACAGAGAAAAACTTAACAAACTGGTCATGAGTGCCAGCTCTGTCCTGGACTGTCCGCTGAAGTCCATCGAGCAGGTTGGGGAGGAGAGGATGTTGTCTAACCCAGCGGTCCCCAACCCCCGGGCCTCGGACCGGTACCGGTCCGTGAGTCGTTTGGTACCGGGCCGCGAGAGTTGAGGCTCAGGTGTGAAATGTATGGTTTTCAGGGTTTTTATCGGTTTTCAGCATTATTTTGTTATCGTTTTTATCATTAACTCGGTTTTCCTGGGTCTTTTCACGTGTGTTATGAATAACTTTTTTTTCCAGTACCAGTAATAGTTTTATTTTGTTGTATTTTTCCACGACACCTTAAAGGCCGGTCCGTGAAAATATTGTCAGGCATCAACCGGTCCGTGGCGCAAAAAAGGTTGGGGACCGCTGGTCTAACCTAACGTCCATCATGGACATCACCTCCTTATGATTCTGCAGGTCTGACCTGTCACCTATATTTGCTTTAACAGATGAGAGGGAGCTTCGCTTGCAGTGGGGCAATCAGGAACAACAACATCATCATCATCAGCATCATCATCAGCATCATCAACATCCAAATCAAAATAATTCTGATCAGCATCATCACCCCCACCACCATCAGCAGCAGCCGGCAGGCAACACCGGCCCCCGACAACATCGCTCTAAACAGCCACGCACCCAGCAGCGTCCCAGAGCGCCTGAGCCCGCCAACGGCCAACCTCAGCCCAGCCCCAGACGGGCTACGCAGGTAGGACACAGAAGCAGATGACACAGAAGTTTTTTAGACCAAAAATGATTTATTTTTGCTATTATTCTGACTGCTTAGAATGAAAATTGAAAACAGTAACAGTGAGTCATGTGGAAATACATAATTTAGGTCTGATACACCTTTTTTCACTCTCCTTCAGGTTTCCGCTCCAGGTGGTAACGGCGGCGAAGAGCAGCCTCCTCCTCTTCCTCAGCCCAGGAAGAAAACTCCAAAAGCACCAAAAGAATGAAAAAACTTGAGCTTAGTATATGGAAATAATTTTTAATCTTTTTCTTCATCTTTTTAAAAGCTTGTCTCAAACTATAAATCTATCTGATAATGTGATGCTGAAACTTGACCTGCCAAAGAATTATATATATAGATATTGTAATATTTGCATGTATATAACAAATATTGCGTAGATTTCAGATCCTCTTAGATCAGAAAGTGAGTCTACATGAGGAAACAGACTTCTGAAAGATGTGAGATGTTTTAAATGAACAATCAGACTATAATTTTTTTTATTTTCTTAATTTTTCATTATACTTGAGTAAATTATATGTTAAATACAAAGAAATTGTCAAAGTGTACACATTGACATTTCTGTTTAATGCAACATTATATAGAATATTGCTAGTAGTTGTCACTCTTTGCTACTTATTCCATATTTACATCCTAGAAACAGTTTTACATTTTGGGAAATACTCTTATTTTCACGTTTACCGTTTTTTAGCTTCACTGCTGTTGGCATTTGTATGTTGAATACAGAGCTGAGACCAGCAGCTGGTTAGCTCAGTTTAGCTTGGCTTAGAATAGCTTAGATTCAAATAAAGTGGCTCATTTGAGAATGGTAGGGTTTTTTTTGCCTCTTAACATTTGAGGCTTTCTACAAATGTTTTGCCAGGTTAAGCAGGTTAAGCAAAATCTGTCAGACTGCATATAAAAGATGATGTAACCAACTGGTTTCTAAAGTTTCTAAAGACTATATACTCAAAACAAATATTCTTGGCCCTCACAGCCCAGTAAAGCCTGAACGATGAAATAATTGCCAGAAAATTCTCATTTTTTTCAAACTACAGTGGTAACTGCAAAACAATATATATCAGTTTGCATATTACATTTGGCATTTTTGTATAAAAAAGAAACTGATGATGGCGGTCTCAAAAACTCACAAAAATTGAAGTATCTTAATCGTTTTGGGCTTGAATGGGATTTTTTGAGTGTAGCTTTTTGGAACCAGGCATCATGTGCAAGGTGTGGATCATACTGAGAAACCGAGAGCCACGCCCTAAAGCATACCCTGCTTTATCACCCTGTTTGAATCAAATGGGGTCCATGTTTTACAAACTAAGCATCATGTTATGGTCATGTGTCTTGTGATACGTTTTATCAGAAAAAAAGTTTCTTCTGAGGACAAGGGAGAGAAAGGGTCGTTTTCTTTTACATCGCTGTAGAACCAAACTTCTTTTTTAAATCAAAAGAGTCGCCCCCTGTTGGCAATTAGGTAAAACTGCAGGCTCAAAGCACCTCTGCATTGGCTCCGCAGTGCAGAAGTGCCTTTAAAATATCAAACTATAAAATATCAAACTATATAATATCAAACTTTAACATTTTTTAAACCTCAAAAATGTTTTGCATACTACAAGAAAACTTGCACATTGTGAATTTTACCATCACGTATACATTATGTAAGAGTGGCTTCACTGCCACTGCAGAAACCTTTTCACACAACATAGTATTCAATTTTCAATCTAGAAGGCTCCTTCTTTCTGGACAAACTACAAAAAGAATGTCACTGCAGATTATTTCATTGTGCGAACAGCCTTTGGTGTACATGTTGCAAAAAGCTAAGGATTTGTCATTTACGTTTTTTATTTTGTAATTTTGCTCACCTTCTTATGACTGCTGTCTGCTGTAGTTAACTAAATTTTACTAGAAAGTTAACTATCCGCATTGTTTGGATTGACATGTGCGTTTGTATTTGTATGTATTTGTGTATGTGTCAGTATAAACTGTGCACAGTGGTCTTTTTAAATAAATGGTGTCGTTATGATTTGCAGTATAAGTTTGGGAGTGAATGTTTCAAACTGCGTCATTTTCACCTCTGCACTTTTCTGAGTGCACAGAGCGATGCAAGCAGACGGTTGTTGTGTGTGATTCATATATCCTGTCTTTTTGCTGAAAATGTGTTTGTGGCTTTCTACATGCAGGCTTAGTGTGTGTGTGTGTGTGTGTGTGTGTGTGTGTGTGTGTGTGTGTGTGTGTGTGTGTGTGTGTGTGTGTGTGTGTGTGGATGATTTCCTGTACTTGTCGGTTTATAGCAACAGAAAATTGCCACATTTAGTGTCAGATTCTGTTCTTTCTTCACTAAAGTGATATTATGTTACTGTAAATGTTTTAGTTTATTGTCTGCCTTATCAGGCTTCATTGTGTGTGAACAACAATGACTGAATGATGGGCACGCCCACACAATGCTGCTGTTCGCTTATTTTCACACCTTCCAGTGCATCTTTACATATTTTCCTCGTGTCATATCTAGAGACATCTAGAGCTGCTGTGAAAAATGCAGGGCCTGCTGCACTGTGGTGTGATCTATGTGGTGCAAAACTGAAAAGAGGAACCATTTTGATAGCTTTGCATTTTGATAATAATTATACAGTCTATGTTCAAAAGATCCAAGTTTTAGTTCAGTATTATTTGTTAACGCAAACAGGCCAAATTCCTAGACACATCCCTTCAGCTGCTCATTAACACCGATATCCAGTCTGTTAATCATATGGCACCAGCTCAATGAGACAAACCTGCTGAGGTTCAAACTGAGCATCAGAAAGGACATTTAAGTGACTTTGAACATGCCATGGTTGTTGGCGGCAGATGAGCTGGTCTGACTATTTCAGAATCTGCTGATCTGCTGAGATTTTTCCACACAGCCATCTCTAAGGTTTACACAGAAAAGACTGAAAAGGAGAAAATATACAGTGAGCTGCAATTCATAAGGATGAAAATTCCTTGTTGATGCCAGAGTGGCTCCGTGCAGCTCTGGCCCGGTGTTGTCAAAACCACATTAGTTTGCAGCAAACTGATATCACAGTGGCTATATTAGTAAGATATGCATCGCTGTTATTAATCTATGGTGTGGTGATATTGTTTGTGTTTCTCTGACTGAAAAGCATCAGCAGCATGGACTGACTGGGTTATGATGGTGATGAAAATGAATAGATCAGTAACACAATAAAAACTGAACCCAACAGTGAAGGAGATCGTCTATTTTTTGTGAGCTTTGTTTTACTCGCATGGTTTAAATACAGTGATAAGTGATCATCTTTGATTCATTTCCGTTTTATTTATATATTCTCAAATAAAAACAACAGTTGCCTGCAGGTGCTTTATATTGCAAGGTAAAGAGAACCAGACGATCCCCACTAGAGTGGGAAGGAAAAACTCCCTTTTAACAGGATGAAACCTGAGGGAGGGGCAGCCATCTGCTACAAGTTTGGTAAGGTTCTGGGACTGGTCTCACTCAAGATGACAGACTATAGGACATTACTGCAGAATTTACTGATGTGTTGTGTTGTCTGGCTTTCATGGATCTCAGATCTTACCCAGCACTGTCCGTCATCGTCTCCAAAACACCAAATGATTGAATATTTTATAGAAGAGTGGTTGTTCATCCCTTCGTGCCACTTTTGGAGTCACTGTCGAGGTTTGGCAGTGTGGCAGGGAGGTGTGTGTTGTGGCTCAGCTGCAGAGGGAGAGGTGACGTGGATGGTTGAAGGGGCAGCACCAGGAGAAGCTGGAGAGGTGTCGGGACCAAAGAGGAGCAATATTGTGAGCAGCTGGCACGCTGCTGGAGCAATGCCTGGGAAATTTACATTGTACATTGAAAAGTAATAAACATGAAACCCAGAGCACGGTGTGTGAGAGTGTGTGTCATGTGTGTGTCTTGCATTTACACAGCAGAAAGATTGTGAAGTTAACATAACAAGCAGCACTTTGACAGATTACACAATTGCAATTCACTATTTTGGTTTCCTTTCTTAACCCACCCCTCTTCCTTTTTCTCACTTCCTTTCATCGCCTTCTTCATCTTTGGCATCTTGCGTTCTGTCTTCGCCGCCCATCGTTTAACCGAAATGTTCAGAGGATTGTTCCTCACTTTTAAATGAGCTAGCAGTTCTGGATGGAAATATCAGTTTGCTCTTTCCTTCTTAGCCTACGCCTGTTTCACTGAGCTCTTTAAGCTTTCTAGTCGTGTGAGAGGAATAAGATGTTTAAGATTAAGCACTTGCTTTTGCTTTCTTTCTGGGTGTTGTCATGTTCATGTATGCAGTTTAAAAAGAAAAAAAGCTGTGTAGAAGAAATCATATAGAGCAGGGGTGGGCAACTCCAGGCCTCGAGAGCTGGTGTCCTGCAGGTTTTAGATGTCCTTGATCCAACAGCTGATTTAAATGGCTAAATTAGCTCCTCAACATGTCTTGAAGTTCTCCAGATTCCTGGTAATGAACTAACCATTTGATTCAGGTGTGGTGACCCAGGGTGAGATCTAAAACCTGCAGGACACCAGCTCTCCAGGACTAACGTTCCCTACCTCTTATGTAGAGGGTTGCAGTTTCATTCACAAGCAATGTGTAGGACCCGATGGCCTGATATCTCAATGTTGTGTAAAATAATACCTATGGAGTTCCCCTAGTTACACTTTTTGTAAACAAAGGTAAACAAGTGACTTCTTGCATGTGACTCATTCCCACAAATAGTTTGTCATTCTTCAAGTGAAAACCACCAGGTGCAACATGCAAGCTCAACAATTCACACCTTGGATAAAAATAAGTGAAGGTCACAGGATGGAGACTTTAACATGTATGAACGTGGACATGGAGCTTGTGTAAATGAGTGTAAACAACACTGGATCAAAAACATTCTGCTCTCTGATGTTTTTGAGAAAATACATGGAACTAATTTCGCAGACGTTGTTCATGATCTGCTGAACTTGAACTGGATCTCCTGAGCGGTTAGCCCTCTCCCCTCACAGCAAGAGGGCTGTGGGTTTGAACCTGTGGGTTGGCTAGGCCCTTTCCTCAGTTTGTGAAGTTACCATGTGACCTGTGCCTGTGTGTGTACACCGATCTTCTCCAGACGCATGCATTAAGTTAACTTACAATTCTAAATTGGCCATAGTTGTGAATGTGAGTGTGGATGGTTGTCTGGCTCTGTATGTTAACCCTGCAGCTGGAGATCAGATGTCCCTCTTTAAGTAGGACTACACAGGATTTTTTCTGTCCCACATCTTGAGACAATGTCCCACATTTTGACTGGCTATGGCTGTGTCCAATGCTGTGTACAGTGAAAGTCACAAGCTACCAAAAAGGCACAGAGTCAAAGTTACACTGTAAATTTTGGTGAATGTGATGGAAACAGGAGAAAATGTGGTGTGAAGTGACACAGTATGTGTGTCATAATTTGCTAAAAATGGCTAAAAGGTCTGTTATAGGTCAAAAAAGGATGCTGAAACTCAAAGACTGGTACCAGACAGAACACCAGCAGTAGGGTAATGAAAGAATAAAGTAGCCAGTAGGTACCAAGACCGGTCTTTGTGCCAGGGGACAGTGTCTGGATGTGCTGCCCTGTATGCATGAAGGGCTTGCAATCATGACAGGGCTAAGCTGGTGTATCAGCAGCGGCGGATCTAGAGAAATTTTCTTAGGGTGGCAAAGAAATCACATGGGGTGGCAAAATCAAAGCCTTTTTTTTCACAAACACACATTCAAATGCAATAAGTATACACGTTTGTCATGTAAATATCATCTATAACTTAATTATTTTCTGAAGCCCACATAATTAAACACTTTAGTTACATAAAACATGTGATTTTATGTACTGTATGGCTTGTATAATAAATAAATATGTAGCCCAATAAGTATAAAATCCAGAAAGCTACACAACATGGGGCGGTTCATTTACAAACACAAATCTAATTTAAGTTTCACACTGTTTTTTGTTAGAAAAAAAAATCTAATTGTTACATGCTTAAATTACACAAAATGTCAGAAATCTGCACTGTCATGAACAAAGATCTGTGTTGAAGTCCAATCTTTCAACAAGGGCTGAAAGACTTGTTGCTATGTCAGCTTAAATCAGTCATGTGATTTGGAGGTGCAGCGAGTCCGTGGACCCCAGAGGGTTAATAACACTCACCTTCATTCCATTTCCACAGTGCAACGACCAACCACCTGTGTGAAATCTGAAATTCCCATGGTGTTGTTCAAAATGTGCTCTGGCACAATCATAAGCATCGCTTGCTACTGAAAACTAGAAAAGAAGACTGTCTGTGATATGGGCTGAACCATTTGTTAATGGAGGGGGGAGGAACACTATGCGATATATTCAGTTTTAGCATTTATATTCACTGTTAACTGTAACTACGCTCAAAGTGCTAATGCTATGTTATTTTAACAAACAACACTGTCATATGCAAAACTATGGTGGCACTGTGGCAAGAGATCATTTTAGGGTGGCACTTGCCACCCCATGCCACCCTTCTAGATCCACCCCTGTGTATCAGGCACGCATGGCGAGCTGTGGGTGTATGGTGGTATTGTACCAGGACAGGATTTCACCATATTACCCCCTCACCCCTTCCTATACACACTCCAAAAACCTACCCTGTGCAACAGTTGACTGGGAGAATTGGTCAGTTATTTTATAAGTATTCTGACACCACCAAGGAAGCTGTGCACGCCTCTCGCTCATGTTACAGCCACCAGAGCTGGACACAGAGCTGGCCGCTCTGAGTTATTTAATGTTAAACTAGCTCGTGTTAAACTGGTGGAAGGTTCCTCACTGAAATGTCTGCCACCTAAAGTTAAAAATAAACTGGCAGCATTTAGGTTTTTCTCCTCTTCCTCTTTTTTCTTCATTCTTTCTGCTTTTCAATTTTCATTCTTGTCCCTAGCTGCCATTCACTTAAACAGAACTATGAATGCCACTTGAACTGTAAGAGGCACGAGTGGGGTCCTTTCAGGGAGGCCAGGTCTCTGCTGTCAGAGACCTGCTGGCACTAGTCTGGGCCCCAAGCATCTGTGTGGTGGTTGACCACAATCCACTGTCTCTCTCACACTCACAGACTCTCTCTCCTCTGTCATGCTGTCACACATTTCCTGCACTCACATACAGTGGTAAGTGTCAGTGGCGAGAGAGGACCGGTCTTACCTCCAGAGAAAACACGTGGAAATCGAGGGACAAGGAAAAAAGTGGAAGGAAAATGGAAAACTATGTCACTGCACTCACTTTTGGGATTTTCATGCTCAGTAAGAGACACTTCTTTGATTGGTGGCTAATTAACTCTGCTGGTGCCCTTTTATTTAAAAAAAGGAAGAAAAGAAAAAGTGATGTATTTTTAAAATATTTTTTATGTTATGTTTATAGTCAACAGGATTTAGGAAGATGTTTTATAAAAAAAACTTTTGCAACTATCGTTATCACTGTGCATTATTTACCTGCTCTGTCTCATACATCTTTATCAGTTCATTTTGCCATTGTAGCTAAACAAGTGCTAAACAGTTTAAGTACTCGCAGGCATTTTTGGTAAATCACTGCAACAGTGTTGGGCAGGCGATCGTTTGACACGAAGCCAAATATTAATCCCCATTTTGAAGTCTGCCAATTTAATATTTCATTTTTGTCTGTGGGTGGACTATCTTTTTTTTTTTTTAATTATTATTTAAACAAAAAATAGTGCATTTAACATCCAATTGATTTGTAACTTTTTGAGTGAAACAGAGGTTTTGGTTGGTATGTTGGACTAAGCCGAATTGAAAAGTCAATCAAAGAGATTGAAAATAAATGTCTCTCAGTCTCTGTCCTGTTGTTGTGGAAAAATGTGGAAGAACCACACACAGCCACAACAGCCTGGCTGCTCCTCCTCATGCTGGTCTGGATGCCAGGTGTGGTCACACACTGACCAAGCTTGGCTTCCTGTTCTTCAGCCAGGATTTGTTGCAAGTCAGCCAGTGTGGCTTTCACCTGACTGTCCATGATTAAAACATTGAACATCAGTGTCATTGTCAAACATGTCATTACCTTATTCAAGCTGCTACAGGCCCAGCAAACTTCAATATGACCTCAATGGTCTGTTGTACTGAGGGGCAAATGTATATAAATACAGCGTATTCTTCATGTAAATTGAAAGAGTTGATCCTCTGGAGAGTATGAGTATTTAGTGTATTACTTGTGGCCAGTAGATTATTA
Source organism: Rhamphochromis longiceps (assembly GCF_057381845.1). Lineage (NCBI taxonomy): Eukaryota > Metazoa > Chordata > Actinopteri > Cichliformes > Cichlidae > Rhamphochromis > Rhamphochromis longiceps. Next base: position 42,626,555 of record NC_140578.1, read on the forward strand.
AAAAGCTTCTGATGCAGAGTAGCTGTGTTTTTACTTTGTGTTTGAGGCTATTTGGTTATGCTGGTCCATTTAACAGCTATCCCCCACAACTTACTAATGCTCTGCTGACCATGGATGTGTCCTCTTGCACATGAACACCCCTGCTGGTTTCAGACAATCACTGGCGTATAATTTGGTTTTTGCATAGACACGCGTACCTCGACACAGTGTCACACGCGTGGGGAGCAGATGTCAGGTGGGAATACTTGGCTTATGTCAAATGAGGACCAGGGAGGCACGGATTTGGATGAAGAATATCAAGGAGGAGAAATGTTTAGTTTCATGGTTTATTCTGCTTATAATGTTTGTAATAGCTGCTGTAATTGTCCTTGACGTGATCTGGGAGGGGAAGGGCACCTGCTGCCAGACAATATTCACCTTGGAAAAAGTTAAAAGTGGTTTATAAATTTTTCCACAGGTCTGTTTGTCAGAGGGAGTTAGGTGATTGCTTCATAATTAAAGACTGATTAAGATGGATTCATATTTTCTTAAAGGTTTTTTTTTAGACCTCACCTTTTGACCGCTTCGCCTTGGGCATTTTTAATCTGTAGCTCTGCTCTAAAAGAACGTACGTACCAGGACCCGCCTACTATCCTCGGAAACGTAAAATGATTGGCTAGAATCTAAAGTGTATCACAGCTCAGGAAAAAAAAGCACCGAAATAAAACACCGAAATGTGCGCTGCTTTTCGGTCTGGTTACTACCGTTTATGTCAGAACCGGTGCCATCATGGCACTGGATGCCGGTACCCATCCCTATTCTTTTTAGACCTCACCTTTTACACCTGCATTGAGTTGCTGCCATGTGATTGGCTGATCAGATATTTGCATTAATGAGTATTTGAACAGATCTACCTAATGAAGTTTTATATTTATGATGAAAATGCTTTGATGGTTCATACCTATGAAGTTACAGTATATCTGAAAAGCCTTAAAATATTTTTTTTACCATAGTAAACTTCAAAACAGACTTTATTATATGATATAGTTTTAAAAAAGGATAACAATTGACTTCAACATATTATAAAATAATGTGTTTTCCCGATACCTGATTTTTAGCACTATGTATGCATTGGTCAACTTTCAGATCTATGAAGTTCAGCTAAGTTATCTATGTTTTCATTTTTAGTTTCCATTTGCATTTAGATGCACGGCCGATTCTCTGATGTGTGATCTGTTTCTACCTGTGCTGATGCTAGCAGGACTAAAGCTGATCAAGCAGCAGTAAATATGTGAAGCAAGGCTGAAGGATACACTCATAAAATGAACAGAATCATAAGAATATAACAGCACGAGCACTGCAAATGCAACTAAAACATGTTGACATCAAATGGTATGTTATTTGAAATCTATATGAAATAATGACACATCTATGTTTTCCAATTATTATTTTTTTTTTTGTATTTATTTAGTTTTTCCACAGTTGTGTAAATCAGTCTGTCTGTGGACTGGTACAGCTGAAAAGCCGACGCAGCCAGTTCCTCTTCGTCTTCTTCTTGGGTTTTTTCTCTGGCACAGTCTTAGCTTCAGTTTCGAGTTCAGCTGGATTGGTAGTTATCGTTTTCTCTCTGTCTTCTGTTTGTTGTAGAGAGTCATGCAGAGACATCTCAGTTGATGTCAGGGAGTCTTCTCCTTCTTCTTCCTTGTCCTGTTCTTTGGTGTCTTTTTCCACCAGAAGCTCAGATTTTCCATTTGCTGTGTTGGAATTTTGTTCATTTTGCTCCTGTGTGATGTTAATGTAGGACGCTTTGACTTCTTTCAACTCTTGATAAAGAGTCTCTGCTTTCATGTCATGAAGCTCCTTGTTGGAGCAGAGCTGGGATTTAAGCTCACTGATTTCCATGTTCAGTGTCTCCTGGTCCTGCCTATGTTTATCTTCCTGTTCCTTGAGTTGGTGTTGAGCTTCTTGGAGTGTTCCTATTTGCTCTTGTTGAGTCTTGTATTGGGCTTCAAATTGAGCCTCCTTCAGACCTACACAGTCCGTGTGTGAAGCCTCTGTGGTTTGTGTAGAAGAATCCACACACTGCTCTGTGGTAGGGTCGCTGACGTCTTCGTGCAGGACACGAATCATGTCATCCAGCATGACAACTGCTTGGTTGTCCTTTGCTTGAACCTCTGTTTTGCTCGTATCAGGCTTATTATTATCATTAGCCTCCTCCAGTTGCTCTATGAGCTCTTTAATTGTTTCTTCGTGCTGTTTTTTGTCGGCGATCATCTGTGCATGAAGTTTGGTCACTTTAGACTGGTAATAAGAAGCCCTCTTATTAGCAGCTACCAGTTTCCAGTAAAGCTCGTTCTGGTGGTTTTGGGAAGCTTGTAGTTGATGCCTGAGAGCAGCAATCTCACAACATGAATCATACTGGACTCTGCCATCATGGGGTATAAATCTGGGATTTGGCTGATGTTGCCACGTCCCTCCATTTGGCCCAGGGTTTTGTCCACTGGCGTTATTCGTGTTTGCCTCTGTCTCCATATTCACGTCGTCCTTTGGTTCTGACATAGGGAGGGATCCAGGGTTTTCCCTTTCAGAGGTTCCTTCAGGGTTTCCTGACACTTCTTCATTTCTCAGGTTGCTTCCATCAGCCACGTTGTTTTGGGCTTCTAGAAGAGCCCGAGCATACGCCCGAGTAATCGGTCGTCTGGGTTCTTCAGCCACTCTTTTCTGTTTTTGCCCCCTTTTTTTCTTGCCTTTCACGACCACTTCGGTTTGAACTTGTGCCAGAGGACGTGTTTCAGGATTTGGTGTTTGGGGTTTTTTGAGGTCATTTTCCGATCTTTGCAAAACTGTTATTTCTGGGCTCACGACCACTTCCATCTGTGCTTCTGCCATTTTATATGTGTCTGCTTCAGCGTCTGCGTCTCTCTGTGTCTTCCTTATCTTGATTTTAACAAACAGGTTGTTTTGTAGTTCTGCCACCAAAGAGTTGCTATCCGGTTGTTCAGTCTGAAGTCACTAGCCGTGTCTGGGCCTAAACTCCGCTGCAGGCCCATATATCAAACGATCACTATGGCATTACTGAGAGTTGAAAAACTGTCTAAAGTCTTTCATCTTTAATAAAATGATCAGCGTTCTGCTCTACCAGGTGTAACAATTGAGTTTAACATCCAGGCATCCATGAAAACGGAATTTATGACATTTAACGGAGTTAGAAGTTAGCAGGGAGTTAGCTCGCTAGCTTCTATCTAAATACAATATAGCATGTCCTGACTGCGGGGTTTTGGAAACAAATTCAAACGTACAGCTCGTTATCACTTCCAACATAAATGAAGACAGAAAAGTAAACAGTAGTGACGTTTGTAGGGTTACTGAAGTTGGGCTAGCTGGTATATAATGATGTGCTACGTGACCGCTAGCGACACAGCTATGTTAGCATAATATAAACAAGCTAACTTTTTTTCCACTCGATAAAAGTTAATGTGAGTGTTCTCGGTGGTCAGGAACAAATGTAATCGCATGGCAGGATGCTGTAAAAGGACCAAACTTCAGCCAGGAGAACAACTGAGATAATCCATCCACAATACGAGGTTAGTCATTCATACACTGCTGCATGGAATGGGCTGTAGTTACATCCTAAGCAGTGTTGGGACTAATGCGTTATTAGGTAACGCGTTACAGTAACTACGTTATTATTGTGGTAACGAGCATGGTAACTAGTTGTTATGACAAAATCAGGAACGCGTTAGTCGTTACTGGGATTTAGATAGGGTCGTTACTTCGTGTGGTGGCCATCGCGGAGCTTCCACAGATTCAGTAACATTAGCAAGTGGTGGAAGCCAGCAGGTGGATGAAGGAAAGGGGACGCAGAAGGAAAAGAGACCCGAGGCGGCCGCCGGTCCAAGTGTGAACTGAACTTCAGGTAAGAAGTTATGACCTGCAGTCTCTCTGGGTCAGATATGAACCAAGTTTAGGTGGAGTTTATTTTCGTTTTTCTGACTTTTTCCGTACTGCGTACTAGCTAGCATGATGGAGTTTCTATACAGCTGGGTGGTGCTATGAAGTTAATGATGTTGAACTTTATTTTGTTCATAAGTTATTAGAGTTGTCAACCGTCCCGTCTGGTATTCAGAGAAAATATTATGCGTTTCTTATTTAGGTGAAAGGGAACAGTTTGTCCCGTAATTCAGCTACAATGAAAAAGGCACAAAGCTGGAGTTATTCTGTGTCTTTGCTGCACAGCTGCCTATTCTTCTCTCATTCTCCACCCTCCCTCTCCCGTTTCTACTTCAGTCATGAAACTGATCAATGATCAGCTGATCGGCTCTCTTGTTTGTTTATCGCCCACTTTGCGCCGAAACAGGAAACCAGCGGATGTCGCGCTAAACAACAGCAGTACGTTTAAGCTTGATCAGCTGTTGTTAGAATTTATTTAATATTACTTTCTACTATCAGCTGATGTTTGCTGGAGCCATAGCTGCAAAAAAGCTGCTGGTCATGATATCGGTTGGTATATCTGGTGAGAGGGAAACATGAAGATGAAACCAGGAGATGTCCTTACTGAATCATCAGAGCTGTGATGGAGAAACAGGTTTACCTTTTAGGTGACATGAATGAGTTGAAGGGAAGTTATGAACTGTTTCTGAGAGACAAAAAACACCAGGATCCTTTTTTAGGTAGCTGACAGCTGGTAACTGTGCAGGTGCGGATCTAGCAAAGTTTTGCCAGGGGGCCAGGTAGGGCTTTAACAGGGAAAGGTGGGCACAAGGAAATACTTTTCTTTCTTATTCTCATTTAAAATGTCTAGCTTTTAAAAAATACTGTAATTATCTGAATCTTACAACAAACGATTGATAGATTGATGCATATATACCATCAAAACAGTGAACATCACTGTCACAACAGTGTTTATTTTCATTCAAAGGCTTTATGATTTTTCCTATAATGGTGGGCCGGTCTCTAGTCAAAATGTCCGGGCCAATTTTCTGTCTCAGTCCAGCCCTGTATGCAGCTCATCTGCAGTCTGGTGTTACCTACATCTTCCTATTCAGAAGGCAGAATTTCCGAGTTCTGAGTACAATCAAAAGCACCACGACTGCAGTTTTTGTGTTGGATACAGACATTGGAAATCAGTTTTTCGTCAGACGATCACTTTTTGGCACAACACCGGAGGTAAAACAGGTATGATCCATCATATCTGGAGTGTGAAGGTGCAGACATAAATTCAGATATCTCTGGGATGTTTAAGAGTTTAGAATTTCTCTGGTTCATTAGCTTTATTCAGATAATTCAGTAATCACTCAAGATTAGTTCACTAGTACTCCTGAATTCAAAGAAATAGTCAGGGTATTCGGCGCTGTGCTTTCCCACAGGCGAACTCAGGTGAAATGAAAGAAGTATTGGATGCCCTCCTCCTCTGGCACAATGATAACTCACAAAAGCTCCTTGGAGTAAGGAGATCAGGTTCAGAAGTGGTTCTTTCTAAGAACGTATATCTGTATTTATAAATGACATACTAAGGATGAGTAATGCTTAAACAATGAGGAAATTAAGCAGTGAGCAATGACACATTTAACAGTGTGTCATATTTATCCACTATTCTATGTTTATTTATGAGTACAAGATCCTTTTTTTTCTATCAAATAACCTAAAAAATGACTGACTGCACCTTTAAAAATACTAACTTAAATAAAACAAGATAACCCAGCAGTCCATAGGAAATAATGTGTGCACTATGTCACTAAATTTATTGTCACTGCAAATGTAAAAGTAAACATAAATGAACCACAGAGGAAAATGACATGACTTTGAGGACAGATGTGATCAGGTGGAAAGTACAGAAAGCTGACTGATGTCGATCTGTGGCTGCATTCAGTGTTGGCCTGTCCTGTATTAGGCATTCAGGATTTTCTTTTATGGCCATTTAGCTCTTATGGCATGAACTTGCTCCGTGCATTATTATTGGCTTTTCTACAGTCTGATATTTGTTTAATAACTGATTGATACAGTGCATCAAATAAGTTGATAAATAAGATGTTAAAAACTTCATCATCATATCAAACATGATCGATTTGGAGCAAGTTTATTTGGCACATGCTGACTGCATTCTAATTGTAACCAGAACAGGAGGCGAGAGCAGAGAACAAGAGTGCAGCAGTTTAGTGAAAGGAACAGGAAAGGTGAAGAAGAGGTGAGCATCCAAAACACGAGCAAGAGGACAGTTTCAAAGGAGACATCATGGCACAATAAAAGCACAAGCTGTAAGAGCAGAGATTCATTCATGTTTTTACTGTTTTTTTCTTTAGGTTTTACTCCCGCTGCTTACAATAAATCAAATATATAGTACAAACAAGAAAAACTCAAATTGCATTGTTGTTCAGTATAGCTCTGTGACTTCAACCTTTAGCTAACGTATAATGTTTGACATTTTATATAAATGTGACTATAAAATATAGTCAATAATATTAAAAAGGTGCTGTTACTGAGTGAAACTTCCAAAGATTTCAGGTCTGGATTTAGCCCCAGTGTTTTAAGATCCTAGCAGCGCTCGTATTTATGGCCACATTTTTAAAAGAGACGAGCTTTCTGGGTGCTGACTCAGAGGGACCACTTTAGTTCATTGAAACTTTAATGCAAGTTTAAGACAATAAACTGGACACGTTTCGAATCAAATTGATAATAACAGAGCTATGCTGGACATAAGCAACTGTGTTAGTGTGACGCCCTGCATATTTGAAGGATTGCAATAAACTTCTGTTCTTACTGAATCTGTAACATTGCCTTGATCTGCCTACATCATTTTTTAAATAGTTTATGTTGTTAAATGAGTTTTGTGTCACTGTGCACAGAGAAAAACTCACCTGATGTAGTGGTAATGCGTTATTCACCACTAGATGGAGACAACTTGGCACAGGTATTTTCTCTACACACTAAATTTCACACTGAAAAGCATTGGTGGGAATTTTTGTTTACATAGTAAGCAAAAGAAAAAATGTCTTGAGGTCTTTCCAGTGTTTTCAAAATTGTGTTTGTCAGATACACGTCAAAATTTCATACAGACAAACACACACACAAAACAACAAAATATGTCAAATTACATGCACGTCTCATTCATTTTTTGAGAATTTCACCACTTTTTGATTTCATGGAAAATAACTTGTGTTATTCATGACATGATATCATTTAAAATAGCTTTGTCAGGCCAGTGAATAGCTGCCACATAAGTATAAATCTAAATCATGCAAGTGTAACATAGAAAAAAAAAAACACAAATAGTTGTGCTGTTTGTTCATAATAAATGGGTAGGGGTGTATAGTCAGTAAAAGCCACCAAGGCTCTGCCGAGCTCCAAACCACCTCTGCCACAGACAGAAGCATCAAAAATGTGCGCTGGGAGCTTCATGGCATGATTTCTACAACCACACAAATCTATATGTATGTGGCCAAGAACCTTAGTCCATGTAGGGTACCTTAACACAGTTTACTTGTGTCAGTTAGGTCAGCTAGTGGGATGGCAGAGAGGGCAGCCTTTACATTATTTTATTGTAGAGTGACAGGAACTGCCTATGAGCTTCTAATCAGGCAGAGATATTGACAGAAGGAAATATTTCAAAATGAAAAATAATAATAATTTTTTAAATTTCAAAGGAAATACATTGATGAAAATGAAAGAAGAGAAAATGTATGTGATGTTCCATTTTCCTGAGAACTGATTGGCTGTGATGACTCCTTCAAGTACTACATGCTACTTTGTCCTGCTAGTTAAGCCTTCTGTCTGTTTTCAGGCCTCCTCCTGTTTCACTGACATAAATCCATCACCAGAGGGCTCCACTGACCTGCCTGCTGACATCAGAGCAAACCACTGTGTCATGTGACCTGGCTGGAGTTGCAAAGCTGGACTCAGACCTGGCCCAGGCAAGTTCTAAGACAGTTGTGGTAGGGAGAGCAGGGAGTATAGTAGAGCACTGGAAGGATGAGGTGGAAACAGGAAGCGTGTAGATTCAGTGGATTTGGCATCCTCCATCTGTCTCCATGCTCTCTTTACTGGCCTTCTAAAAATCACTTCTAAAAACTTCTCCTGTAGCTGTGTAGCTGCTTTTGTTTAAATGTTTAGGATAGCATTTAGAATTCAACTTTACTGTCATTACACATGTCTAAATACAGGGTAACAAAATACAGTTTGCATCTTATCAGTAAGTGCAATAAGAGCAAATATACAGATGTACTACATACAGATGTATCGGTGTGAGGTAAACAGATCTACAGAGTGCTATGAATATATCTGCAGCAGTGGAAGCGTAGCTCTCTGAACAGACTACAATAGTGAACAGTGTAGGGTGACAGCTGTGGGGAAGAAGCTGTTCCTAAACCTGCTGATTTTAGTCTGAAGGCTCCTGTAGTAGAAAAAAAGGCGCTGATGGGCCTTCTTGACCAGGCTGGAGGTGTTAGTTGACCAGGACAGATTCTCAGAGATGTGGGTCCCCTAGAACTTGAAGCTGGAGACCCGTTCAACAGCTGTGCCATTTATGTAGATGGGGACATGGGTGTCTGTCTTCTCCCTCCTGAAGTCCACAATGAGCTCTTTGGTTTTGCTGGTACTCAGGAGCAGGTTATTGTCAGACCACACAGCGAGGTGCTTTACCTCTTCCCTGTAGCCAGTCTCATCGTTGTCACTGATGAGACAGTCACCGTGGTGTCATCTGCAGACTTGATGATGGAGTTGGATCCATACTCAGGTCTGCAGTCATAGAGGAACGGGCTCAGCACACAGCCCTGTGAAGTGCCAGTGTTGAGTGTGATGGTGGTAGAGCAGTTATGGCCTGACCTAACATGCTGGGGTCTGTTGGTCAGAAAGTCCATGATCCAGATACAGATGGAGTTGCTGAGTCTAAAAGCCACAAGTTTGGTGATCAGCTTGGAGGGAATAACTGTACTGAATGCTGAGCTGAAGTAAACAAACAGCATAAGTATTGCATAAATATATGAGTACATGTTGCAAGAAACTACATTCCCAGATCACATCCAGTGTGTGTTGGAAAATTTGCAACGATTTTTTTTTCCTACTGGTGATGATCCAGTGGGGCTCCAGTCACTACAGGCTCCCTTGTGGTGCCACAAAATGGACTGCAAAAAAACTTGTGCGTCCATGACTGATCCTGCTGCTTCCACTACAATTCACTTCTGTATGAATTGATCTTTTCATGACTGTTCACTTCGGACAAGCAGGAAACAGAGGTGACGCTGACTTGTGGCTTCGCAGGGTGATTCCCTTTAACAACAAGAGCATGCACACAGTTTGTTTTAGGCCACCATGAATAGCTCACATTGTAAATCACAATGAGCCAGTATATGATACTGTAGCTTCCACTCACTGTGACAGGATGGCTCGTAGGAGGTGATTACACTCTGCTTCATTGTGTTCCAGTTCAGATTAAGGGACAACACATGGAAAGACAGAAACTGGGAACAAATGTTTGAAAAATATTTACTGTTAGAAAACATTCAGTGAACAATATCGATTTTTCTGTTCGGCAAACTTCAAATCTGAGTCTCCAAAAGCCAGTCAGACAATAGAGTTGGTATAAACAGAGAGAGGAGATGATGCTTTTTTTAGACAGAGGAAGGGAAATATTTAGATTCACTTAAAAGGATAATTCTCTTTCTTTTTTAGTAGTTTCCACTTTCGCTTTCTTGCCATTAAGCTATAATTAGCTTTAATTTCACTTAAAATACATGAACACAGAAAAGTAAGAGTGTGATTCTGGCGAAAGATAAAAACTAAAATGTAGCATTTTGAAAGGTCCCTGCTCACGGACCCCTCTGTCTCTTTTCTGCTGTATATGTGCTGGATTATTTGGACTACATTGCATTGTACAGTTAGACTATGATTGTATCTGTGGGGCTTAAAACAATGACATTTGTTCACACACTCACAGTGGATTCATTTTCAAAGATCAGGGAGCACTTCTTTAGGGCTGGTCTGGAGACATTAACTGGCTCTAGGTGACAGAAAGCGCTGTAAGGACTGAGAAAAAACAGGATTAATTTGGTGCACATTATGACAGCTGGGATTTGCGTATATTATGTGTTGAGGTTTTCTCTTTGTGACTGAGATCCTTACTGGCGGTGTATTTGTATTGAGCATTTTATGTCAATTTTATGTCAATTTCAAATGTACATTTTCTTTTTCAACAAAGCAATATTTTATTCAGTGTTTTCTTAAAAGCATTATTTTTATGCATTAACTACGACTAGGGAGAACACATGAGGTCTGAAAATGGAAAATGGCAGAAAATACAAACGGGTAACACTTTATCCAGCTCCTTTGATTAGTTCTGCACTCAGCTTTGCCATCTATCATTGAAATGAAGTCAGATGCTGCTCACTTTACGTTTTCGCTTGCTTCGTCACTTTTTCCCAACACACTAGCTTTTAAATCCAGCTCCCCCGTCCCTCTGCATGATATAGTCCCTATCTGTCTTTGCATGTGATTGGCTGCATGGTGTGCCCATCGAAATAAACTCCAACACTGCGCAGATTCTCAGCAGGGCTGAGGATTTGGCTCCCACATACCACGAACCATTAATAATTGATATATGAAATTATCTCGAGGGTCAAATATAATTGTATAAAACAGCCCTGGTTTAGAGCCTGTTTCTACTAGAGCTGGGCGATATAAGATTTTTTTCGTTTCAGGCGATAACGATATATATCACGATATAAGCCAAATAACTATTTGTAAGATTTAAATGTGCCGTTGCTCACAAGTAAAATGTGAAATAATCAGCAGCTTGTTTTGATTTAAATATTTATTTCCCATAATAAGTTCAACAGGGTAGATGTACTTAAGGAACATGAGACTTTTTCAGATAAATAAAGGAAAATATTGCAAACTACAGAAAAGGCAGCCGCTAAAGCATTTAAGTTTCAAAATAGAACAAACGAAACAGACTAAATTGTCAATTCCACTTAGAAACAAAATATTAATTCTAAAAATAAATCTTAGTTTGTTTTACAGAAGAACAGACAAAACTGACTAACTTTTGTCAATATCAAATAAACTGAGAACTAAAAGGAAATTCTCAATCTCTCCTTGTTGTATAGCTGAGCTTTTCAAACAGTTTTAACAGTTACTTTAGTCTGACAAAAGCCGAATGACGAATTAGCGCTTCCAGTCAGAGACTGAGCATGCACCGGTTTATTGTATTTCCAGACTTGCTTTCGGCACAATTTACAGTGCGCGCTACTCTGTTTTTTGTCAGACTTGAAATAGCCGAAATACCTTCACACTACGGAACTTCTATGGCTCTTCCGTTCGACAATCTCTCCGGCATTGGAACCATCATCTGTTTTCTCTTCGGTAATCTTCGGTCACGCTCTCGGTTGATTTTTCTCTAGTCGGCGCACTCATTTCCTCCATAACCCAGGCGGCACGGCGGCTGGCTGCTTCCCAAACAAACACACGTGCGGCTTGGCACTTGTGCTGTAAGTAACAAGTCACGTGACGTGACGCTGCGGCTGTGATTGGTTCGGCTCTGCACTACTTAATTTGGATTGGCTGTTCTTTTTTTTTTTAAGAGGACAAGAGCGGTGAGGCCTATCGCAATAGTTTAATTTTTCTATCGAGAAAAAGTTATTTTAAAAGTTATCGTTCTATCGCCCAGCTCTAGTTTCTACCCAATAAACATTACACAGACCCACTGTATGCTTCACATATGTCTCAGTCTATCTGTGTGCAGTTACCTGGAGGGTCACAAGATATTTTCTCTTCCTTGAAATTTGTTCCACTTTGCCTTGCCTACTTTTAAGGAACGGGGGTGGTAATTAGATTTTGGAGCAGATTTTGACCCATAACCAGTGATGAGCAGCTTTCCTCACTGTCACTGGTACAGTGCTGCACTGATCCCTTCCTGAGAGCCATCTCAATGCAAGCACAAAGAGTTAAGTCAGGAGATTTTTGATGCGTTTTCATTATTTCCTTTAACTAAGGGGGAGTGAGGTCACATTTTATCTCAGGCATGTCACGAATACTGAAATCTGGGCTGACTGTACTGACCACAGCCTCTATGACTTCAGCACCACTGTGTCCTTTACACAAGAGGCCGACTGGCCCACAGATCTTGAAACCTCTCCTTACTGTCACTTCTTGAAGCCTGTTTGCTGCTGTAGGAAACACATTTTATGGAACTGTCAGCTGACTTAGCAATGTTCTGTTCACTCTTTGACACACCCTGCTAATTTCACCCTGCACCCCAGCAGCCTCATCAGTGCTACCTATTGTTGGGTCCACAGTTGAACATTTTCCTTAAATAATGGACTTTATCATTAGCAAAATTTTCCATGGATTCTGTAATTTGTTTGGTTAATGATTGGCATGCTGTGACAATTCCACCTGGAATTTTGGCTTCAACACCTCTGAGTCGGTGTCCATAGAAACTCCACAAGCTTTGAGATTGGTCTATTGTACACGCTGTGGTCATGCCCCCGAGCCGCGTGCTCCCCTGTATGTCCATCAAAGTTAACACTTCTCTGTTTTAGCCATGTTGCCCACTACATGAATCACCTCAGAAATGCCACCAACATTTCACTTGGACACAAAGGCACGTTGAGTTGTGCATAAGTTTGAAATAACTTACTTTAGTTGCTCCTTAGCGCTACAAACACACAAACACAGGCGTAAGAGTTCAGTGCGGCTGCACTCTGCAGGCTGTCCGTGCTCTAAAGAACTCTGGTTAACACACTATCCATTCACTCGACATCCTCATGCCTCATGAATACATTCAACCTGCCAATATTCTGCACATCGACACATCTAGTGATATTAATAAGACAACACGTGCTTACGCTCTTTATGTCCTGGTTAACAATTTGCTAGGTGGAGCAGTTTGACACGACAGGTTCATGTCACTTTTTCCCAATTAGAGAAAAGATTGAGACAAGATGGTGCCGGTGTGTGAGGCTGCTCGTCTGTCATTGCCAAGTTTGTTCCTGTTTATATTATTTCTAACTTGTGTCATCCATGAAACAAAGTCTCTGCTGAGGTATGATTGCCAGACACTACTGGACCTCCAGCCTGTGGTCCATAATATTGTGTCATTTGGAGCTAGTGGGCAGAAACCTGTTAAGTCTAATTGTTGAATGTTGTCATTGTGTTTCTTAAATTTGTAAGGTCTTAGTTCAATCTATAGGATCAAGACATTCCTTTGTCTCTGACCACCTCTCCAGCCACTTTGTGCTGGGGGAGGTTTTATTGCATATACATTTTATCTGGAAGATCTGATTCTTGTGTGGTAAGCTTCCGGCCCTTTTGTGGCTTCACTGTGTTGTTCATGGTGAACCAACACCATGAACTGGTGTGGGGGAGATTACCATTTTATGACTAAGGATGTTGTTAGAAACAGTTGGAAGTCACGCACACAGAGAGACACACATTCTCACACACTCACTCAAACACACACACACACACACACGTTCTTGCTCATGCATACAGGTGCTTACACATACACATACACATACATAGTGCCTTGTCTTAGAACCATTGGGGGGGTTTTACGGAGGGAGGTGCTTGTGCTGTGATGTGTACTGTAACTGTCATGTCAATAAAAAGGCTACGAGGACAGCTGCTTTTTGAGGGATTTAGGCTTCAAGAGCTGGTTCTTGACCAAAGCCTCTCCCTCGTTAGCGAGTTAAATAACCGGTTGAAGAAGTTCTGTTATGTCTTGCGTTCTTCATAAGGAATAAGTCTCTAAACTAGCGGGGCATGTGGAAACACAGACCCAACAAACCCCTGCCCCCAGTTTTATCGGCAATCCCGGGTTACCTGTACAGGGTTCCCATGCTACCTTCCCGGCGAAGGCGTCACCGTTGCCGGGGTAAACAAAGTGGCCGGCTGGTGAAGCTAAAGGTTTATCTAAGGAATTGTTCTGCTGTTTTCTGACCAGTGCATGGATTATTTCCAAGATTTTTTGTGTCTCAGCATTTCCAGGCTAAACCTCCGCCGTCAACATGATTGAAACCTGAGATCGCTGTGTCGGGTTTCTCAACTTACTGAAACGGGTGCTCCAGCTCCAGCTCCTGCCAGGATTGCCCTGGTGAATGCCAGATCACTTTTAAACAAAACTTTTATTCTTCGGGACTTTTTCAGTTCCCGTGATCTGGATTTTCTGTGTGTGACTGAGCTGTGGCTGAGTGTTGGTGAGTCCAGTGCTCTATCTAAACTTTTACCAATGGATTGTTGCTATTTTAATTTGCCATGAACGTCAGGCAGACATGCAGTAGTGCAGCCACTGCTTAAGAAACCTGGCCTTGATCACACAGTTTTAGCTAATTATAGGCCTATTTCCAAGCTGCCTTTACTTTCCAAGGTTTTAGAGAAAATTGTTTTTAGTCAACTGAAATATTTCCTAGATGATAATGGCATTCTTGAGGTTTTTCAATCAGGTTTTAAAACCCTTCATAGCACAGAATCTGCATTATTAAGAGTTTTTAATGACATCCTTCTGGCATGTGATTCTGGTAACCATGTTGTTATGGTCTTGCTTGAACTAACTGCTGCCTTTGACACCGTAGACCACAATATTATAATTTCTCGATTAAGTGATGTAGTGGGTATTGGTAGCACTGCACTCAATTGGTTTAAGTCTTATTTGTCAGATAGAACTTAATCTGTCAGCCTTCTCGGTTCCGAATCATCTTCTGCTCCTCTGTCATGCGGCGTCCTACAGGGCTTAATTTTAGGGCCACTGCTGTTTTTACTGTATTTATTTCCTCTGGGTTCCATCCTCAGAAGGTATGGGATCTCTTTTCATTGCTATGCCAATGACTGCCAAATTTATTTGCCACTGAAGCAGAAGGATGGCATCTGAATAAAACCTCTCTTGACATGCCTAGATGACATTAAAGCTTGGTTGGCTCTGAAATTTTTAAATTTGAATGATAAGAAAACAGATTTGTTGGTGTTTGGACCCAGTGGCCCCTGTGAGTCCTCCTCTTTTGATTTGGAACCCCTGGAAGTTTATTTTAAACCTGTTGTTACTGCCCTTGGTTTTAAGTTGGACCAGTCCAGTTTTTATCATTCAAGGCGACTGGCAAGAGTGAAATCTTTTCTTTCTAGGCAGCACTTTGAAACCGTGATCCATGCTTTTATTTCTTCACCTGTGGACTACTGTAACGCACTTTATGTGGGGGTGAGTCAGTTGTTACTCTGACGTGAGCAGCTGGTTCAAAATGCTGCTGCACGACTCCTAACAGGAACTTGTAAAACAGAGCATATAACCCCTGTGCTGGCCTCACTGCACTGGCTGCCTGTGTCTTTTAGAGTTCATTTTAAAATTCTTATGTTTGTCTTTAAATGCTTTCACGGTCTTGCCCCGCTTCACCTCTCTGAGCTTCTTCATCCCCACACACCCTGTCGGTCTCTCAGGTCAGCTGACCAGCTGCTCCTAGAAGTACCAAGATCCAGGAGGTGTCATGGTCCTGGGTCGGTGACCCAGTGTTTTTGGTTATGTACTTTTACTTTTGATAGTTTTGTATTTTCTAGGGTTTAGTGGTGTTCCCTCTGTTTGGTGTCTTCCCTGCTTGTGCATTCCCTTAGTGTAGTAGGTCTCTGTGTTTAGTCCGCGTCTCTGAGTCTGTGTCATTACGTGTATGTGTTTCCTGTTTTACTTTGAAGGTCTCTGTCTTATGTCAGTGTGTTCTATTTACGTTTCCCCTGCCTCGTCAGTTGTGATGTCTTCCAGGTGTGTTCCCCTCCTGCTTCCCATCCCCTGATTCCTGGCGTGTGTATTTATAGTGTGTGTTACCTCGTCCTCGTTGCTGGTTTGTCTGTGTTTTTCCCCTCGGTCTTCCTGTGCATTCTCCCCGCGTTGATCTCCCTGCAAGGTACCCTCGTTCGTGTTCTGGTTTTGTGTTAAGTTCTAGTTTTCCCAGTTTAGAGTGTTTTCAGTTCTGCCTCTCGCCACCCTTTCTTTTGTGTTGAACTTCACCCCTTTTGTAAATAAAGCTCACTCACTACTACGCAGTCTGCATCTTGGGTCCGTTACTAATCCACACACGGCCTGCCTCGGCACCCCGTGACAGGAGGAAGCTCAGAGGGGACAGGGCCTTTTCTATCGTGGGTCCTAAATTATGGAATAATTTGCCCTTGCACGTTAGAGAGGCCACTTCACTGTCCACTTTTAAATCGCATCTTAAAACCCGCTCCTTTGGCTTTTAACCTCACGAGACTTAGTTTTCTCTTGTACTGAAATTAGTTATTTAATTAATTATTTTACTTTTTCTTTTATTTGGTTTTTATTCATATCTTATGTAATTTTATTATATGGTTCCAATGTACAGCACTTTGTGCCAGCTGTGATTATTTTAAAGTGCTTTATAAATAAAGGTGGTGATGATGATTATGTTGATGTATACCAGGGATGGGGGACCTTTTTCATATGGAGGGCGATTTAAAGTTTTATATAGTTCTCTGGGGGCCATTCTATTATTAACACATACCTAGGAATGCAAAAAAAAGAAAAGTCTGTAACTACTGTGTTATTAAGCCTCATGACTGCATTTCTGCTAGTCAGATTCACCTAATGAGATGGCGGGAACTGTTTCTTTTTGGCGAGGTGTCTGATGTCAGCTGGCTGTGATGATGATGATGATGATGATGATGATGATGATGATCCTGCTCGAAGCTGCTTTTCCAAGTTTGAGTCAGTTAGTCTTGAGCAGAAGCGACTCTTTACAAGAGTCAGTTTTGAAGAGAACTGTTCAAAGTAGTACGTTGTCCCAAACAGAGATGCAAATTATCAAACATTTTTGAAAGATTTTGAAAGATTCAATTGTTGAGAAAAACCCAACAATCATATGACCCCCTATGAGCAAGCACTTTGGCGACAGTGGGAAGGAAAAACTCCCTTTTAACAGGAAGAAACCTCCGGCAGAACCAGGTTCAGGGAGGGGCGGGGCCATCTGCTGCGACCGGTTGGGGTGAGAGAAGGAAGACAGGACAAAAGACATGCTGTGGAAGAGAGACAGAGGTGAATAAAAAGTGTGATTCAGTGCAGAGAGGTCTATTAACACATGTTGGGTGAGAAAGGTGGCTGAAAAGGAAATACTGAATGCATCATGGGAATCCCCCCTTCTTTTTCACAAACACACATTCAAATGCAATAAGTATACACGTTTTTCATATAAATATCATCTATAACTTAATTATTTTCTGTAGCCCACATAATTAAACACTTTAGTTACATAAAACATGTGATTTTATGTACTGTATGGCTTGTATAATAAATAAATATGTAGCCCAATAAGTATAAAATCCAGAAAGCTACACAACATGGGGCGGTTCATTTACAAACACAAATCTAACTTAAGTTTCACACTGTTTTTTGTTAGAAAAAAAATCAAATTGTTACATGCTTAAATTACACAAAATGTCAGAAATCTGCACTGTCATGAACAAAGATCTGTGTTGAAGTCCAATCTTTCAACAAGGGCTGAAAGACTCAGCGTGGCTGCAGCTGGTTGCTATGTCAGCTTAAATCAGTCATGTGATTTGGAGGTGCAGCGAGTCCGTGGACCCCAGAGGGTTAATAGCACTCACCTTTATTCCATTTCCAGAGTGCAACGACCAACCACCTGTGTGAAATCTGAAATTCCCATGGTGTTGTTCAAAATGTGCTCTGGCACAATCATAAGCATCGCTTGCTACTGAAAACTAGAAAAGAAGACTGTCTGTGATATGGGCTGAACCATTTGTTAATGGAGGGGGGGGGAACACTATGCGATATATTCAGTTTTAGCATTTATATTCACTGTTAACTGTAACTACGCTCAAAGTGCTAATGCTATGTTATTTTAACAAACAACACTGTCATATGCAAAACTATGGTGGCACTTGGGGTGGCAAGAGATCATTTTAGGGTGGCACTTGCCACCCCATGCCACCCTTCTAGATCCGCCCCTGTGTATCAGGCACGCATGGCGAGCTGTGGGTGTATGGTGGTATTGTACCAGGACAGGATTTCACCATATTACCCCCTCACCCCTTCCTATACACACCCCAAAAACCTACCCTGTGCAACAGTTGACTGGGAGAATTGGTCAGTTATTTTATAAGTATTCTGACACCACCAAGGAAGCTGTGCACGCCTCTCGCTCATGTTACAGCCACCAGAGCTGGACACAGAGCTGGCCGCTCTGAGTTATTTAATGTTAAACTAGCTCGTGTTAAACTGGTGGAAGGTTCCTCACTGAAATGTCTGCCACCTAAAGTTAAAAATAAACTGGCAGCATTTAGGTTTTTCTCCTCTTCCTCTTTTTTCTTCATTCTTTCTGCTTTTCAATTTTCATTCTTGTTCCTAGCTGCCATTCACTTAAACAGAACTATGAATGCCACTTGAACTGTAAGAGGCACGAGTGGGGTCCTTTCAGGGAGGCCAGGTCTCTGCTGTCAGAGACCTGCTGGCACTAGTCTGGGCCCCAAGCATCTGTGTGGTGGTTGACCACAATCCACTGTCTCTCTCACACTCACAGACTCTCTCTCCTCTGTCATGCTGTCACGCATTTCCTGCACTCACATACAGTGGTAAGTGTCAGTGGCGAGAGAGGACCGGTCTTACCTCCAGAGAAAACACGTGGAAATCGAGGGACAAGGAAAAAAGTGGAAGGAAAATGGAAAACTATGTCACTGCACTCACTTTTGGGATTTTCATGCTCAGTAAGAGACACTTCTTTGCTTGGTGGCTAATTAACTCTGCTGGTGCCCTTTTATTTAAAAAAAAGGAAGAAAAGAAAAAGTGTGTTTTATAAAAAAAAAACTTTTGCAACTATCGTTATCACTGTGCATTATTTACCTGCTCTGTCTTATACATCTTTATCAGTTCATTTTGCCATTGTAGCTAAACAAGTGCTAAACAGTTTAAGTACTCGCAGGCATTTTTGGTAAATAACTGCAACAGTGTTGGGCAGGCGATCGTTTGACACGAAGCCAAATATTAATCCCCGTTTTGAAGTCTGCCAATTTAATATTTCATTTTTGTCTGAGGGTGGACTATCTTTTTAAAAAAAAATAATTATTTAAACAAAAAATAGTGCATTTAACATCCAATTGATTTGTAACTTTTTGAGTGAAACAGAGGTTTTGGTTGGTATGTTGGATTAAGCCGAATTGAAAAGTCAATCAAAGAGATTGAAAATAAATGTCTCTCAGTCTCTGTCCAGTTCAGCCTCTCATTAGCCCGAGCGAACTGTACTCCCACTAAGACCAGTTAGCCAACATGAGTTGACATGGTCCCATTAACCTGCTGAGAAGTGATGGCCCGGCCATAAAGATGAGCTGTATTATTATGATCAGGCTCGGCCAGTTCCCTGGTTTCCCTGGTTTTCTCCACAAGGACAAACCAGCACCTGTTCACTGGCATACCTGAATATATGCCCTACAGGAACTGTCCCATTACACATCACATTAGTACTCTGGGAGAGGAGGAAGCCTCTTTAATGTACTTCCCCTTTTACTGTGACCACCAGACTTTCATTTTCCTATCCTGTAACGAGCCATAAAGCATCTGCATTTTTTCCCTTTTTAATGGTTTCTGTTTTGATATTTTTGAGTGCACCACCAAAATGTTTTAGTGGTTTTATTTCTTTAAAAAAAAAAAAAAGGTGCTGCAATTTTGGGATTTGTGTTTGTTCGTTGTTGCAAATCCATCAATTACAAACAAGTGGACACTTAAAACATCTTTTGAAGGTGAAGTTCAGAAACCCTGAGTGGACTGTTGGAGCTGCATCTGAGTTCTTTGACCTGGTATTACAAATGTGTGAATTTTTTTCACTTTCAAATTTTGTTTTAAAATACTTTGAATTAAATCAGAAAGATGTTGGTGGTTGGTCACATGATAGTAACTTGCATTAGTTGCATATTAGCTTTCTTGAGACCAACATGTCAACTATCCATCCCTAATGTGAAGATAAAGACAGCTTAAACTGTAGACTACTGCTGACAGACGGTGAAGGGAAACATAATGTGGCTTTTATGAAGTTTTGTCACTTATGAAACAGAAAACACTCAGCAGGCTGACTCATACATGCACATCGTGCTTTTTCTTGACGTTGTGGCCAGATTTCTGTTTTACGTTTAAAAATAGAAGATTTCTTCTTGCTCTGTAAAAATGCTTCCTCGTTTGTAGACCTCTGCTGACTGCTGAAGCTTAATAATTTCTAACATTAATAATAATAATACGTTTTATTTGAGGGCACCTTTCTAAAACCCAAGGTCACACACAAAGAGAAAAAGACGTCACTAAAACATCCGATTAAAATAGATTCTAATAAATGAAAATATAAGAAACAGCAAAATACAACCACAAACAACAAATAATTTTGAGAAAAAAAAACAACAACAATAACAAGATTTGACAGCAAGTAAAATCTGTATTAAAGTAAGTTTGCAATTTCTGAAACCTGTTACATAAAGTCTGTAGATGTAAGAGTATTTTTTATTCTGGGGAAACCTGGATGAGTACACTCCATCTGAGGTCTCCTACATCAAGCACTCCATGAACACCGTCGCCACCGACAAATGCATCTGGGGATCTGCCAAACTAAAAACCCGGGCTGATGAGGAGATTTGCCTGCACAGGATGACCCCAGAAAGTCATCAGCACAGTGCTCTCCTCTTCTTAGAGGAGCTCTACAGGTCTGACTGCCACAGTAAAGCCTGGAGGACGCATTTCACCCAGCACCTCACCTGTTTCAAGTGTTACCTCAGCAAGGTGGCACATGAGACAAAGGCCTGTTTATTTCACCTTCGGTGATGTCGCATTTCTAAGGAAAGTGCCAGTGCCAAAACAGCTATTTCTGCTATTGAGCCTTGTTTGGTGTCTCTTTTGTTGTGGAAACATGTGGAAGAACCACACACAGCCACAACAGCCTGGCTGCTCCTCCTCATGCTGGTCTGGATGCCAGGTGTGGTCACACAATGACCAAGCTTGGCTTCCTGTTCTTCAGCCAGGATTTGTTGCAAGTCAGCCAGTGTGGCTTTCACCTGACTGTCCATGATTAAAACATTGAAGTGTCATTGTCAAACATGTCATTACCTTATTCAAGCTGCTACAGGCCCAGCAAACTTCAATATGACCTCAATGGTCTGTTGTACTGAGGGGCAAATGTATATAAATACAGCGTATTCTTCATGTAAATTCTATTTTTGCTTCATATACAGAAGGATTTTCTTTCATCTTAGAGGTTTCAGAGTCCAACTCAGCCTCCACACATAATTTTTTCTGTTATAGACTTTTAATCTTTTAAAATGTTTTCTCTGTCCTTCAAGGTGGGTGCTCGGCCCGTGTGGTGACGGTGCCTCCTGGTCCATTAATCCGGGTGGAGGGCCAGCCAGTCTCCATCAGATGTGATGTCAAAGAATACACAGGGCCTAGGGAGCAGGTCATTTTCCCAACACACACACACACACGCACACACACACACACAGATCAGTCTTGAAGTTCTGTCTGACAGATGGGTTACACTTTGAAATGATGCAAATGGCCACCCTGTGCAGTGGTTTCTACTGTCACAAATATAGTTAGTGAATTATTATTATTTTAGTTTCTTCCTCAAACTGTTGAACATCGTCTACATTGTCGAACGTGCCTCAAAAATGAACTAATAGTGGATTTGTTGTGAGCTTATTTTCAGTTATAGAAGTCAAGAATGTCATGTGTGAGACTTTGGTCCCTCACATAAATTTTTATTATTTTTATTATTATTATTGTTTTGGGTTTTTTTAGAAAACATATGCTCCTCTTCTTCAAGTCTGAATGTTGTTAAAAGTTTGCCGTAATATAACATTCACATCGTCTTTGTTCCTCTCTTTTCCTGCAGGATTTTGAATGGAATATGTTAAAGGATGCGAAAGGGCAGAAGACAAAGATAATCTCCTCTTTCGACTCTCGCTACTCCGACCAGTCTTACAGCAAGCGCGTGGCGTCTGGCGACATATCGGTGGTGCGTTTCCAAGACAATGAGGTGGAGCTGAAGATTGCTGAGGTGAAGTTGACGGATGCTGGCTTCTACGAGTGTCAAACACCGAGCACCGACTACGTCATCAGTGGAAATTATATGGCTCAGGTCCAACTCACAGGTATGAAAGTGTGTGTATATTTAACCATTCTGACCTATTAATACAGAGGTTTAAATCCTGAACAAATGTTAAATTTAACAAATGTCTGATCAAAAAAATAAAAACCTTTAAATCCAGGCACTCATACAGTACATATCTAAGCATACTAGCTTTCTTTGGAAACCATAAATTATTTCTATTTGCACATAATAATAAAAAACAAAAAATGTTACTGTAAAGTGTCATATACCAATATTATTTGAAGAACTGACGGGTTTCTTTGAGCCATAGTACAAAGCTCTGCTGTGCAATGATGTACTTTACCTTGTAACACTCAAACCTTGTAAAATCAAGTTAAAACTGAGGAGATAGCTTCCAGTTTATACACAGTATCAAAGCATTGTCAAGCGTTTGAGCTGTCCCTATAGAAACTGACTTAATGCTCACAAAGGGGGTTTCCCCTCACCATAATCCACCAGAACTAATACAAAGCAATATCCACGTGCACTCCAGTGAAATGGCCCGATAAGGTCCAGGCCCATGTGCTCAAATGGGACATCCATTAATGGTAAAGGGCACAAAGGCCCTTTTTGTATGACTGGCTGGTTAACCAGCTGACACTCTGGGCAGGGCAAGCGCTATTGGTGCACATCTGCCCGGCCAATAAAATTGAGCCATTATTCAATCTAGAGTTTTGTCATACCCAATGTGATTGGCCACTGGGTTGTAATGAACCACCTGGAAAATCATTTCCCGGCGACTTCAAGGCACCGACAACTGGATGTGTTCCTCCTCTGTGCGAGTGTCTAATCAATACAAAATGCAGAAATGTCAGCGCTGCTTCAGGGTGCACCATCTGACCATCAATTCTTCTCACCTGGTTGAAGGCTGAGTGTAGGGTGTCAACACAAGACAGCTCCAGTAGAAAATCTTCTGTGGAGTGAATTCCAGGGCTTTCTCCTTCTCCTTCCCAGAGCCGATGTCGGATGACCCCGTATCACCGCTTAGCGCAGGGCAGACCCCGCATGTCCCTATCGGCCGTCAATGCACCCGGACACACTGCCCTATTAATCTACTATTAATCTAATGTAGCTTGCCAGTGTGTGAATGGGTGAATGACTGAATGTAGTGTGAAGCGCTTTGGGGTCCTTAGGGACTAGAAAAGCGCTATACAAATGCAGGCCATTTACCATTTACTGAACCCGGGCCAATCTGGCGTGCGTCAGGCGTCGGGAGCAGCCAGAAAACCTATTCCTCAGCCAGCCACCAGGATGCCTCCACCATCGCCTGGAACGCCTCCAGGAAGGTTTTTTTGAAACACAAAATTAAAAAATGATATCCTAAAGTTGTGGATGTTAGACTTCAGAGGGTCCTTCACAAGGCCCCTTGGGAAAATTGATTGCCCAACCCTGCTGTAGAGGCTAGCTTGGCACGTGCTACTTTATAAAGTCAACATTTTTACTACTAGTTTTTTTTTCTTTTTATAAGATTGTTTGTGTGTGAAAATTTTTTTTTGTTTTGTTTTCCCGTCAGTCATTCCTAACACGCTCAAGGTGTCCCCTAAGACCCCGCCCCCTGTCATCGTTGAGGGAAGTGACCTAACTCTCTCCTGCAACGTCACCCGGGAGCTCATCCACCCCACCTACCTGTCTGTCACCTGGTCGGTGAAGAAGGGGACGACGTCAGAGGAGATTTTGACGTTTGGTCCTCAGGGGGATGTGGTCACGGGGTCCAGGTTTGCCCAGCGTTATGCAGAAGGAGGCATCCGATTGGTCCCTGGCAGGAACGGAGTGTTTGAACTGGTGATTTCCAGAATGACGACGTCCGATGAAGGAAATTATGAATGCAACGGGATGGAGTGGACATATGAAAGAGGAAGAAATTGGATAAAAATCATGGAGAGTACCAAAGAGATGGGAACCGTTGCAGTTACTCCTACAAGTAAGAGGACACATGTATGAAGCACTGGTTACACCATTAAAGGCACCATTGCTGCTTTTCTGTTTGAATTACATTTTTCAGACCAATTCTACCAAATTATATGAATACTGGTAATATTACAATTACTATATATTGGAAATAAGCTTCATCACAATTATACATGACCTGCTTGAATGAATTATGATAATGTTTTGGGGGTTTTTTTTTCGCCTGTCCCGTTTGGTTCTTTTGCCGTCAGAATTATTGTCTAAAGGCAAAGAAAGTTGCCCAACGGATTTACTTTACCAAATGGACCATCCCAGCCTTGCTGTATTGGTCTATTTGATTCACCTTTGCTTTTATTGTTTATTTTATTTTCAGTTGCTGAACATGGGACAGACTTGACTGGGGAAAAGAAACGGGAGAAAGAAAGAGGTAAAGAAAAGGAGCGGGGTGTTCAATTTGGTAAAGTAAATCCGTTGGGCATCTTTGTTTGCCTTTAGACAACAATTCTGATGGCAAAAGAGCCAAACGGGACAGGCAAAAAAAAAAAAAAAAAGCGGGGAAGAGGGACGGTGACAAGGGGCAAAAACCAAAAAGCAACAAAACAAACAGACAAAACATACATATATCAATCACCTGGATCACTTGTTGAGAAAGAAAAAAGAGAAAACAAGCAAAGAAAAAGAGAGCAATATAATAAACAACATAATCGCGATGATCTATGTGAATATAACAGCAAATACTAGTGATGGTCCGCTTGAAGCTGAAGCTCCGGTGCGTGTGTCAAAAAAATCAACACACTGCTTCAGAAGCTCTGTGCCAAAGCTTGATTCGTTTGGCCAGAGTCACGTGATCGGTGACGTCCGAAGCTTCATTTAGAACGTAACTGCTTCGGTATCTGATTCCCTGGTTTATAAGGAAGCGAATCATTCGCGGGATTTGTGGAGCGTTTTGATGGTGACAGATAGCGAACCACTGATCATTCCACTGAGAGATTTGGAGCCAGCGAGGAATAGAGGAGGTTCTGTTGTGTGGGAGAATTTTGAGTTGATTTTGGTCAGTTGGGTGGGTTTTCCAGCTTTGTGTTCTGGCCGTTTGCTTTTGTTTTGTGCGTGTTTATTTTATCTTATAATGGGAAAAAACTTAAAATGTCAAAAAATCTGCTTCCATAATATAAATATCATTAAATAACTTTAGAAAAACTTCCACTTGACTCTTTACATGTAATGTTATAAAAATATATATTTTATTGTTTAATTAATCTGAAAATGTTAGTCTGCCAAATGTGCAGCAATTTAATCTATTTATTCTCTTTAGCTGATATTTTGTGGGGCTCAGGTAGACTGTATAACTGCATCTCTACCAGTTTCTCTGCACTCCAGCCTCCTCTGTGCCATGTGAAGGGATTTGCCTTAAGGCAGGAGAAATGATCTCCACGAAAGGAACAGGTTCGGCCATCGCACAGTGGAAAAAATTCTCTTCTTAAATAAAAATGAAAAAGAGCTACTTTAAATGCATCATGTTTTTGTTCATAAGCATTTTCCCTTTCCATTTCACAATCAATTCTACCCCCAGGTCAAAAATATGTCTAGGAAAATTTCCCTAATATATAATATTATATATATGCTCACAGCAGAAACATACTCCATAATGTGTTGTACATTATCATATGTATATTATATGTAACGTGGTATTTTTCAATTATTGTATTTACCAACATCAAGGAGTCACAAGCAAAGAAAGACCAAACCATGGCGCATGTTTAAACAAGATAAGATAAGATAAGATAACCTTTATTAGTCCCACATGTGGGAAATTTGTTTTGTCACAGCAGGAAGTGGACAGTGCAAAAGTTATGAGGCAAAAATTAGAATACAATAAGAATAAATACAGTACACAACTGTACAGAATAGAATAAAATAAAATACTATATACAGTAGAATAAAATAAAATAAATATACAATAAGATAAAAATAGAATACAAATACAAATACTATATACAACTGAGTAAAAATACAACGATGACAGAAAGGATTATTGCACTTAGTATTATTGCATATGTATGGATGTGTGTGCTTGATCAGTTAAAGTCTTTATTATGGAGTCTGACAGCAGTGGAGAGGAAAGACCTGCGAAATCTCTCCGTCCCACACCGTGGGTGCCGCAGTCTCTCACTGAAGGAGCTGCTCAGTGCTGTCACAGTCTGCTGCATGGGGTGGGAGATGTTGTCCATCAGGGATGACAGCTTAGCCACCGTTCTCCTGTCACTCACCACCTCCACTGGGTCCAGAGGGCATCCTAGAACAGAGCTGGCCCTTCGGATCACCCTGTTCAGTCTCTTCCTGTCCCCAGCAGCGATGCTGCCGCCCCAGCAGACCACGCCATAAAAGATAGCAGAAGCCACCACAGAGTCATAGAAGGTCTTCAGGAGTGGGCCCTCCACTCCAAACGACCTGAGTCTCCGCAGCAGGTACAGCCTGCTCTGCCCTTTCCTGTAGAGGGCGTCTGAGTTATGAGGAGAGTTTACTGGTCAAAATTATTTATTAAACAAATAAACCACATTTTCTTAACCTCCCAAAAATAAACTTTCAAAGCAACACAACAGCGGCTTGTGTAATGGGACGGTCTAGCCTCCGTTGCGCTGATACTGTTGTTTGTCAATAAAGTTAAAAAAAAAAAAGCCTCTGTTGCGCTGCCCAGGTTGCCTAGCAACCATGATACTAACCACTGGAAACGTGTCATAGCTTTGTTTGACAGAAATGAAGGAGAAAATCTTCTGTTCATTTCTTTCTTTCTTTCTACATGAGCTTTGATCATTCTCTGTAAGATTAAGCTCAGCTATTGAACGGAGTATATTTTAAAGTAAAGGCTTTAAAAGCAAGTTAGTACAAACGTCACTAATGTCACATAACTTTGCCGACATGTGGCCAACAGTAATGTTTAATGTTCTTCGTTATTAAACATTTGCACATAAATAAGTGACATAATATTCAGTACTTAAAGTTTACTCTTCGGCCGCCCCTCATCCGCCGTTTTTTTCTGCAAATTTATCCACACCCATCGCATACTGGGATATGTTGGGCCACGAAGTCTACACTGCCACGTCCTTAAAATTCAGGGAAATGAAGGACGCATTTCAGGGCCGCATTGAGCAGCCTTTGAATTGGGACAGCCTTCGGCGCGCCGCTGTGACGTAATCGGCCTTGAAATGCGTACTTTAAGGCTGCAGGGGCGGAGCTTTCATAGCTCACTGGGCCCAAGTGTTGCTCATGCAGTCTATCACGTCAATCAGCTCCTGCAGAGCAAAGCAAAGCACAAACCACACACAGATATTTATCTCCTACTTCCATGTTTTGCTTTGTTTTTTGTCATTACTGGCTTCAGAGGCTCTTTAGCATAATCGTAACAAGTTTGAAGGACCTAGCTCGAGTATTTTTTCAGGTAAACAAAAAAAAAAAGATTTAAAAAAGTGTTTCGAAACACTTCAGTCTTTATTTTTTGTATGACACTTGGACCTGGAATTTTGCATTTTTGTTGTGTTTATTGTTTCTTTTCCCTGCAATTTGAGATGGTCACAAGGTCAGTCATGCCCCAGACCCAATTAATGTATTTCAGCAGTAAATACAGCAGGAAAAAGAAACATCTACACCAGTCTCCTTTTAACATTTCTTCAGATTTTGCTCATGCTTGCGCTTTGTTTAACCATTGACTCTGACCTCCACAGAGCCTGTAATTTTACACAACTCCACGCCGTGTTACATCGTGAGCAGCTTCCTCAGCCTTTATTGTCTCATCATCACCAGTATGTTCATCAGAGAGGAGGTGGGTCCTGTTTCTCCTTTAGTGCTGAAAGGATTCTGAGTGAATTCTGGTATTTAAAGGAGGAAAGACAGTCAGACTGAGTGTTATTGATCACTTCCAAACCTACGCAACATTTTACCACATATTTATTTAACTTCCTCTTATCATAAATGTAATGCAGCACCAATGGGGGCCGGGGGGGCAGCCCCCATAATTTGTTGTCCCCCATTAGTCTGACAAGACTACGTTGGTAATAAATCTAATAAACTTGAGCACAATAAAGAGGAAGACTCCCTACAATGAGTCGAAGCATGAACTTGTTATTTATGTTATTTTTCTCTCTTTTGCCATATTTTTCTAGCAACCTGTATCTGACAGCATATTAAAGCTGTAAATTCTGTTGGTGTGCCACCCCAATATTTTTAATGGTTGATTCAGGTTTTGCTTGTTTTTAGCGTTGAGTTGTCTCTGAATCGGGACTTTTAGCTTTGACTTGTTCAGTGTGGTTTTATTTTTAATCCTATGAGCTGACTTGACTTGAAACTTGCATTGACAGAGAGATGTTGTTGGTCACAGTAACACTCCAGTAAACAGCAGACTGTTTTTGACGAAACGTATTTCACATTTTTCTGTAGTTCTTCAGCACCAAAGTAAAGACAAACCAGGACGTCAACAGTGTAAGTCACAATGAAACCCAAGCAGTAATCTGTGTGTTTGCTGTAGCTTGTTTGTTACTGCCTGTGCTCACAGGTCTTCGGAGTAAATATGTGTACTCTACAGCTAATCTGTAAGTAACTGTTAATGAGGATAATGGTGTAGACTGAAATGTGTTCTTGTGTTCAGGAACTGGAAGGTCTGGATACTGGTAATTTCTCCCTGCAGACAAGACCATGAGACAAAGGAAGAAGAGTAGGTTTGCTGTTCTTGTACAAGCTAATGTGATTGAAGTAACAGGATGAAATGTCACAACAAAATTCTTAATTATGTGTCTTTGTTGCTCTGTTTTTTGTTTTATTCCAAAGAAGTGAGCTTTATGTTTTAGTACCGACTTTATTGTGATTTACCATCCTGCAGCAGAATATTATTAAGACGACTTTTACCAGTTTTCAGGTTCTCTTAAGGTTTTTTGGTTCCTTGGGTCTTTGTGTCAAAGACATTAACTCTGTGGATTAGTTAAGATTGTGATGAAGAATTGAAGGAGCTCTCAGTTTATCAAAGGTTGAAAGAGAAACAAAAAAACACAGAACTGATTTTTATTTTAAGCCCCTCAGATGATTACACAATAAGAAACCATATTAACAGAACTATCATAAAGGATCCCTATAATGCAACATCTGTTTTCAGCGCGGAAGCCACAGGTTAGTATTGGAGTGACTGTAACCCTAATTCATATAGATTCATAGATAAATTCTTTATTGATCCTACTATAACATATTAAATTATCCTCTCCCAATCACGTCTGTCATCTTATACTTTATAATTGAATGTATCTGTAAGTAGATTTAGGGCTTTAAATATCAATGATAACATGAGTAAGATTTCTGTATTTCATGTCAAATATAACATTTACGAGAAGCTGAAACTATTCCAGAATATTAACAACAATAATTATACATAAATATTACATGTTAAAAAATATATTTTATTTCTAATCAATAGTTTGTGTACTCATCAAAGCTGCAGTTAGTCAGCTAATCAATGAATAATGAATTTGACTTGTAGAATTCAGCTGAGAGGGGCTGACTTTGACTTTGTTGAGTGCAGTGCAGACATGCAGCCCCAACACAGTCTGCAGTTTTATCTGTGTTTTTAATATTTAATATCCAAAGCTTGTCCAATTTGAGAAACAGCTTTCAAATCTGTGTGAAATTTCTTAAAGCTGCAGAGGAGCAAGATTTAGTAAATGAACACGGCCAGCCATGTGAATAAATTTGATGACTTTATGGAACTTTTGGAGGCAAAATAACAAACATAAACAAATTTTGAAATGCTATACGCATTTTATAAATGTAAGTAAAAATAAGGATATTAGCAATGATTAAAAACTCTTTAAACAGTTTAAAAGTTGTTTCTTTTACTATTTTTTTCTTACATTTCATTTAATTGTTAATTTTTTAATGATTCATTTATTTCATATTCAACATTTTGAGCATGAACTCTTTGCAGCTTTTAACATTTTGAAAACAAATGCTGCAGCTTTAAGTTTTTATATTGTCGGTCTTGTGTTTTATAATTTGTTTGTTTACACTTCTCAAAGTTCTTTGACCTGTCATGTTAGATGGTGCTTTAATCCAAGTTAATTTGTTCCTGTATGAATGTTTGCTTCATTATTATTATCTGTAAAACTGAGTCTTTGTTGTTGTTGTTGTTGTTGTTTTGTTTCCGGATATGAAATCTGTGATTAAAAAAACTCAGTAAAACTCGGTTTGAAGTTTTGCAGATCAGCAAACAGAAGCAGATTTTGGACATTTCTGCCACCTAATGAATTTAAGGTGAAATACATCAGGGGGAAAGCTACTCAATTTTATCTTGATATAAGGAATTATATGAAGGGTAGATATGAATATGTGAATCGTAATTGCGTGATTAAATGATTTAAAGGAATATCTGCATCTACCTTTGAATGAATTTCTTTAATGGTCTTTAAATAAAAGAAATAAAAGGTTATCTTTAGAATGAAATAAAGATTATTTTTTAAGGTGTGAAATTATTTAAAAACTGTTACAGAAAATTAAAAACCACAGTTAAAGTAATTAAAGATTAAAGGATTTATCACAATTATTATATCTGTGAGATTAAATACAACACATATTAGTGAATGATTTTGTTTGTTTCTCAATCGGGGGGGGGGGGGGTTGGGTATTCAGTATTTGTAAAAACGTGTTACTGACATGTAAAACTGCTTAAACCGTGAAGAAGAACAAAATCTGGCAGGTAGCTCCATGCCCTCCTGGGTTTTAAATGCACCTTAGAACACACATGCATCAACACTACAATGAGCGGGTGGAGGGAGGTTTGGAGTCTTCTCTCACCCCCGTTCTCTGCGGCCTGCTGGAGCGGGGGGGGCTAGGAGGAGGAGTTGGCCGTCCGACTGCGGTCTGGAGTGTGGGGCCTCCCTGCTGCTGCGGAGTCGGGGCGGTCTGCCTCCCCCCACCGCAGGGAAAAGGGTAACACCACCTGGGTCTGGGTGCAGTTCCCCCCTCCAGGGGCGGGGGCACCTAGACCCGGTTTGTAGAGTACGCTTGGGGAGTGTGATCGTGTGTACAGCGTCTCTTTATGTCTGTCTCCACGTTGGTTGAGTGTGGAGTGAGTGCATATGAGAGCATGAGGGTGGGAATGGATGTTTGTGTCTGTGTGTGCCTGTATGTCTGTGTCTATATGTCAGGTTGGGTATCAGACGCCACCTCTCTGGGGACATCTTAGGCCCTCCAAGGTTTGGAGGTTTATCCCCCCCCACCACCACTTCCCCTGCCAGTGGCGGACTCCCTCAGACGTCGGTGCGTTGGTGGTTCTTTGTGTCCGGGGATGGGCATCCAGGTATACACCGGCTCACTCCTTGGCGGCCGCTTATCGGGGCCTGGAGCCTGGGGCTCGCTCGGGCCACTTCGGAGGTGGGGTGCCCCCGGCCTCTTGGCCTGGGGCTCAGTCACTCAGGCACAGCTGGCTGCCGGCGGAGCTCACGGGCGCGTCACTGCAACCCCCCCTGGCTTCTGCTCCGCGGCTGCTGGGTGAGCCCTCATCTGGGACTCTCCTCAGCTCTTTCTGGGACAGTGGCGCGGCTGCCCCTCTGTTGGTCTTCCTTGGTCTCTTGTGTTCTGGGGGCCTCTGGATGTCTGGAGTTTTGATCTCCTCCATACCTGCTTCATGCCCTGGAGGACGGGGCTGTGGCCCCCCCACACCCTCTAGCAGATCATTACATGAAGGAACCTTTTAAAAAAACAAGCGCGTCCATGCTCACAGGTGTACACACGGGTGATCACACCCACAAACTACACCCTTTTTGGCTCCTACCTCAAAGCACACTGTGTTCTGTTGATCTTATGTGCTGCACAATAATGTTTAACATTTAGTATTTACTGTCATATTCCCATATATCATTGTGATGTTGTTTATTCTATTACTCTCGTTTTCTTCTGCTTGTTTTCTTTTTTCTTTCTCAACAGGTGATCCAGGTGATTGATATATGCATTTTTTTCTCTGCTTATTCTGTTGGTTTTTGTCTTTTGCCCTTCTCCCCCGTCCCCCTTCTCAGCTGTTTCTCTTTCCCTCTTTCTTTCTCCCCTTCTTTCCCCCAGTCAAGTCTGTCCCGTATTCAGCAAGTGAAAATAAAATAAACAATAAAAGGTGAATCAAATGGACCATTACGGCAAGGCTGGGATGGTCAATTTGGTAAAGTAAATCCGTTGGGCATCTTTGTTTGCCTTTAGACAACAATTCTGATGGCAAAAGAGCCAAACGGGACAGGCAAAAAAAAAGAAAGAAAGAAGAACAAAATGTGTCTGTAGCGAGTGCTGATGTTAAACAAATAAATACACAGAACAGAAAGCTTCAAAAACAAAGTGTGTGTGTGTGTGTGTGTGTGTGTGTGTGTGTGTGTGTGTGTGTGTGTGTGTGTGTGTGTGTGTGTGTGTGTGTGTGTGTGTGTGTGTGTGAGAGAGAGAGAGAGGTTATTCATGTAGGTATTATTTAGATCTATTGTAGCCCATTTTTTCCTGTCAGAGGGAGGGAGGATGATTTAGATTCTTCTGTAGCTCATAATCAACAGCTAATAGTTTATTCTTTTATTTTGTTCAAGGAATAAAGGAATAAACCATTAATTACCATTAATAAACTTCTTTTTTTTTAATGACAACATTTAAGAGGGTCGGACCAAGTTTAACTGCACATTTAAATCTCTGAGATATTTCATCTAAGAAAAAGAAGTGCAGTTTTAAAAGTACGTCTTACTTTTTTCCACATGCAAGAAATGTTGTTGCAATAAATGAAAAAAAAGTGTCAGCAGGACCAGACGGCATCCCAGGTCGTATCCTCAGAGACTGCGCATACCAGCTAGCTCCTGTGTTCACTGAGATATTCAACATCTCTTTATCTCAGTCGGTGATCCCCACATGCTTCAAAGAGTCCATCATTGTTCCTGTCCCGAAGAAACCCCACCCTGCTTCTCTCAATGACTATCGCCCTGTAGCCCTCACCTCAGTAGTGATGAAGTGCTTTGAACGCCTGGTCAGAGACTTCATCATTTCTTCACTACCAGACACACTGGACCCACTACAGTTCGCTTACCGTCCAAATCGTTCCACAGACGATGCCATCTCTCATCTCCTCCACACATCACTCACTCACTTGGACACTAGAAGGGGGAATTATGTTAAAATGCTCTTCATAGACTACAGCTCTGCATTTAACACCATAATTCCCTCCACACTCACCACCAAGCTGGAGCACCTGGGACTCAGCTCATCTATGTGTCAGTGGATCTCCAACTTCCTAACTGGCAGACCACAGGCAGTAAGGATGGGCGGACATGTCTCAGCCTCCACCACTCTCAGCACTGGAGCCCCCCAGGGGTGTGTTCTGAGCCCCCTGCTGTACTCTTTGTACACATATGACTGTGTGGCCACTACCAGCTCCACTACCATCATCAAGTTTGCTGACGACACCGTCGTGGTGGGCCTGATCTCTGATAACAACGAGACGGCCTACCTGAAGGAGATTAGGAATCTGGAGAACTGGTGCCAGAGGAACAACCTCCTTCTAAACGTCAGTAAGACAAAGGAGCTGATAGTGGACTTCAGCACTAAGCAGGAGAGGAACTACCAGACCCCCGTCATCAACGAGTGCCCAGTGGAGAGAGTGGACAGCTTCAAATACCTCGGAGTTCACATCACGCAGGACCTGTCATGGTCCTGTCACATCAACACCGTGGTGAAAAAGGCCCGTCAGCGTCTCTACCACCTCAGACGCTTGAGAGACTTCCAACTGCCCTCCAAGGTGCTCAGGAACTTTTACTCGTGCACCATAGAGAGCATCCTGACGGGAAACATCTTAACCTGGTTCGGGAACAGCACCATGCAGGACAGACGAGCTCTACAGAGGGTTGTGCGATCAGCTGAGCGCACCATCCGCTCCGAGCTCCCTGACCTGCACTCAATCTACAGCAGGCGGTGCTGGACCAAGGCCAGGAAGATCGTGAAGGACCTCAGCCATCCCAACAACAGACTGTTCTCTCTGCTGAGGTCAGGAAAGCGATTCCGCTCCCTGAAGACCAACACAGAGAGACTGAGGAGGAGCTTCTTCCTGCAGGCGATACGGTCTCTCAATCACACCACCACACAGTACTGACCCACACATATGGTTCTTACACACACACTGGACATTCTGGACATTGTTTCACTTCATCACTTAAATCACTTTAAGCATATTTGCACTGCACAAGACATAATGTGGATTGCACAACACTGGACATTATATTTCTTCATTTCCATTTAATACTTGTACAGCTGCTGTTATTGTGTATATACATATATATATATATATATTTATTTATTTATTTATTTTTTAATATTTCTTCATACATTCTTACAGTGGGGCAAAAAAGTATTTAGTCAGCCACCGATTGTGCAAGTTCCCCCACTTAAAATGATGACAGAGGTCAGTAATTTGCACCAGAGGTACACTTCAACTGTGAGAGACAGAATGTGAAAAAAAAATCCATGAATTCACATGGTAGGATTTGTAAAGAATTTATTCGTAAATTAGGGTGGAAAATAAGTATTTGGTCACCTCAAACAAGGAAAATCTCTGGCTCTCACAGACCTGTAACGTCTTCTGCAAGAAGCTTTTCTGTCCCCCACTCGTTACCTGTATGAATGGCACCTGTTTGAACTCATCATCTGTATAAAAGACACCTGTCCACAGCCTCAAACAGTCAGACTCCAAACGCCGCCATGGCCAAGACCAAAGAGCTTTCGAAGGACACCAGGAAAAGTATTGTAGCCCTGCACCAGACTGGGAAGAGTGAATCTACAATAGGCAAGCAGCTTGGTGTGAAAAAATCAACTGTGGGAGCAATCATCAGAAAATGGAAGACATACAAGACCACTGATAATCTCCCTCGATCTGGGGCTCCACGCAAGATCTCATCCCGTGGGGTCAAAATGATCATGAGAACGGTGAGCAAAGGTCCCAGAACCACACGGGGGGACCTGGTGAATGACCTGCAGAGAGCTGGGACCAAAGTAACAAAGGTCACCATCAGTAACACACTACAACGGCAGGGAATCAAATCCCGCAGTGCCAGACGTGTTCCGCTGCTGAAGCCAGTGCATGTCCAGGCCCGTCTGAAGTTTGCCAGAGAGCACATGGATGATACAGCAGAGGATTGGGAGAATGTCATGTGGTCAGATGAAACCAAAGTAGAACTTTTTGGTATAAACTCAACTCGTCGTGTTTGGAGGACGAAGAATACTGAGTTGCATCCCAAGAACACCATACCTACTGTGAAGCATGGGGGTGGAAACATCATGCTATGGGGCTGTTTTTCTGCCAAGGGGACAGGACGACTGATCCGTGTTAAGGACAGAATGAATGGGGCCATGTATCGTGAGATTTTGAGCCAAAACCTCCTTCCATCAATGAGAACTTTGAAGATGAAACGAGGCTGGGTCTTCCAACATGACAATGATCCAAAACACACCGCCCGGGCAACAAAGGAGTGGCTCCGTAAGAAGCATTTGAAAGTCCTGGAGTGGCCTAGCCAGTCTCCAGACCTCAACCCCATAGGAAATCTGTGGCGGGAGTTGAAAGTCCGTGTTGCTCGGTGACAGCCCCAAAACATCACTGCTCTCGAGAAGATCTGCATGGAGGAATGGGCCAAAATACCAGCTACTGTGTGTGCAAACCTGGTAAAGACCTATAGTAAACGTTTGACCTCTGTTATTGCCAACAAAGGTTATGTTACAAAGTATTGAGTTGTATTTTTGTTATTGACCAAATACTTATTTTCCACCCTGATTTACGAATAAATTCTTTACAAATCCTACCATGTGGATTCATGGATTTTTTTTTTTCACATTCTGTCTCTCACAGTTGAAGTGTACCTCTGGTGCAAATTACTGACCTCTGTCATCATTTTAGGTGGGGGAACTTGCACAATCGGTGGCTGACTAAATACTTTTTTGCCCCACTGTATATAGTTCTACATTGTGTATTTTGTTGTACAGTTATTTTATTTTCAACTTTAATTTATATATTTTATCTTATTCTTTCCCAGTTAAATTTACCCTTCATTCAAATTTGTGTTGTACAGTTATTTCATTTTTAACTTTAATTTTTATTTTATTTCATTCCTTCCTAGTTAAATTTACCCTTTTTAATTTTTCATATTTATTTCCTATCTTATTCATAGCCTTTTCTTTTTTCTTTAGGTCACAAGCAGTTGTCTAAGCATTTCACTGCATATCGTACTGTGTATGACTGTGTACGTGACAAATAAAATTTGAATTTGTTTGGGGGCTTAGATTGTATAAAATAAATACAATTAAATATTTAGATGTTTCAATGTTCACAGTGGAGGGATATATTAGCAGGAAAACTTGTAAAATGAAAAAATATGGTTAAAAGTCCAAAATTTCTGCCCTCCTTCACATTTTCAAAAGTGATCCAGTGGCCAGATTGGAGTCTTTGCCAGGCCAATTCTGGCCCGTGGGCCTAATGTTTGACACCCCTGCCTTAACCCCTACATTTAGGAGATACTCTTTTATTCTTTGGGGTCTATTTTGCTGGAAGGATTAAGCTACACTTCCCAAAATGTTCCCTGGAGAAGGAAAACTCGCTGTGAATCAATAAGAAAAGAGGTTTCTTAGACCTGATGAAACATCTCCATCCTGATTCCTGAAGAGATTATTCTGTTTTAGGGCAATATTACCTCCATCCAATGTATATGATAGTGATGGGAAATTATATGCTGTGGCTTTACTGAGGGACTTGCATGCAGAAGTAGTGCTGTCCAGGATTTGATACAATATCTTAATGTATTCCTCTGGTAATACTTCTTGTGGACAAGGATACATGCATGTGAGTGGATGCAGGTGACACGTTGTCACTCTTCCAATGAAAAGCAAAAAAAAAAAAAGTCAGCTAGATGCAGCATGCATGAAGGCAGCTAGCTGCTAGAAATCCATGTAAACAATCCTGGATCAAAAACAATGTGCTCTCCAGTGTTGGAGAAGACTTACACATGACATTTGTTAGCATGTACACACTGAGCTTTGGTGTGTAACAGAATGTAAGCAGAAAAAACCCCAGAATATATTTGGAGTTCTGTAATACTCTGTAAGACCAAACGAGTGCACAGTGGATCAGCTGCTGTGTACACAGCCTGCCTCGCACGCTGAAGACACTGTTCAAAGTGAAAAACAACAGAAAAACAAGAGAGACTTTGTTCCAGTGAGATCAGCTGTCACGTCTATGAGTTCTCATGCCACACTTGAATTTGACCTCTTTGTGCAGGTGGCGTGGTGCTCTGCTGGTTTGCACCGTCGCCTCACAGCAAGAAGATCCTGGGTTTGAATCCATGAGCCAGCTGGAGCCTTTCCGTCTCCCTGCACCTGGGTGGCCTCTATACAGATACAAACACATGTATCAGTTGGTGATTCAAAGCTGTGTGAATGTGGGTGTGACTGGCTGTCTTTCACTCTGTGTTAGCCCTGTGATAGGTAAGAGGAACAGTGTACCCTCTCCCCCACCCTGTAAAGTGTCCACACTGCATTCTTAAGACAATATCTACCCGCAGACATGCAAGCGTCCACCATAACCAGCTCTGAGGCAAGTCATGTGGCAGTGGGTGTGTACAGGAGTGTGTTTCAGTGAAATACGCACACATTCTTTCACAGGGAAACACATAACAGTAAGGCTGTGATGTCATTAACTGAATCAATCTGGTACCTGATAATATCCTAGCAGGGTAAAACCTTCACCTTCAGATCATCTACAGTCCCTGGATTTGGTTATATTTTCCAGTTATGTTTCCCTGTTTTCGTCTCTCTTTATGTGTTTCTATCAGTGTTCCTCTCCGTGACCAGAAGGTGGTGTTCTAGCTCCATATTTTCTGAATAAGTGACTTCATACGGTCTAAAACGAATCATAACTGAGGTTGCTGGTCGGAATAACAGTCAGCGAAACCAGAGGTGGTGCCAAGACTCCATGACCTAGTTAATAACTGATAGAGTAGTGGTGCAATAACATAAACCTGCGTGTGTGCGTATGTGTCAGATTGAACAGATGTTGTGCGACAACAGAGTCTCTGGTGTTGGACCACATACAGTACCAGGCTGCACACGCACACTTTAAAATTAGAAAGCACCAACGCAGATGACCTACGAAGTCTTAACCCTTGACCCCAAGGTTGCAAAACCAAAGTCCTCACCTCCTCTTGGCCCCTTGCTTCTTTCTCTGTCTCCGTGCTGTGAACTTTGCCCTGCCCAGTGGCTTTGTGTAAGCAGACAGCATGGGTTTGGCCACAGGACTGTAACTGACAACTGGGATGTGTCAGCGCTGGTGAAAGGGCAGGCCACAGGGAAAATGAAAATGGGAGAAATGTTAGCATGCAAACAAGGCGGCAGGCGTTTTGGAAGGGAAGTACATAGATTTTTGCGGATTCTTTTAGCCTCCAAATATATGCGGTTTGTTCATGGAACTGACTATAATGACCATATTGCTTATATAATAGTAAAAATAACAATAGATTGCCTTTGGAAGACCTGAGGAATCATGTTAACAGTAGAAGTTTCAGCCCCCACCTTCCTTTTACACTTCTCCTGTGGCCTGTGCCATAAATTCCTAGGTGCCCCCCCACCCCAACCTTTCTCTGTACTCCTAATTTAGTGTACTGGCCCTTTATCACTGCCGATTTTCAAATGTTTATAGTTATTTTCCAAATAAGCTTTATTATTATTATTATCATAAAGCATCCTGGGTATCAAAGTATCAATTTCAACACATCATGAAAGCAACATTACTGTAGAGAGAAATCAATCAAATGTATCAATTATTATACACAAGGAGCTGCTGTATTAGCCTGGGCTGGTAGGTCGATATTAAAGGATAATCGCTGGAGATTGAGCTGCTGTAATTGAAGCTCTGTGATGGAGAAATCCATCATATCATCACTGGACTGTGCCCGACGTGTAACACAGACTGCGATCTTCGCTATTAAAACTTGTGGCACAGCAAGAATGATGTGGGAATCTCTCTCTCCACCTGGGACCTCCCTGTTTCCCTCCACCCCTCCTCCAGACCGTCACCTAACTTCCGGCCACTCTCTCTCTCGCTCTCTCTCACCTCTATCAGCCTCACCCCCCTCTCTATGTAGCTCGTCCCAGTTCCCACACACAGAGACACACATTACACCGGTTCAGTGTAAGTGCCATGTAAACGCTCTCCCCCCGGACCCGGACTTTCGGCTCGCTGGATCAGAAACCGCGGTGTGTGCATCCGTTTTGCGTAGCGGCTCCGCCCGGTGTGCGGTGCGGACTGACTGCACACATCTGAGAGTTTTATTGGATTGCCCGACAGCGGCGGGAGAGGACTGGTCTTACCCCCAACGCGGGACAAAGAAAGCGGGGGGAAATTA
Organism: Rhamphochromis longiceps; assembly: GCF_057381845.1. Taxonomy (NCBI): domain Eukaryota; kingdom Metazoa; phylum Chordata; class Actinopteri; order Cichliformes; family Cichlidae; genus Rhamphochromis; species Rhamphochromis longiceps. The sequence goes on from NC_140578.1 coordinate 42,665,991, forward strand.
AGGAAAAAGGATAAGAGTGGAATAAGAGAGGAGGGAACATGGATAAGTGTCTTTTCGCATTCGCTTTCGGGCTTTTGATGCTCGGTAAGAGACCTTTCTTTGCTTGACTATATTGATGGTCAATTAACTCCGATAGATGTCGGCATTCTCTGGTCGCGAGAAGCCAGTGTTGTACTCCGTTTTGAAATCTGACGATTTAATATGTTTCGGTTGTCTATCAGCGAACATCCATTTTAAAACATCATTTAAACCATTTTCCGCATATTTAACACCACCTATATAATTCGGCATATAGCCAACCCATCAACTATCACTTATTTTTAATGGATTTGTAACTTTGCAATTGGCTCCCGCTGCTAGTGCTGTGGATTTGGATGGAATAAGTTTGCGAGGGCAGCAAGCTAGCCTCCTTAAAAACTTGAAATTTCAGTGAAACAGAAGTGTCGGTTGGTGTATTGGGTTAGGCCGAATTGAAAAGTCAATCCAAGAGATTGAAAATCAATGACCGAGTTGTTATCTGAGACGCGGCTGGGTGTGACTGATAGAGTTACGTAAAAATGTATTGTTTTTAAATGAAGCTCGTCACGGTAAAAATTTGCACCTACTTCCTCCATAAAAAATTTTTTTTCAGTGTCGACCTTCTCATACAGGTGTGTTAAGCGAACGTTTTGAAGTCATTTCCACCAGTGATAATTTATTTGGTGTGTATTTTTTTTAAATAAAATTATGTAAACGTGTTATAAATACTTTATTCTATTTAACGGTAGGGCTTAGGAGAAAAAAGGGACTAAAAAGGAAAAAATTCAAGTTTCGGGTGTTCTTCTGTCTCTCAGTCTCTCTCTCCTGTTCAGCTTCTCATTAGCCTAGCAAACTGTGCTCCCATTAAGACCAATTAGCCAACATGAGTTGACATGGTCCCATTAGCCTGCTGAGAAGTCACGGCCCGGCCATAATGATGAGCTGTATTATTATAATCACATCAGACTGGTCTGAGCCAAAGTGCCAAGCCAGACCAAGCCGGTGTTAGGCTGGTTTTCTCCACAGGGACAAACCAGGGCCTGTTCACTGGCATACCTGGATACTGCAGTTGCCATATGTTTATGAGCATAACCATGACTGCCACAGGGTTTCTCCAGTATATGTGTGTGTGTGAGAGAGAGAGTTGGGGACTTGGCTTAAATTAGTGCAGTGTAAGATGATCAGATGCTGCCAGCGCTCATGCTGTGTGTATTCTGACTCCACACAAGGAGAAAGCGACTATAATATGCAAAATACTGTCAGGCTTCAGGTAACACAACATCACATAACCGACTATTGATCTGTTTCTGGTTGCAGGGCTTAAAGATCACTTGCTGTGTGACCTCAGGTAGTCCCTACAGAGCCTGGTCCCATCTTAGGTTTCCCAAATGTCCCATGTACAGCTATACCCATAAAGAGGAGGAAGCCTCTTAAGTGCAAATCCATCAAAATTAAATCTAGGATAACGGGACAACTGATCCATCTGTTAGTGTTTAATTAACAGTCATCGATGAAAGTTTAGAAAGTCTTAACCCTGACACTGGATGAATCCAGATCCAGTGTTTCACCCTGGAGCTGGGGATGAGTTCTTCAATCTCCTCGATCTTTGCAAACTCAACCTCAAAGAGTTTTATTTTCTTTTTAAGATGATGTATTACTTTAAGAGAGCATTCAGTCAGAGATCACACATTAAAATCAAAGAAGCACTGCATACATGTGCAAAAGAGAGTTGTCACATGTCACAAAACTAAGTAGACCCTTACTGCTTCCCAAAGAATTAGGGAATGTTATGTAGCCAAGTATGGCTTGTTTGGAAAAGTTGGTGGGAGAAAGCCTTTTCTCTGTAAAAGAACAGAACAGCTTAGGTTTGCAAAGTTTAATCTGAGCGAACTGCAAGACTTCTCAAACATAATACACAGCACGTTTGTTGAAAAGCCAAACACCCCATACCAACTGTCAGCACGATGATTTGGGATTGTTTGCAGCCATGGCCCCGGGCACATTGCAGTCATTGAGTTGCCCATGGATTTCTCTATATACCAAAGTCTTCTAGACTTAAATTTGAGACCATCAGTCAACAGCAAATGATCCAGAGCACAGCAGCAAATCTACAACAGAATGGCTGGAAAAGCAGTGGCCCAGTTAAACTTCAGACTAACTACACTGAAATGCCATGACGGACCTTAGAGAGCTGTGCATAAAGAAGTACCCAAAAAACTGCAATGACTTGAAGCAACATTGTAAGAAAACAAAGAAAAAAAGACTGTGCCAAACTTTCTCCTTAATGAAAACCAGTACTTTAAGTTATTATTTTCTAAAAGCTACTAATTCATGGGATCTTATTTTGTTCATAGCATAGAGTCCCTTTGAAAAAGCTTTTTCTCATGATTGTATAATGTACCCTAAATGCTGTTGTTACTGTGCAGTTCTGCCAGATAACTGATCATGTTTTATGTATTTTGTTTTTATCATGCAGAAGATTTTCAGCCCCAGTTTGGTGACCTTTATGCTTATTTAATGACTCTCAGGTCAGGCCAACAGAAATGTTTATGGTGAAGCTCACTGAAAACCAACCAGTTTGTTTTTTATAGTGTTCGTCTATATAAATCATGGGATTTTCTGAAAGCTGTGGTGAATCAGAAGTCTGAAATGAGAAGAACACCTATAATACCAGACAGTATCTATTATAGTACTGCCCAAACTATAGATTTAGATTAGCTATCGTACTTATTAATATAGCTAGGTTAAATAATCCCATCAAAGCTTTTGCAATCATCTTTTATTGGAAGAAACTGTTGAACCTGATCGTGACTCAGGGCCCCCAAACCAGTGCTGTTTGTGGTGACTCATTGCAATGTTTCGACACATAGTCATGAATTACAAGGAAAACAGGAAATTAGAGACTTGGTGTCACAGTCTGATGCCTTATTTTATATAGGAAGGGTTTTTTTCTTTTTCAGATAAGAAAACTCAGCTGGAAGCAGAAAAATCAAACGAGGTCAAAAAAGGGGTACAAGCTTAAATTGTAAAATTGCTGACTCTTGCCACCTGTCTGTTAGCAATAGCATAACTGCCTCTAATGAAGCAGAAATAAAACCTCAGCTATAAGACAGAAGAAACAGGTTTCAGGGTTTTTGCTGATAAGATTGACAGTCAGCATCACCTCAACATAAAAAGCCAACTGAGCGTCCAGATGGTGATCCAGACGTGCTCGCTCATTCCAACACAGTGACGTAAAAATATCCAGACATCCCTTTTTTTACAAAATCGTATCTTGTGGGAATTTTCGGGCTCCGCTGGTTCCAATCTTTTATTTTCACAAGAGACCAAAAGTCATACAGGCTGGAAACTAAGTTTGAACATAAATCTCAACAACGTTTTTCCTCTTGGTGATTAATGGCCCTCATGCTGTTTGACCCTTTTGTGTTAATGTACCTTAAAATTAAAAGGGAAGCAAAGTTTTTGGTTGCATCACGTGATCGTAACTTAGCATTAGCTAAGGAAGTAATTTAAATGGCATGTGGAGGAGATCTGCTTGCTGCTGGCTTCGCCTTGGTGGTGCAGAAAACCTCAGTGAGCCTCAGGTGCTCCTTGTAGTGGATGTTCACTGTTAGCATCACATTGTCATTTGAGACCAAACTGTCAACCATGCATGTCTGATGTGAAGATGGAGACAGATTAAACTGTAGACCACTGTAGACAGACAGTGAACTGGAACAGTAGGTTTCATATGCTTCTTACTTCTATGTTACTTGCAAAGCAGAAAAAAGCCCACACTCAGCAGGCTCACACATGCACTCACACCGCCAGGCCAACTGCCAAAACATAAGAATTGAACCTCTCACAAATATTGATGGCTCATGCAAGCACAGGGCTTTTTCTTGAAGTACTGTGTTTTTTTTTTCCTGATCCATTTATAGGTTTAAGGGTTTAAAGATAGAAGACATGACTTTTGCTGTAAAAATCCTCCTTTGCTTGCAGACCTCTCAGTATAGAGGTTTTGGTGATGTGTTGATTGGTATATATAGACCTAAAAATACCAAATTAAACTTGGGGTTGCTTTTGAAATTACAATATATGTTGCCAAACAACAGTCTGACCAGGTAGGTCCTGATGACGGCTGAAACTTAATAATTTCTGAGACCTGTTCTGTGAAGTCTATACAGAACTAATTATTAGATTATTTCCCAAACTGTTTGATGATCTGCGTGGTTGTTCTCCTTATTTTTATTAATCTGGCTTCGAACAGAGTGGAAATGCTCCGATTGAAAGGCCATGACATGACTGCTTAAGTTTCTTGGCCTTCAAGAATATTCAATGCACAGACACACTTTGCAGTGCTGCTGTTCTCATAGTACAGCTGCTGACAAAACGGATGGTAAAAGCAGTTAATTGGAACCTGACTTCAGCAAACCTGAGTTTAAGAATAAAACGGAGGATGTTAAACAGACACCCGTTGCAAACCTTAGCCTATTGAATTGCCGTTCCTCATTATCAGTCCAATGTTTCCTGTACTGTTTAGTCAGCAGGTATAGACACTCCTCATTGGTTGTCATTGTGTCTTTCTGAATGGAGATAATAGGCTAAGTTCTTCAGATTAAACCAAACAAGAGTCTGATGTTTTAGGTTTTGTTTGATTTGCTTTCCACATCCTGTTCACTTTAGTTTCAGTAGACGAAAGCGTCAAAACTGCTTGGTTAAGATTAAGAAAAGATCCTGATTATAAATCACGTTTTACAAAGCACACAGAAAGGCTAGCTGTCTCCTTTGTAATTTAGATAGCTTCTGGTTTATCAGCGGTTACAATGGAGGATAACTGAATACTGAGCTTGGTAGTAAGTGAAAGCGGGCGCCTACTGATGATGCCTACAGGACTCATTACAGCTGATAAGGGCGTTTCAGTGCGCTGAACTGAGCGCAACAGGGATTGAAGAACTTTTCCTACATAAGGCCTCATAAATTGTATTTTATTGGTATTTTTAATTGTCCCCATAAATTGATTCTCTGCATCTGGATGAAGCGTTTCTAGTGGGAGAAATGTTTCATCAGTCATCAAAGTGACTTCTTCAGTCTGGACTCTTCTGATGAACAGCACTAACTTCCTGGGATGTTCTTACCTGTATGGTACACGATGTTTTTCATGGTGTTTTCACCATCTGTAGAGAAGAAGAACAACACTCAATAGGATTGTGAGCAGGGGCAGACACTACATGTGATAGCTTCAGTAGACATGAGTGGTGTGAAGGTGGCGAGACATCCTCAGTGACGTATCGCACTTGCTTTATGGTGATTACACTTTACTACCATCAGGACGGAGGCACACCTCCTTTGTGAACATCTCGTGCCCTGAGGTCTTTTATAGCTTGTAGTATAACTCTGAACAAACCAAGTTGAAATATGATAAGACGTGGGTGTTGTGTTTGAGCCGTCTTTAATGCCTGTAACTGTGATGTCTGTATTGTTGTCGTGTTGGTCGTATTTGTCTGACACCTGGCACGAGGCAAAAATGGAATTTCCAAAAGGAGAGTCGACATTAAATTGACACTGTAGTACAAATAGACTAATCTGACTGCATGTTCAGTATCAGCTTTCATATCTGGGTGTCACTTACCAAAAACTACTTACTTTACCATATTATTATTACCCTACATTGAAGATAATGTGCGGATGAGTTTGGTGTGGCTCATTAAAACTAGCTTGATGATGCCGGCATTAATTGGTGTGGACCGCGCCTCACCGACCAGAAAGCACAGTATCGCGTAACTGTACATGTCTCCGTCAGTTCGGCTGTGTTGCTACATGCTCTTACCCAGCTGGAATTCAAGAGTCGAACACTTTGCCGAAGGAGGAATGAAATGCAGATGGTTTGATTTGATACGAGAGGTCTTACAATGTAACCAAACAGCACTAATGATCTGGTACGCAATTGAAGCTAAATTAAAGAGGCGCATATAAGTCTCAGCCTCTCGCTGTTGTTTTCTTCCTTCTCTGAAAGCTGCTGGAGGGCTGTCATAACCAGCGGTTGGTGTTCATGCCAGAGAAAATGATGTGGGTGTGAGCGTGTATAGAAACAAGTGTGTGTGGAGAGAGTGCAATTCAGGTTTCAGCACCGTCATCGTCAATAACGTCAGCACTTCACTCAAGTTCCAACAAGACCTGTGTCTGTGCCTTGGTCTCTGTTTTGTTTGTCTTTAAAAAGGCAACTTCAATTGGTAAAATCTTTCTTCTTTAACTCAGTAGAGTTTGTTAATTGGTTGTCAGACTTGTAGCTTGCTCCCTCTTAAACATTTTTCTTGCTGAATTTATGCGAATACGGCTTATTCTTCATGTAAATTCTATTTTACTTCACATAAGGGTGAATCTTCTTTCATCTTAGAGGTTTTGGATTCCAACTAAGCCTCCAAATATTATTGTTTCCTGTTATAGACTTTTAATCTTTTAAAATGTTTTCTCTGTCCTTCAAGGTGGGTGCTCGGCCCGTGTGGTGACGGTGCCTCCTGGTCCATTAATCCGGGTGGAGGGCCAGCCAGTCTCCATCAGATGTGATGTCAAAGAATACACAGGACCTAGTGAGCAGGTCATTTCCCCAACACACACACACACACACCCTTGAATTGAAAGAGTTGATCCTCTGGAGAGTATGAATATTTAGTGTATTACTTGTGGCCAATAGATTATTAATTGAACTGCATATTCTGTTTATTTGCAGCTGCTAATAGCACTGTCACGAAGGGTCAGATTTTGTCCTCTGGGTTTCTTGCATATACAGGAAAAAGTGAATGGAAGTATACTTTTAAGGCACTTTGTAATGGAATCAGAGTCTCTTACATTATTGGCTCACAAGCCACTAATGACTGTACTCCCATTAAGCTGAATATTATTTTGGTTGGTGACCCCATTGCTCCGGCCCAGTGTTTCTAATTTACTCCGCCTATATTTATGTGTGTGCATCCACTTAACACTCGGATTGTTTGTATCCCTCCTCTGCAGGATTTTGAATGGAATATGTTAAAGGACGCGAAAGGGCAGAAGACAAAGATAATCTCCTCTTTCGACTCTCGCTACTCCGACCAGACTTACAGCAAGCGCGTGGCGTCCGGCGACATTTCAGTGGTGCGTCTCCAAGACAACGAGGTGGAGCTGAAGATTGCTGAGGTGAAGTTGACGGATGCTGGCTTCTACGAGTGTCAAACACCGAGCACCGACTACGTCATCAGTGGAAATTATATGGCTCAGGTCCAACTCACAGGTATGAAAGTGTGTGTGCGTGCTCACGTGTGCCTTTGTGTGTCTGTGTGTGTGTATTTGCCAATTTTGTCCTTTCAGGATACAAAGCTTCTGATGCAGAGTAGCTGTGTTTTTACTTTGTGTTTGAGGCTATTTGGTTATGCTGGTCCATTTAACAGCTATCCCCCACAACTTACCAATGCTCTGCTGACCATGGATGTGTCCTCTTGCACATGAACACCCCTGCTGGTTTCAGACAATCACTGGCGTATAATTTGGTTTTTGCATAGACGCGTACCTCGACACAGTGTCACACGCGTGGGGAGCAGATGTCAGGTGGGAGTACTTGGCTTATGTCAAATGAGGACCAGGGAGGCACGGATTTGGATGAAGAATATCAAGGAGGAGAAATGTTTAGTTTCATGGTTTATTCTGCTTATAATGTTTGTAATAGCTGCTGTAATTGTCCTTGACGTGTTCTGGGAGGGGAAGGGCACCTGCTGTCAGACAATATTCACCTTGGAAAAAGTCAAAAGTGGTTTATAAATTTGGCCACAGGTCTGTTTGTCAGAGGGAGTTAGGTGATTGCTTCATAATTAAAGACTGATTAAGATGGATTCATATTTTCTTAAAGGTTTTTTTAGACCTCACCTTTTACACCTGCATTGAGTTGCTGCCATGTGATTGGCTGATCAGATATTTGCATTAATGAGTATTTGAACAGATCTACCTAATGAAGTTTTATATTTATGATGAAAATGCTTTGATGGTTCATACCTATGAAGTTACAGTATATCTGAAAAGCCTTAAAATATTTTTTTTACCATAGTAAACTTCAAAACAGACTTTATTATATGATATAGTTTTAAAAAAGGATAACAATTGACTTCAGCATAATATAAAATAATGTGTTTTCCCGATACCTGATTTTTAGCACTATGTATGCATTGGTCAACTTTCAGATCTATGAAGTTCAGCTAAGTTATCTATGTTTTCATTTTTAGTTTCCATTTGCATTTAGATGCACGGCCGATTCTCTGATGTGTGATCTGTTTCTACCTGTGCTGATGCTAGCAGGACTAAAGCTGATCAAGCAGCAGTAAATATGTGAAGCAAGGCTGAAGGATACACTCATAAAATGAACAGAATCATAAGAATATAACAGCACGAGCACTGCAAATGCAACTAAAACATGTTGACATCAAATGGTATGTTATTTGAAATCTATATGAAATAATGACACATCTATGTTTTCCTTTTTTTTTTTTTTTTTTTTTTTTTTTTTTTTTTGTATTTATTTAGTTTTTCCACAGTTGTGTAAATCAGTCTGTCTGTGGACTGGTACAGCTGAAAAGCCGACGCAGCCAGTTCCTCTTCGTCTTCTTCTTGGGTTTTTTCTCTGGCACAGTCTTAGCTTCAGTTTCGAGTTCAGCTGGATTGGTAGTTATCGTTTTCTCTCTGTCTTCTGTTTGTTGTAGAGAGTCATGCAGAGACATCTCAGTTGATGTCAGGGAGTCTTCTCCTTCTTCTTCCTTGTCCTGTTCTTTGGTGTCTTTTTCCACCAGAAGCTCAGATTTTCCATTTGCTGTGTTGGAATTTTGTTCATTTTGCTCCTGTGTGATGTTAATGTAGGACGCTTTGACTTCTGTCAACTCTTGATAAAGAGTCTCTGCTTTCATGTCATGAAGCTCCTTGTTGGAGCAGAGCTGGGATTTAAGCTCACTGATTTCCATGTTCAGTGTCTCCTGGTCCTGCCTATGTTTATCTTCCTGTTCCTTGAGTTGGTGTTGAGCTTCTAGGAGCTGTTGTTGGAGTGTTCCTATTTGCTCTTGTTGAGTCTTGTATTGGGCTTCAAATTGAGCCTCCTTCAGACCTACACAGTCCGTGTGTGAAGCCTCTGTGGTTTGTGTAGAAGAATCCACACACTGCTCTGTGGTAGGGTCGCTGACGTCTTCGTGCAGGACACGAATCATGTCATCCAGCATGACAACTGCTTGGTTGTCCTTTGCTTGAACCTCTGTTTTGCTCGTATCAGGCTTATTATTATCATTAGCCTCCTCCAGTTGCTCTATGAGCTCTTTAATTGTTTCTTCGTGCTGTTTTTTGTCGGCGATCATCTGTGCATGAAGTTTGGTCACCTTAGACTGGTAATAAGAAGCCCTCTTATTAGCAGCTACCAGTTTCCAGTAAAGCTCATTCTGGTGGTTTTGGGAAGCTTGTAGTTGATGCCTGAGAGCAGCAATCTCACAACATGAATCATACTGGACTCTGCCATGATGGGGTATAAATCTGGGATTTGGCTGATGTTGCCACGTCCCTCCATTTGGACCAGGGTTTTGTCCACTGGCGTTATTCGTGTTTGCCTCTGTCTCCATATTCACGTCGTCCTTTGGTTCTGACATAGGGAGGGATCCAGGGTTTTCCCTTTCAGAGGTTCCTTCAGGGTTTCCTGACACTTCTTCATTTCTCGGGTTGCTTCCATCAGCCACGTTGTTTTGGGCTTCTAGAAGAGCCCGAGTAATCGGTCGTCTGGGTTCTTCAGCCACTCTTTTCTGTTTTTGCCCCCTTTTTTTCTTGCCTTTCACGACCACTTCGGTTTCAACTTGTGCCAGAGGACGTGTTTCAGGATTTGGTGTTTGGGGTTTTTTGAGGTCATTTTCCGATCTTTGCAAAACTGTTATATTTGGGCTCACGACCACTTCCATCTGTGCTTCTGCCATTTTATATGCGTCTGCTTCAGCGTCTGCGTCTGCTTCTGCGTCTCTGTGTCTTCCTTATCTTGGTTTTAACAAACAGGTTGTTTCGTAGTTCTGCCACCAAAGAGTTGCAACAGTTGACTGAATTTCTCCTTCCAATGACAGAATGTGATGACATCACAAGTTTTGTGCCTTTGATGACATCACAGGCTTTGTGCATTTGATTCTGTGATTGGATAATTTGAAAATAAACTGCCCACAAATGTACTTTTAAAAAGTCATTTTATTTTGTAGTATATGTTGAATTAACACTATAAAAGCTACTCGACCAGAATTGCAGTTAAAAATAAAACAAAAGCAAAACACAAGTTTTTATAAATGGTTGTTACAAACAAACCAAAGGAGAAGACGACTGTTTAGTGGAAAAATATTAGACATGCTCACTCATAATAACTGTGTAATAATGTAAACTAAGACATGTCGAAAACATTGATATTTATTCAAACGATCCAATGACCAGCATGTTTTAGTGAATGCCTGTAGGCACTGGGAGCTTGGTGGTTGCCTAGGCGACAATATGTCATCTATGTTTTGTTTTTAATTAGTTTCACTGGTGAAACTAAGAAACAACAGGCTGTAGAGGGACACGTTAACAGAGCTTTACTAACTCTTACTGTCATATCCAGTGTGGACAAATCTGTATAGATTTATATTAATATATTAATCATTCATTTGAATAACCAAGGATGCAAAATAAATATCACAGGAGAGTTTATGAGACGAGGTCAAGTTCAGAGACACAAGTTTAGCAGAGGTGAAGCCTCGAGGACAGCTGGCAGCTACACCCATGTATGACAGCACCCACCTGTCACAAAGAGCAGCCTTTCCATGCCTGACTCTGCATAATTGTCAGCATCCAAGCATTTTAAATGAGTCATCATCCTCAGAAATCATCCTTTGCACAGTTGTTATGAAGAGAAAAATAAACTTTAGAGCTGAAAATCAGATATGAACCGTGTTGATTTTTGCTCTAACTTTAAACTTTTTACCAAGAGTGTGTAGGCACAGACTTTTTTGAACAAGTGGCCATTAAAGGAAATGCAGTTAAGCTTGCTTAATTGCAGCTTAAAAGTTCCAGGTTTTTGCCGATGTTATTTTATCTAAAAGCCGGCTATTTCAAACCGACTCTATCCTTTGAAGAGCTAATGGGCCCCTAGATCTTTTGTAGACACACTGTTGAAAGAGATACGCTTTCCATTACTCAGATCATCTACTACATTCACAGTGTGAAGATTTAATTTGAACTACTTCCTGACAAAGAAACATGTATTCAGCATTTTCCTTTGAATTTAATTGGGTTTCTCTTTTTCTAGTTGGCAATTAAAGCTGTACTCTCCGCATTGGTTTAATCTGGTGTTTACCCGTGTCCAACCCATCCTTCTCAGGACAATTCTGTCCTCCAGAAAGGATTTCTTTTTTATAAGTGGTAATTTGAGTAAGATTTTACCTGAGGAGGTTTTAAGAAATGAACTCACAAAGAGCAATGTCTGACAGCAGGTTAGTTAGCTCCATAATGCACCATCATGTTCAGCTGCTCTCTGCTTCCCAGCACGGCTCCCCAGACACCTTGTTAAATTTAGACCTGAATTAACTAGGCAGCGCTGTTTGTGAGCGAGAGATTGTCGTGTATATGTAGAGCATATGTATCAGTGAGCGCTTCGTTTTGCAGCATGTAAAGGACAAAATATTTCTGACCGAGACTGTCTTTAACGCAGATGATGAGCTAGATTTATACCATTTGAGTCATATGTGTGCCACATTTCTTACACACACACACACACACACACAAACGTGCGCTGCCTCTTTCAGCCCACTGAGGCTGATTGGTTATGTAAGAAACAAGTGAAGTACAGGTCGCTGAGGGTTTGAGAACTCCTTTCAGGCTAATTTTAATTGATAGAGCAAAACGCAGATTATTTGCTCTGCCTTTGTCATCTGCCACAGACGGCACTGCAGCACAGCAGCATCAGCAGGCCTGCAGGCTGCTCTGACCTCCACTGCCAGGTCTGACTGGTGTCTGTTGCAGTCCTGTTTATGTCCACGGTTTAAGAATGCCTCAAGGATTCAAATAAGTGCTTTAAATCCTGCAATAAGCACAGTTTTTCCTATGGATAGAATGTTGTTAAACGAACAGAGACATCATGATGCAAATCACCCAAAATCATACAAAGAACCAAAGCCCGAGAGGAGGAGTTCTGTTGATGCCGAATCAACAAAGCACCAGCAACACCCATGCATATCTGCTGTATTCGTCGCTATCAGCAGCATGTTGTAGCCTGATCGTCATGTTTTAATTTGACAGCCTGGTTTGTGTTGAGCTGATCGATAGATAAAGAGTGACATTTAGACTACAGAGGTCATATGTCTATGTAGCAGTTCACAGAAAAGACTTTGAGTCTTTTATCCAGCTCGTCTGGAATGGGTCCTGCGATGTTCGAGCGTGCCCGTGTGAGGATATACACCAGGTAGCTGTCCAAAGGATTCACACCGAACGAGTGGAAGTTATGTCCCGTCTCCTGCATGGCTGCTCAAGAAAATCTCCCGTTGTGTGCAACTGTGAGAGAGGACAACTTACAGGACACCTTTTCTAGACACTGTCAAGAAATATGTAATGAATGAACCTTTAGAAACAATCATCTGAGTGTATTTCATGCACATACAAGCTGAAATGTGATAATTATGATTGAGACTAGAATCCCAAACCTCTGCTATAGATCTATTTTGATTTACTTATGTTATACATGCAGGTGTTGGTATGTCCTTCACTTAAATATTCACTTCATATCCTGCTCTCTTCCATCAATACTTGTGCGGACGTATGCCCTGAGTTTAAAATGTGTACAGACTCATACATGACAGGAATTGAAATCAGACAAAAAAGGTACAAAAATTCTTCTGAACATGGATAACATCATATTGTTACCTCTCAACAGATTCTGTCCATTTTCATGTGTTTGCTCACACTTTCCAGTGAACATGTTTATTAGAGATGGGAAACCTCGTGATACGACATTATCACAATATAAATTTATTGGTTTTCTTAAATTTTGTGATACTTTGAGTAAATGGTAAATGGCCTGCATTTGTATAGCGCTTTTCTAGTCCATAGGACCCCAAAGCGCTTTACACTACATTCAGTCATTCACCCATTCACACACTGGCGATAGCAAGCTACATTGTAGCCACAGCTGCCCTGGGGCGCGCTGACAGAGGCGAGGCTGCCGGACACTGGCGCCACCGGGCCCTCTGACCACCACCAGTAGGTAAACACGGGGTTAGTATCTTGCCCAAGGATATTTGGCATGCAGCCTGGGATCGAACCACCGACCTTCTGATTAGTGGCTGACCCAATATTGCAGTATTGCAGTAACATATTGTGACTAAAATTGCCTTTTTCCAACTGCAGATTAAGTCCTCAGACTTAGTCAATAACTTAATTTTATTGGATAAAACAGATACATCAGTTATCTTTTTGATGCAAAATGAAATTTTGAGCATACGATCACTGTCACTAAAACCTGCTATAAATGTTACTATAAGACAGTCAGTCTGATATCAGTCTGTGATTGAATGGAGTCAAGTTGGCAGTTAAAAGCACTCTGCTTCTGATAATGCAGAAATTAACTGTAAAAAATCACATAGCTGTTGCTGTCTACATGGAAAGAAATTCACATTGGACTATTACAGTTGTGCTCCGCATCCTTCTGGTCTTCTATAGGAATATAATCAGAATACAGGCAGCTGAGTTGAATCCCCTTGAGTTGCGCTCATTCAGAAATCCCCATTAACACTGATGGCAACTTTTTGTTTTTAAACAAACCTTCAACAATCTCTCTGAGACTGATTGGAGTCAGTCCAAGTCAGACTGCAACTGTTTGCAGAAAGGTTGCCTTTTACCTCCAGCTTTGGACAACCATTTAGTCAGCACAAGTTGCAAGAATGATGAACAAAAATCAAATAACCAGGCAGACTAGTATTTATTTTGTAGTTGTTGGTAGCTGTAAGGAGTTGGCTGTCATATTTCTACTCGTGTGACTGAGCCATTAGCCTCCAGCCTTGGATGGTCTGTCAGTTTGGTTTCATTAATGTAAGTTTGCTCGGCTAACGTTACCTCAGGATGTTGGTGCATGAGAGGAGCCCTCTTCTTCACGGTATTCCCAGAATATTTTAATTTACATAGATGATAACAATATCACGACGCAAAATATTGCAATGCCATGTCAATTTATATCAACGCCAGCGTTAATCGCACAGAACAGTATTCACGAAGACAGTCAAACCTGCCACAACACTTGTAAGTGCACAGTAGTAATTAATGTTAATGATTTATTCATTGGAAAGCGATCGAATTTTAATAAAGAGCCGGGACATTTTCACTCGCAGGACAATAGACGGTTGAAGCAGCGCTGTGCATCGTTGTCTACACCCGGACGTGTTGATCCGTTGTTTTTAAGTTTGCGTCTGAAGTTGGGGCGAACTTTTTATTCCTAACTGCTTACAAAGCAGTCTTTCCCACAGGATGTAAACGTGGCATTTCTCTAATTCCCATAATGCATAGCCACGTACTTCTCATTCCCGGCCATCTGCCGCTTCTTGGATTCATTTGTAACGCGACTAGAGCTGCCTTCCAAAATACACAGTTCATCATTTATCTAAAGCATTTCAGTGATAAATCTCAGAGTTTGGAGCTACTGTTGCTTTAAAGTGTGAGGAATGGTAATGTGTGCACACAAACATACACAGAGCACAGATTTCTTTCTTTTTTTTTTCTTTTTTTAATATACAAAATTCAAATGACTTGATTGCGATGATAAAACAGAGCCTGTAATTTTTGCTTAGCAGACACGCCAACCCCACCCTGATATTGCCTCTCAGCTTTGTTATTAACCCCCCGTGTCTTCACTGCATCTCAGCATCTGTCTTTTCCCCGCACTCTTCCCGTTGCGAGAAGCAGAGGTAAAAACTTATTTTCATAGCTCTCGCCGTGCATGCATTTAAAAGCAAAGCCATGCTCCCATCAGGAAACCCAGGAGTTATAGGCCTTTCACTTTATTTTATTTTTTTCTCTCCAGCAGTGACTCATCATCCTCCTTCGTGTGTCATAACAAGAAAGGAATGAGCGGTGAAATCTGCTCTGTAAAGACCTTCTGGATGATACGTTTAGTTTCATTTTTAATACGTAAACGAGCCTGAGATGAAAGAGTGGAGGTGAAAGTGGTTGCGTGAGAGTGTTGAGAGTTTACTTGGTTAAGACGGTGACCTTCAGAAGCACTCCTCTGGGCGTGTTGAGGTTTTTTTTGCAGCTTTATCTGCGTCTGTTTGTTTGTCCTTCAACCAATGACCTTGGCACGAGTGTATGCGAAATATTATGTTGGATTACATGAATCACTAGGAGTTTACACTAGCCCTGATTTTTGCCTTTTAGTTTAAGCCGGATGACCTGACAGACGGGCCGCTTTGAGGTGTGGTAAACAAAGGTGTGACACTGAAGTAAGATTAAGATTCTGTCACTCCACCCAATAAATAGATGCTAAATGTCGAATTGTTCATTTTTTATCATATGCACCTGCAAACTGTCTAATATTAGACAACAGGGAAAAGCCTTTGCTTGCCTTGAGCTATTATGTCATCGTTTTACCTACAATTTCCAGCTCAAATACGCTGCTTTTTAAACCTGGGAATTAGTTTAAACAGATCCTCGAAGTAAACAAGACCTTTTCGCTCACAGCGACACACAAATAGGCCTCAAGTGATAGACGACGAAGACAAGTGAAGGAAAATGCAGATATGCTGCCGATTAGCTGCCGTATGAGGAATCGTATCTGCTTATGAATCTGTAGGCAAAGGGAAAGATGATTGGTGCACAAAGCTTTCTGGTTTCTGGTTGTTCTGTCTGGTTGTAGTCCAAGTTTTATTGGGCTGTTGTGTTCAAGCAGGTTTTTGACACTTGCAGGTAAACCGGGGAGCGCATTGATGAAAATAGGGCTCCTTAAATGTAATCTGGAAACACTCAACTGTGGTTTGAAAAAGGAAAAAACATCTGTTAGGGTTCTTGAACGTATCCTGGCAGCCAGAGCAGAAGGTGTGAAATATAAAATAGATGTGGGTGAAAAATATTTAACAGAAAGTTAATTCTAAATATACATCCTATATTTCCTTGTGATAAATGTTGCATGACATAAGTGTGTGTGTGTGTGTGTGTGTGTGTGTGTGTGTTGGGGGGGGCAGCATGTGTGGATAATTTCCAGCACCTCCCAGTTTGTTGCTGTGTGATTGATTCACTCAAAACATTTTCTTTTGGTTTGTTTTCCCGTCAGTCATTCCCAACACCCTCAAGGTCTCCCCCAAGACCCCACTCCCAGTCATCTCAGAGGGAAGTGACCTAACTCTCTCCTGCAACGTCACTCGGGAGCTCATCCACCCCACCTACCTGTCTGTCACCTGGTCGGTGAAGAAGGGGACGACGTCAGAGGAGATTTTGACGTATGGTCCTCAGGGGGATGTGGTCACGGGGTCCAGGTTTGCCCGGCGTTATGCAGAAGGAGGCATCCGATTGGTCCCTGGCAGGAACGGAGTGTTTGAACTGGTGATTTCCAGAATGACGACGTCCGATGAAGGGAATTATGAATGCAACGGGACGGAGTGGACGCACGAAAGTGGAGGAAATTGGATAAAAATCGTGGAGAGTACCAAAGAGATGGGAACTGTTGCAGTTACTCCTACAGGTAAGAGTTTCACTGTTACTTGCACAGCTGATGCTTTGTTTTGGTTAAGCTAACTATAGAAAAAAACCCTAAAACATGCTTTTGCCAGACAGATGCATTGCATTTCACTGTAGTGGATGCATGCTGCCCCTAGCTGAGCCTGGTTCTGAAGGAGGTCACTTCCTGTTAAAAGGGAGTTTTTCCTTCTCACTGTTGTCAAGTGCTTGCTCACAGTTGGTGTTTTCTGTCTTATTGGTCTTTTTCTTACATTATAAACTGCCTTGAGGCGACTGTTGTTGTGCTTTGGTGCTGTATAAATAAACAGACTTTGAAATGTGTTATGAAAGATGTCCTGTATCTGTCCTTCTGCCAGTGGAGCTGAATCACTCTGTTAGAGAAGATACTCTGCTGCCTGTGCAGTAAGTGGTGAAGAGGGCGGTCAGGATTTTACACGATTGTTCGCTGACCTCCTCTCACAGACAGAGATGGCCTTCCTTATTACTTCATTTAGTCTGATTGGCTGATCAGATGGTGCGCGGCATTGTGTTTGTGGGTGGCTCATGTGAGGTGGGCACAAAGGGAGACAGCACAGTTCCCTGTGGAGCTCCAGTGCTGCACAGAGTAATGCACGGGACTGTGGAGATGGTGGATGTGTGTTTACTGACATTTCCTGTAGCTTCTCTCTCTAAACGCTCTCGAGGAATCAAAGGAGGCGATCCTCACCGTGCAGCTCTCTGCAGCATGTAGTGTCTCACATTCAGTCTGTATGCAAACTGCAGCAGGTCAAGACTGGTCTCTGCGTCACCTCCGTCACATGTGATGTGAAGGCAATTAGTTAATAACCGTTAAGCTGTGATGGTACAGGAACCAGACGGGACGGTTTCCATGAAACCGATGTGTTCCCCTGTTTCAGGCTGAGGTTGTAAATGTGACTCGGGATCGCTAACAGCTGAACCTCGGGGCTGACGCATTCAGGGCCTGCAGCCTCGCTCTGGTGGATTGTCTCCTAACCCGGCCAAAAGTCACAGAAAAGCCAGGCTGTGCTTCTAAGATGTAAACCACACCCTTCCTCAGACCTTTGAGAGCGTGTCTTCAGCTTCGTCATTGCTGTGTGCCTCTCAGTATTTCCCACTACACTGTTCACGCATCCATCCATCCATACACCCTCACTGCTAATAATACCGACGTTCACACTTCGTGGTTTTCTCTTTTTTGTTTTTCTTACTTTCATAATTTTGTCACATTTAATCATTCCTGGCTTCAGTCTGCATCTCTCTGACTTTGGAGCCAGGCTGTGACAATGTTGGCTCGACTGGGATTGCATAATGTTGAGGAGTTTAAAAGATGCAGGTGAGATGGTGCAACTGAAATAAAGGACAGGTGGTGAAGCTGGAGGAGGCAGGTTGAATAGTTTGGATGGGACCACAGGGATAGTTGGAGATGGAGGCAGATGATCTTCTGTGGCAGCAGTGAAAACAAGAAGAGGATTAACTAATGAGATACAGTAACATATATTTCTACATGTTTAAAGACTTCAAAATAAGATGTTTCTGGACAACATGCATTTCTTTGTCTCCAGCAGTCCACACACACAGGCAGCTTGTATGCGACCCAGGCATACCGCACTAATGCTCGAGCTTATTGCTGTTGACACAGACTTGTGACTCTGACCTGCGTGGTCTGCTTTAATTCACATTACCGAAAAACTATAGAATCATGCCTAGGGCTGTGCGATATGACCAAAATATAAGAATTCTATCGTCCAATAACGATATAAATCACAAAAATGTAACATTTTCTGTAAGTTCTGTGAATCTCGGGCAGCTCGTCTTGCGTGAAGTGTTTGTCATGTAGCTGGAGTCGAGTGTTTTAACCGATGCATGAAACGATACATTTTTAGACATAAGTTGTAACAGCCGCCGTTTTCTTTGAGTATTTATTACACGGCGTGCTGCGGGGAAAAGCCCGTTCTAACGTTTGAGTCTAAGGTTTATTTTTTTTAGCACCTGACGGCTCTTTTTTAATTCTTATCCGTAAATACTCTGCATACTCTTTCATGTGATTCAGTTTATTTTGAAAAGTCTCAACAGGATCTTGAGCTTTATTGTGAAAGGTTTATGTGGGAAATAAACAAGCGGACACGCAATGGTTTTACCGTCCTTGTTGCTAACGACAACACATAAAAACAGGCGCTTGTCCGTCTGTAGTGTGGTTATATTAAATATAAGAGAAAGAGAACTTTAAGGAATGAATATAGCCACTACAGTGACCATCAAAACGATGAAAAAATGTTGCTATAAACAGTTTATTTTTGCGACACCACGAAACAAGCGATAGCGTAAAATGAAACGATAGATGTTTTTATATCGTTATCCGATATATATCCTTATAGCGAACAGCTGTCGGAGAGTAGCAGTTAATTAAAAGAGGGCCACACAAGTGAACAGTTTATCAGATTTCTTCATGCAGTCTTTAAAGAACCGAACATTAAACTCTGAACACCTTTAAATGGGAACTTGCTTTTCCCGTTGATAAAGTCTGAAATTTATCCAAAGTGCTCCAGTGGCCGGATTGAAGTCTTTGCTCCGGGGACCAATTTTGGCCCCCGGGCCTTATGTTTGACGCCTGTGATATAAACACATTATGGGGCTTTATACACTGAGCTGTGTGAAGTCTGATCAGGTTTATCAACTAATTATGGGCAACTAATTTTTTTAACAGTCCTCGCACCTGTGAGGTGTTTCTGAGGTGAAATGATTGAAGTGAATGATTCTTAACACTAAATCTGCTTACTTATTACTTACTCAACTCTTTCTTTCTTTTTTTTTTTTGTCTCCTTTTTTCAGCCACAGCGGTTAGTGATTTGCTGCCCGGCCTCAGCTTCGTGCGTTTGTCCTTCCCTTGGACAAAATTTAAATATCTTTTCTGGGATAATTGAAAAGGAAGCTGGCCGGTGGTTATTCAGGCTTCAAAAGATCCTTTGAAAAAAAGCCGAGGGTCACCAGTAGCAGTGCAGTGCGCCGCTTCCACGTGAGTCTGCGCGCACAGGTTCTCTGCACATCCCCAGCAGGGGAGGGATCAGTACATAATCCTCAAATCTGCTTCCTGATTTGGGATAAAAGATATTTAGTATATGCATACTTAATGTGCAGATCTGTGAGCTGCTGTTGGATGTTTAACGGCAGTTCGCAGCAGCGGTCGTCTTGGGACACAATGCTCAGCAAAGTGTAGAGAGGATCCCCACGATTCCCTGTGTGCAAGCAGCTTGCGACAGTGCCCGGAGTGAAATTGGAAGAAAGTCAAGGATGAGAGGGGCGGGGAGGGAGGGGACATGGGAGAGTTCTCCCTCTGTTGTGTGGCTGTCTTCATTTTAAAGGAATCTCCTCCTCTGTGAACCGCTCGTCTTTTCATTCTCTCTGCCTGCCTCGCTCTCTCCCAGGAGGTTCACGACCCTCATTGGCTGACCATAGAGGCCCCTATGTGCACAGACACACACTCAGACACACACACTTTCTCTGTCTGTCTCTCACGCTCATCGGTGTGGTTGCTCTGGTCACCATATCTTATATCTTTCCAGGTTACCATATCCTCTTAAGGGGTTTGTAATGAAACCAGTGATGAGCAGTGCACACACACACACACAGACACACAAACAGGTCTCGGTCTCAGGTCCATTGTGTCCCAGTCTCTTTATATTGACTTACTGACTTGAGTAAAGAGGATGAGAAAAGTCAAACAGAGTGAGCTTTGTCTCTTTTGTCCGTTTCCAGACACCATACAGACTTTTTTCTCTCCCCCATACTGCTGTTTATGTTGTCACTGGAGATGATATTTACAAGCCCGATCCAATCTTTGGGTTTAAAGATACATTTTTTTTAGAAAAAGGAGAAGTAGGCTGACAGCCATTTGTAATTGGCTAAACCCCCCCCCCCCCCCTTTTTTTTTTTTTTTTTTTTTTAAAATTAGTAAAGAGACCTGCAGGAAGGTTTCTTGAGCACCTCTGCGTAACAATGCTGTAGGAGCAATCGCATACACCCATGCACTGCTCTAAATGTTTTTTTGTTATCTCATGACTGATATGACGAGGATGTACAGACTGTGCTGTTACATCCCGTTTTATCCCGAACTATAATAGCACTTCCCGCTTTCGGTAAGATTAGAATCAGCCAGTTGGCCAATTTGCTTATTCATATATCTGTCGTGCTAAATGAGTCACAGGTGTAGTGTTTTTGGCTTTGAATGGGACTTTGTGCTTACGTGTGCTGTCACCGCCCAGCTGGTTTGTGTACATAAAGGAAGTGTTTCCCACAGTTTGATTGGTGGGCATGCAGGCATGGGCACCTTGTTTACTTAAAGGAATAATACTATGCGTACTCTTTAAAGAAATAACTGCGCATTAATTAGCTGCCTCTGCTGCGAGTTGCCCCGGCTCACATTACCACCTTGACGTGCAGTTGCAGACGGTTGTTCTGCCCTGCAGCATCGGCAAGCTCAGTGTAGTGACACATGAAAGCCGATCTTCACAAATTAGTCATCCAGCTGTTGGAGGAAAACTAGTCGATCAATCGCATCGTTGATCTATGAAAAAACAAGGCTACCTGAGTAGATGTGTGGATGTAGGAAACACCTCATTTGACAGAATCTGTGCCTTTTCCTGTTTTCTCTGACTAATTGTTAACATGAAAATGCTCATTATGCTTCAGTACATGAAGTCTCAATTCATAAAAAGAGTCATGAGATGTGTTTTTTGGTGGGTTGGGTCAGTGCGAGGACAGAGACTTGAAGCATTTTATTGTCTTCATGCAGTGTTTTCTTAGGATTCATTGACTGATGCCATGTCTGTCCTCTCAAGGTCGTTCCCTCAACGTGAAGGCCTCACCCTCCTCCTCTCCCTCCTCCACCTCTCTCGTCCTCTCTCCTGGCAACTCGCTGACCCTGATGTGCGGCGTCACCGCCGACAACCTGCCCGCCCTCTCCCTGGAAGTGTCCTGGCTGGCCGACGGCCGTGAAATCATCACCATGGATCGCAGCGGGGTGGTGATCTCAAACACATCCTCCAGCGGAGCGCAAGGAAAAAAGGGGGAGGCGAGCCTGGAGCGAACAGAAACCGGCGACTACAGGTTGGGGGTGACGGGGGTGACCATTGAAAATGGAGGGAACTACACCTGCCGCATCAGAGCGTTCATCAATATAGAAGGACGGAGGTGGTACATGACAGCGGAGAAGACATCCAACCCTGTGACTGTGAAGGTCTCTGAGATCCGTGAGTGTTTTCCACAGTGTTCTTCTTCTTTGTTGCCACACTATGTCTCATCTCGTATAATGTTTCAAATGAATGAGTTGAGCTTAAAGGACCAAATCAGTAATGAGAAGAAAACATTAAATAATCTTTTTAGAGTGGTCCTATTGTGGTTTCCATTATTGTTACACTGCAGAAATGTTTGTGCTTGTCCATAAAAAGCTCTCGGGTACCAAGTGCTTTTCTATTCTCGGCTCTGTGTGATGTCAGAGAGTGTGTATCATCTCCAGCACATGGGTCTGTCCTTGAGTGGAGAAGCCCCACCTACCTTCTGTTTGCCAAGGTCAGCCAATCAGAAGAATGTTTGCAAAAAGCAGGAGAGCGAGGGACGAATAAAGACAAATCATTTTTTTAGTGTAACTCATGCAAACACTGTTAGAGATGAAAGGTAAAAATATTGAAATGAACATAGGTCTTATTTAAGTTCCTCAAGTAATTTAATTTATTTGTAATAACAGCCTCTTTACTGGGAAGACTGGGACTTCTTTCTGCTTGTAGCATTGTGTGCGCCTGGGATCAGGATTTCTTTCCAGCACATTGGTTTAGAGAAGAAAAAGGTGAAACGCCCCGTTCTGCTCTGCTGTGAGTAAAGCTGGGAAATGCCACCCTGATGTGCTGCTAAAACAATCAGCAATTTATTAGTTATTTTAAACGTTTCACTGTCTAAATCCTCTTCTCGTTGAGTGATCTTGTTGGCTGTTTTTTTTAATTACAGCTTCAGTTCCTATGATGGATTTGAATTGCTTTTGGATGTGTTCTGAGCTATGATGCTTTGTTTTTTTTAGTAAACAGTTTAAATTGTGACACAGCAGATGTGGGGCTCTGTCTGTTGGCTTATTGATTTTTGCATAAAACCAATAATGACTGTCTCTTTCTCAATTTTCACCTTATCAGCAAACTTTAAATGTTCCTACTCTCGACAAACGCACTCTCGGGAAGGTGTGTGTGCATCTCCTTGGCTGTGGTTGGCTAATTTTTCTTAAAGGAGTAGTTGGGGGAAGTAACAGTAAGAAGCCATGTGCACGTTTCTCATGTATGATTTCATGAGGTGTGGATGTGTAACAGTGCTGCTAGAGATGAATCTTGAGTCTTAAGGGGGGTAGCTCTTTAATCCCCTCATCAGCCTGTCGACTCCTGCTGCGAAGAGGATTGATTAGTCATGCCTGTCCTGCTCCGTGTACCCCTGGGTATTCTGTTAGTGTGCCTGGGTACATGTGCACGATGCTCTGATCCTGCTTCTAAAGAGCAGTGATGTCAAACACAGTTGACACAGCAATCAATTACTGGCGTGGTGGGTGGTCTCTCTGTCTATCCGTCTTTCCCTTCTCTATTTCCATCCTGCTCTCGCTGTGTTTGAATTTCACTTCATGTTGTATTTAGATATAGCTGGCATGCTGGGAAGGTTATCTGTGTCATGCAGTTAGTCATGGAATTGGTTTCTTTGTTTCATCCTTAATATACATAGCTGAAGTCATGGTAAGTGTATATACATATCAGTAAATAATAATAAAAACTCATCTTACGCTCAGAAGCTCTTAAAATGAGGTGAATAAATCTTCAGTGGAACTACAAACATGACATATGACACTTTTATTTATTTATTTAACAAAAA
Source organism: Rhamphochromis longiceps (assembly GCF_057381845.1). Lineage (NCBI taxonomy): Eukaryota > Metazoa > Chordata > Actinopteri > Cichliformes > Cichlidae > Rhamphochromis > Rhamphochromis longiceps. The sequence continues at coordinate 42,689,607 of NC_140578.1, forward strand.
TTAAGCCAAAATGCAGAAGCAAATCAAAATGTAGAAGCAAATCAAAATGCAGAAGCAAAATGCAGAAGCCAAAGTGCAGAAGGATATACTGTAGTACGCACACCATTACTACAGTTTGCAGCTCTGGAGAATTCAGGTTTGTTTTAACAAAGTGCCAAGAAGGAAAGAAGTCATCAGTGATCTTAGAGAAGCATCATAATAAAAGGTTATAAGGAAATTTCCAAACAATCCAAAGTTCATCCTTCTACTGGTCGATGCTTCCGGGAGTGGACGTCCCATCAAATTCGCCCCAAAGATCGTGCAATACTCACGGAAACAGTTCCACAGCTTCTTCTCTCTCAAAAGAACATGACAGCATTACTACCAGTTTATAAAGCTGCATCTGAACAAACCACAAGAATTTTGGAATAATGTTCTTTGGATGGACGAGACCAAAGTGTAGGTGTTTGGCCATGATGCACAGCACCACATTTGGTGCACACAGGTCCACACTGGACCCGTGCACCTCGAAGTCATCGACTTGACCATGAACTGCTAGAATACCAAAATATTCTAGGTTCAAATGTGAGGCCATCTGTCTGACAGCTAAAGCACAGCAGAAAACCTGTAACAGAATGGCTTAAAATCAAAAGAATGAAGGTGTTGTAATGGTCCAGTCAATGTCCAGACTGATAGGTCGCTGACACTGATGTTCTGCTCTCAAGGTGGAGGGACCTTGAGAGCAGAACATCGTCAGTCAGAACTGAAACAGCAGGGGGCCTGCACATTCTACACCATGTTTGAGATTGTTTTTTCTTTTTTTGACTTTATCAACTAGGGATTGAAGGTGACTTTTGACTTTTTTCTTTTTCTTTTTTTCTTTTTTTTAATTAAAAGCCGCAAAGGCCGTCTTTCAAGGGCAGATGCAGGTTTTACCACTAAAAGTCTGTTTGGTGCAGACTTGGGTGGTCCAGGCAGAACCAACCTGGAAAATTTTACATAATCAATGGGAAAAGCGAATGAGGGTTTATGCATGTTGTACTTCTTCTAAATTGATCTTGTTGACCCAAATAGTCTTTCCTGCAAGGTCAACCACTCAGAATTTTATAAAAGCAAGACACAACAACAGTGTCATGCAGGAAACAGAATTACTGTTTTGATAATGGATCAAAGCCAACAACAGAATTTAGAATAAAATTAAATAAAATTAACTTCCCATCCATAATATTTGGTGCTGACTTTTTTTTTCTAAATACTGTCTAATAGGGGCTTTGTTGTGTAGTGGTTAACATTTGCGTTTAAGAAATCCGCAGTTTGACTCCAGTAGGAGACACCAACCAACCTCAAGTAGGGTTCAAGGTTTGGGGGTAAGAAGCAATGGGCGCGTCAGGAAGATGTAAAATCTTTGCCTCTTGGGAACTGAGGGATCAGCCAAAAGAAAGTTTAGTGTATTAACATCTACACCAATGGCTAAATCTTTGGTTTGTTAACCAAGCCATCCTGCTCTATTGTGGCGTCTCCGGTATTCAATACTGATGTAAAAGTCCTGTTATAACTGATCATAAGAACAGCTGAATTTCTCACAAATTCCCCAAATCCCAGATCTCAATGAAAGAAACAGACTATAATGAATAAATAAAAATTTGTTACATAAGCGCTCTTATTTCATCTACTGTACTATATTTAATGGTTTGGGGAATTCCCAGGAAGTGCTTTGGCAGATCGACTGGCTAAAAGTTTGAAAAGCCCAAGTGTTGGTTTATTTCAGGAATAAGGCAATTAGTCTTTTTGTCCCCATTTCGTTTTCGGAGAGCATAAAAGCATAAAACCCTTAATGATATTCATGGAGTCCAGTTTGCTTTGGTGCTTCTTGGCTGTAATATTGTCAGCAAGGATCAAAAGCACCTCGTAGTCCCATAATCCCTCTACGGAGTTTGGGGGACGTGGTTGCCAGAAAATACTTACATCAAAAGGAAATCGGAAACATTTCAGCATTTACTGGACGTTCAACTAACAAGTTAATAACCCATAAATCCCTGAACATTGCGATGGATTTGCCACAAGAGGTTCATGCTGTTGCTGGATTCTTCAGTCTACTTGCCCGATTTGTAGACACAGCTCCAAATCAGAACAACGGTCCCCTCAAGGTGCTTTATACTGTAAGGAAAAGGCCCTACAATAATGGAGGGAAAACCCCCAACAATCAGACGACCCCCTATGAGCAAGCACTTGGTGACAGTGGGAAGGGAAAACTCCCTTTTAACAGGAAGAAACGTCCAGCAGAACCAGGCTCAGGGAGGGGCGGGGCCATCTGCTGCGACTGGTTGGAGATGACGGGAGGGAGACGTGACAAAAGACACACTGTGAAAGAGAGCCAGAGATTAATAATTACTAATGAATGCAAAGAGAGTGAAAAGAAGTAGTCAGCTAGTGCTCCATGGGTGACTCAGCGTTAACAGCCACCTTTGCTTTATCACTTCTTGGTTTGCACCCAGTTTTATAGCCGGCCTTTGGAGAATTTAGCTGGGCTTTCCTTTCCCGTATCCAGCGTGTGGATCAGAGAGAGAATGTGGAATCCATATCCTGGTGTGCTTTAAACAACTGGAGAAGCAGGTTCATTTAGCTTTGCTAACAATGTGCAGAAGCTGGATAATAAAAGCTACAGGGTGTCATTACTGTTAGCGTAAAATCTAACAGTATATCAACCAGCCCGGCTTCAGAATGTGACTTTGAATGTGTGTTGTTCCTGTTTACTCTAGCCGCGCATGAATTATAAAGGCGCAGGGTGCCTGTTGTTTGCTTTGGAACCACTGAGCACCCCCCCCTCCCGATTGCAGTGCCCTCCTTCAAAATCTTTAGACAAATTGTACTGTTACGAAAACAAAAAGCAAACAGGCAGATTTGTTCCAGCTACACATGTTCAGCACCGGGCACATCTTTGTTTTAAAGAGAAGTTATTGTCAAAGGTTGGCCTGAGTCGACGGTGCGAGCAAGTGATCAGAGCTGGCGACGTCCAGCATGTTAAAAAACAGCTAATGGCTTTGTTTAGACGAAGGCAGGTCTAATGTACATGCACATGGAGCAGTTTAGCAGGATTTCTTTATATGTATTTAGTGTAAAACACATAGTGAGCAGTCTTATGGTGTGGTCCAGCTATTAAACTACAATATATCTAAACGACAGCCGGTCAGTCTCAGTGGACGGTACAGTGCGCCTCTGCTAGCTGCAGGACATCCTGTAAAGTATGTCAAAGGCAGCCTTTAGTTAAACCAACAGCCATCTCTTTTCCAAACTCAAAAGATTCCTCAAGCCCGGAGGATCCGTGTTACATCTGCAAATATCAGCAAAGCTTTGCGGGCACACGCATATCAAAGTCAGCCCGCATAAGGGCACAGTATCGAACGGCACCATCAAGGACATCGTCTCGCTTTCCAACTTAACCGTTTGCATGTGTTTGTGTTTACGTGTGTGTGATAGCACTCAGATTTATCTGCATGCTTCCTCTGCATGTGTGTGTCTGCTGAGTGGTTTACAAGTGTATGAGAATGAAAGTAGGTTTGTTGAAGGCGCTCTCTGGAGAAGTGCCACATGCACACGCACGCTTCAAACACTGTCTTCAGTGTGTTTGTGTGTCCCACATACTGAGGGTATGAGGCGGTTCTCACTGGTGGAACTCTTACATGCTGGCCTGGGGGTAAACATTCCTTCATACTGCGTCTGCTGAAACACACACACTAACATTTCTAATTGACTATACAGAAGCTCATATATTCCAAACCCGTTCCTCTCAAGTTTTTTTTTGTGCGTGCACGTTGGTGTGTCTCTCTGTGTGTTGTCAGCCAGTCAGCTCCTATTCAACTGATGTGCGGCCTTGAGGATTGCCCCTTCTTCCCACGATGCTTTGCTACAGGCTCACCCTACCACGAAGTGCAAAAAAAAAAAAAAAAAACAGAGTTGGAGAACTTGTTTAGGAGTTTCCCCACGGCAGGAACACGCACAGACACACACACAGATACACACGGAGTTAAAGAGGGTGTAATTTGTCTCACCCTTGGCTACACTTCCCCTATGTGTGCGCGCGTTGTCGTGTCAGCTGGAGTTACTGTCAGTAGAGCCACTTTACTGGAAAAAAGACATCTTGTAGTTCATGCAAAGTATTCAATTTTGTGTATTTTATGAATATGCGCAGCAGTCATGTCTGCGTACCACGCAGATACGGACCTGTGCACATTCGCTTTGAATCTGTGAATCATTTTGGTCTCTAAGCTGCTGTTTCCAGATTATCTAAACCACTTCATTTGAAGGTAAACTCAAAGGGTTTGTGCACACAGCTGTGGCACGTATACACCATGAAACTGAGACAGTTTGGTCAGTCCTGTGCAGTAACGTGTCTGCTTGACCTCTTTGCTTCATATCACCTCTTTTAGTGGAAGAATCAATATAAAGATGAAAGAGTAGACTAAAAAACATTATCAGTAAATTTCTGCTACAAAAAGGGTTTTAGTAGTCTTCATGTAACCCTTACAGTGCGCCTCACGGATCCTATAGCTAAAGGAACATGTTCACCCTTTATACAGTGTCATATGACACTGTTGGGAGGAGCAAAGACAGGTGGCTCTAGTCGTGTGTGGCTGTTTGCTGTCAATTTGTAGCAAAAATCCGGTAGAGCAACATGTACTGGCTGCATGCATACATGGAAAATCCAGTATATGCATATGAGTCAAAGGCATCTGATCTCAAGCTGAACTAAAGGAGCAGCTCAGAGCTTTGATTCTTGTCACTAGTTTTGATTTTTATCTCCATCTTGAGCTTGAGCCAGTGGATTTCTCACATAGAGGGTAAATGGAAGATGTCTATGCTTTTCCCAGCATTTTATTGCAATAAGCCAAACAGTCGAGCTGTTGTGGTTTTCCTGCACGCACTTGCATCATGAAAAAAAAGCTTTGTTCATTGCGATTTAATGAGGGATGATCGGGTGTTATTGGGTTGTGATCTCAAAATAAAGATTAGCACTCACACATCTCTGGTGTTGGAGAACAGAGATGTGAGCTGTTCGTTAACCACTTGATCTTTTTTTTTTCTTCTTCTGCAGTCAGTCTCTGAGCACAGGACAGAAAATGAGCAGCTGAAATCTCATTTCTCTGCTGCCTGCCTGGCCTCGTGCCACGGCACAATGAGGAATTCAGTATTATGTGTGAACCTCTGTGTGTTTCAGCTGCCACTCCACACTGAGAGGAGTCAGTGGAGGTAGTTGAACCACTTGGGGGAGGTCACAGACCCACTCAATTGGATGTATGACTGAGAGGAGACAGTGAGACCTCTCTGCAGACAGGATGGAGAGGCTCAGCCTTCCGGCTGAGATGTGAATGTCAGGTGGTGTCATTTGCAATGGAAAAAGCTCTGATCATCCAACTGTACTGGCACCAAACAAGCTGTTATCAACCAGCTGATAAACATACCGGAGCATTTAGCAGCTAAAGGGGCAGATCTTCTTCCAGCAACAAAACGCAGATTAAAAGAGAAACTGCTGGAAACGAGGATTCTGGATTCGAGTATCTTTCTCTGTGTGTGCTGAATGTAGGAACAGGCAATACTTTGCACACGGGATTCCTGTGAAGCTGCATTAATACATCATTGTTAGCTTGTAAAATACTGGAGCCTCATTTGTTGTAATTACCGTGTAAGGCAGCTTCATTCTTATAAGATTTGCAAGAGATCAGGCCTGTGCTATAGGATCTACTTGCAATAAAAGATGGATGTGCTTTAGATGTGCCAATGATAAATTGTCTATCTGATAACAAAGTTTTATTGAAAGTAGTTACCTTCCATAGTTGTCATGAACGTTTTTGTAAGATTTGGAAAGAGTTGTTTAACCCTTTGCTAACAACAACAACCAAACTGACTCCTCACTAGCTCTCAAAGAAGCTCTAAAATCTCCCTCACCTACTGATTCTGTGCATTAATTTGCAAGGTTGTGTATTTTGAGGTTTTGCAGACACGTGACTGTTAACTTGTCCGCCACTTGGCTGTGTGACAATCATGGTGGCAGAGTCAAGTGAAAAAGGGCCAGACCACATGTGCATGGAGCATCTGCCATCCACCAGTTGTGAGGGGGAAAATGAGCATTCACTGACCGGTTGGCGAGTGTTTGCCAGGTTAATTGCAATTGCTGGATAGTCGATTGCTGAAGTTGATGGATGAACTGGTGCTCTACTTGAGCATGAAAAGCACTTTATACAACATTTATAACACGCCCCACTCACACAGGCATTGCTTTCTATCTGACATTCACACACATTCATACTTGCGGTTCAGTATCTTGCCCACGGATATTTAGGTATGCAAGGCATTTAAACTGGGGACTGGAGCGGCGATGAAAGGAACCACCAACCTTATACCACTTAAGCTCCAGCCACTCCCAACTAGGTGTGTCCCAGTCACAAAAGGCTCAAGACTAGTCAGTGAACCCCTGGCACCTATGTGTATCTGCGATCAGCTGGCCGAAATCCTACAACTGCTTTTGTTGCTTTCAGTCTGCCACAGCTGCCCACAGTTTGCAAGGAATTACATGCCTGGACTTGTCTATAAACTCTCACTTGTTACACGCTGGTTGCTATTGAAAGTGCAACAGATTAAAGATAAAAAGTGAAATATTTTCAGATGTGTTTGCGTTAGCACTTGGACCAACTTGTACTACTAGTATAGCAAATAGTGTTTTCAAACAAGTCTGCATAAACTACAGCAATTTCCTAGCAACCAAAGAAACCACAATGAGTTTTGTTGGTGCACTGCCTTCTTTACGATTAGTTTTACCTAGCGACTGCCGACAAACTCCAGGAACGAACTCACCAGCCAGTCAGGGAATACACACCTTTTTTTTTTTTTTCATCGTGACCAGAGGTTGCATGACATTCAACACGCTGGACACCTGACATCACGCCAGAAACCTGATTAAATAATTAGCTCTTGGTCGATGTTCTGTCAATTTCCATGGATGTTTTAAAGCAGGCTGTCCTCTGCCAATCTTTTTCAAATTTTCCTTTAACGTTTAACTTTATTGTAAAATTGCAGGAATTAAAACATGTATGTGATTCATTTGGAAAAAAGAAATGCAAATAAAGAGGACGTTGTGTTTCCTCAAACCGTGTTGATGCTGCCGAGTGTTTGTGTTGTGGGTGTCCGTAGCTTAGGGAAGTAGGGTTGGCTATCATTCTTGGGGATGGTGGTTTTAATTCCTGCCCACATGTTGAAGCTGATAAGCAAGACACTAAATCCCCAGTTGTTTCCAGCATATGTTTAAATTGGAGAAAAAGTAAGTAATTTTAAACGAGTAATGTTCCAGATTCATTTTAAGGATCTGAAAACTGTAATTAGTCTCTACTTTGTGTGTAAGGGTTGCGTGAATAAGAGAGTTAAGCTTGGTAAACTTTGTTTCGTACAGGATTAACTGTATGACTTTTTCTCCCCTAAGGAAAGTGTTTAAGATGCTTCCTGCTGCTTTCCGGCAGTTTCCTACACTCAGTGAAAATTTATCCTTCAGTAAAATGAAAAGCAGCTAAATTAAGGAGGTTGTGCATGGCCACGGGCTGCAAGAAGCTCCACTCTGTGGTTTTGTGATGTTTAGCATCCATAGAGTTAAGTGTCTGTCTTTCTAGCTGCAGAGCTTGAATGTTCATTCTCTGAACCCCTGCAGGTTTATTGTGCCCTGGCATGATTTTCACCTCGCCATCAGTTTGAGGTGTATTTGTCCAAAGTAATGTAAGCCCTCTTAGAGATTCAGTGTCTTAATACGAGTGTCTTATCCGACATTAGATTAGTAGTTGTTTGAGCTGTAAACGTGATATCAAAAGCACATCTGTTCAGTGTCAGCCCGCATTTTCCCTCCGTCCTGGGAGAAGTGCGCTGTGTTGACAGAAGGAGGGAATGGCTCAAGTGGTCCCCCCCCCCGTTCATATCTGCTTTTCCCATCTCTCTCTCTCTCACACACACACACACACACACACACACACACACACACACACACACTGTGCGCACGCTCCAGCGCAACAAGGGCGACTCACATGCCTCTGGTTGTTTTGACATCATAGAAACACTCCCGTTCGGTGAAACTGCTGAATCTGCTCTGGTTGAGAGTTTAACGCCGCTGCCCAGCTTAATGGCACAGTCACCGCCAAACTTCCCCAGCTAACCTCCGCTAGTCACCGCGGCTTTATCGTGGCTCACGGCCCACCTGTAACTGAGCTGAAGCAGGAAACGGTGACCAGACGCATTCCAGTTAAAGCCCAGCTCATCGAAAGAACAACACGCAGCACTTCTGAGCTCCAATAAAACCTCTGCTGATGGCTGCACTTCCTTGTTTGAGCAAAGCTTCACTTTAATGGATTCTCGGATACATTTTCACAAACTGAAAACTTTGTAACAGCCTGTAACACTATATGCGTGTGCTTGTGCGTTAACTGGAGGTGAATCTCTGTGCTGGCTCCCACCTGATTCCTCGACATCACACATATAACGTTAAGTCTAAACTTAGACGCAGGAGCCACCTTAAGAGAGGGACTTAAAGCCATATTACAGTTTAAGATGTGAGAACAACGTTTACAGCATATTGTATCTCTTAAGTCTTTTTTGTGCTCATGTTTTTGGTCTCTGCATTCTCCTGTCGCAAATCAAGATCTAAGGCTCCTTTATTTGTGTTGTACAATAAATTAGACAGGAAACTGCTGCTCAACACAGGATCTCCTCATAGTATAGATAAAAATAGAAATTTATAAGAAGGTAGATAAAACATGTAAATATTACAAAAAATGTTCTGAAGTCTAGTCATGTGCGTTCTTAATGTCCTGTATCGTCTGCCCAACGGCAGAAGTTCAAAAAGATGGTGAGCAGTGAGCGAGTCCTTAAAGATGTTTGTTGCTTTCTGAAAGCAGCAGGATGTGAAGATTTCAGGGCAGGTAGGAGAAATGTCTGATCCTTTCCTGGGAAATCGTTCGGTCAGTTCTAGAGATGATTCTGCTGGATTCTCCTCACTGTGAGTGAAGACACAAAGTTAGTCAAAGCCAACTGCAAAGGGGGGACCACGAAAACATCCGTAACAGACCTAATCAGACCTTTCAGTTACTGTCACCTGGCTAAAACTAAAGCTATGTACAGCCCCTGAGTAAGAGCCTCGTTATGAGCAAAGGGCCCAAGCAGTTACCTGTGTCTGGGCTTGACTGTCATGTTCCTTGATCTGTTCCTGGGGAGGTTTTTTAGTACGGTGGTCATTTGTTCCACTGAAGGATACTGCTGTCCCACAGCTCCTGGTCTCAGTGAATTTACTTTGTCCGTCAGTAATGTTATGGCTGATAGCTCTACTAATAAAAATGAATCCATTTGTTCATATTAAAATCAGTTGTTAGTTTTATGTGAGCTGAAAAATAACAATTGATGTGTAAAATTAAAAAAAAACAGCACTTAGTGGTTTGTGAATCTGTCACCGTTGCTCTCACTGAAATCCAAAGAGTAACTTCTCGATGTGAACACATGCTGTGTGATGAAAGCAGTTTGTTGTGTTATTGACAATGACCTATTTTTCCTCGCTCTGCCTCCCAGATCCACACACTAATGGAGCCATTTTCTTCTTCTTAAAGCTTGTTTTACACAATTTTCTTCCCTGCTTAACTCTGCAGAACGCAGGATAACAGAAAGGAGCAATTTAGGCTGCCAGTCAGACTCAGCTTTGAGGACATGACTTCAGGTCAGAAGTGTGAAAAGCCTCTTTAACATGAAATCTATTTTTTCTTTGCTCTTCTTGCATTGAAACAAACTGCAGGATGACTGTGAATTGATGCTCAGTTTCATGCACACTGCATCGGTTTTCCATATTTAAAGCTTTTTCATAGTTGGAAAACTGTTGTTGGGCAATTTTTGTCATGTGGGTGAGATGACACGGAGAGTTAGTGGTTTAACCACAGTGTTTTAAGACTATTGATTAAATTAGTTTGCATTACTTATATAGTCAGCGGAGTAGGAAACTGATATCCCCTCAGCCCTGTGATGGACTTGTGAACCCCGCCTTTTGGATAGGCTTCAGTACCTCCAAGGGGAAACTAAGTTTGAATAGTGGGTAAGAAAATAGATGGATGGCTGGATGTTTCCTTAGCTGAAGCATGAGTTTCAGCCATGTTTTAGAAGTCTGAGGAAATCTTAATTGTTGCAGTAAATGAAAGAAATCTGTCAGCGTGGCTCTGTGGGCTTAAACAGAAAACGCTGTAAAACTAATGAAAATAAGGCTACAAGTCCAAAATATGTCCTTCATATTCTCCAAAGGCGTTCATCGGGTCAGATTGGTGTCTTTTGTAGTCCGATTGTGACTCCTGGGCCTTAAGTTTGATATTCCCACTTTACAGTTTGGGTGTGTTGAGGCGCATCCATTAGATAATAAAAACTGAAGAGTTTGAAGTTTGGAGGTCGGGTTTCTAACTTGCCGTCGTGGTCCTGAGCCATCTTTGCAGTGTGGCGGCATGCTTTCTCCTTGGTATCTGTGCCATCGGCATGGGTGATTGTTCTAGGTGTGCTATTATTTTTAGGTGTTTGGCACATGATGGGGTGCTTTGTCAGAGTACTGGCCAGTGAAATGCCACAAGCAAACATTTCACTGTGGATCAATATCATCCACTATATCTGTCAGTGGTGTTAATGTTGTGGCTGCTCAGTGTATACCTACTGCGTTTAAAGCCTTGTGTCACAAGCTGCTGTACAGTATCGGAGCCCCTGAACTGGCGACGAGTGGTCATGTTACTCGACTAAATGAGGCAACATTTCGGTGTGGGAGAGAGCGTGGAGCGTGGCTAATTGGCAGAGGAGCTTCACACGTTCTCATTGATCAAAGTGTGTGTGTGTGTGTTTCACACCAGATGGTGACAGTGCATGAGTCAGTGTGTGTGTGCGTATGACGTCCAGCTGACATCATGCAAACCAACTCCTTTGCCAAACACACCCAAGCCCATGCACTTGATTTCTTACATTTTTGGCTGCGTGTTTGTGTGTCTGTGTGTGTGTCTGTGTGTGTGGTATAGTGGCATCTATTGGTATGCTGGCACACTTTGGGATGTATCAGGAACTACTTTTATATACTGTGTGTGTGTGTGTGTGTGTGTGTGTGTGTGTGTGTGTGTGTGTGTGTGTGTGTGTGTGTGTGTGTGTGTGTGATTTCTCACGGTTAAGCAGGTGGAAATCTTGTTGTGTGTTTCCTGTTCACTGACGCGTAAAGGTGCAATCTGGATGCCTGACTGAGAGGACCTGCCTCCCCACCTACACACACACTATTAATGCTTTGATACCCACCTCATCTCACACAGTTAACGGTGTTATTTCTGCTCTATTTCTGTCATCTGGCTCAGTCACCTAACTCTATTTAAGGAAGAAATCACCTAAAAGAGAAAAAAAAGGAGGATTCACTTTGCATGTGTCTGGTGATGTCAGACTGTTAATGTGACCTAGGACTGACTGATGAAAGCAATACCCGGCTGGGTTGGGAATAATGTCTCTCGAGGCAGCACAGTAACTCAATTTCTGGCATTATCATCGAGGAGCTGTTCAGCCGTCAGGGTTCTGATTCTCTTCTTAAAAGAAGTGCTCATTTCAACCCTGCTGACAACGAGGATAATTAAAAACTCCACGTAGCCCGTCTCCTGCTGTAGATTTTGTATGTGTACACTTAGATGTATGTTATGTGGTCATGGCCATTAATCTGCCGCCTTCTAGGCTGTTTGCCGGTAAACTTAATTGCCATTCTAAGTCTGACCACTTAATTATGCCAGTTGCACCATCTGGGCTTGAGGCTTCTTTTCAGTCGACCATACTTTATGTATCGAGTTTAAAACAAGGACAGGATATATTTTATATAACAAGAAGCGCAAACCTCTGCAAAGTCAGCTCACTGTCCGAACAGCGTTTACTTTAAAGGCAATAGTATTGTGTTTTCAGTTTTAAATAGCTCTGTTATCACTTTGACGATGTATACCACATCACGTCTCTAAGTTTTGAGGCTTTTTTTTTTTTGTCAGTTTTCAGGTAATAAATCATGAAGTTGACCTTTAAGACCTTGGTGGATGGATGCCAAATTTTAATGGATTATTAACGTGGTCCCATTTTACACCAAGTTTTATCAGAATTCAGTAAAACCTTCTCGAGCTATCCCGTTTACAGACAGAATGATAAACATGCAAATGCTACTAAAAACACAATCTCACCAGGGTGCATCAAAAAGAATCATCCAATTTCAAGAAGCTATATTTTTTAAAGTAATGGACATAGAAGCTTGTGTATATTTTAAAATGAGCACAAGAGCTCTGTGCAGGCCAGTCAGGTTTATCTGTTTCTTTATGGGCTAGGCTTTTGTTCAGGTTGAATGATGCTTGGATGGAACTTCACATTTGCAGTTGCTTATATCTTATAGTGTGCTGCCATAAAGCTGTGGTTCTTTCCTTGTGCCTTTCCTGAGGTTAAATTGAAAGCATGGCAGTTCAAACTGATAAAAATTAATTGGGTAAAAAGTACTGCAAATGAGTTTAAAACCCAAAAGGACCAGAGTTATCAGACCACCCAACCTCATTTAAAGTTTTCTATTCCGTACTGACACCCAGTTTAATTTTATGCTGCCTCGCTTTTTCACCACAGAGCCGAACTTCACGCTGACCCTCGTGGCTGAAGTCAACCCCCAGACGACAGCTGAGCCAACAGAACTCGCCTGTCGCGTCACCAACATTGCCAACTTACCTCTTGGAGGCCGACTGGGCGTCAGCTGGGAGCACACATCGCTTCCTGGTATGTTTAATTCAGATTTACTTTAGAGAAGTTTTTCCACAGAATCACTCAATTTTTAAATTGTTCTGATACCGGCAGGGTTAGGGGGCGATCCTCAGACCTCACATCCCATTGGTTCCTTGGATGCTAATGGCAACCTGCTTCCGGGGTCGATTTATATGGAAAGGATGAAGAGCGGTGCGTTAACGCTGAGCAGAGTCCAGCCCAACACGTTCAAGCTGCGAATCCTCCGCACACAGGTACAGTTTTACATGCTGTGCAGCTAAACGTTGCCCTGCAATAATTTTAAAGTCTTATTGGAATCCTGAAAACGATGAAGTGCTATGAGGCTAAATTGTGGTTAAATGAGTATAAAGTGATGGAAAGAGTAAATGGCAGTCAGGTGTCGATAAAGGAACTCGGAGGCATTAATGGGCATTCATTTTCGCTCTGCAGGAGATCGACATGGGCCAGTATGTTTGCAGTGTGTCTGCTTGGAGCGTCAACAGCCAGGGAGACATGGTGAAGACCTCTGAGAACAGAAGCTCGCCGCTGACTGTGCGATGGGACACCAAGCGTAAGAAAGCTTTTATTATGACTTAGATTCTTGATTCACTGGCATTAGTAATCAGAAAAAGCATGTAGATCTTTATTCTTTCTAGCTTTTATCTGCTGGTCAGTGGGGCTAATGTTATTACTTTTAATTAAAAGAATGTGGAGAAATTGCTGTGCCGCATCTATTACAAAAGAATCATAAACCGTTGTGATATAGTCGAGGCTTACCAGCCTCAAAATTATTACAACAAATTGCCTTTTAATTCAGTGTGACTTACCAAAAACATATGAAAGTAGCAGAAACGAGTTTCTTTTCTGTAACTGAGACTTCCACTTTTGTGGATGTGATTCTGTGTCACATGAAGATAAAAAAACTGAGCTTTGTATCAGTGTTTTGGCAAAATTAACAGTATACCTGCCTGTGTGCGTGCACAAATGTGCCCGGTCAGTGAGATACTTAATGAGGTGTTTTTGGAAGAAATACAGAAAATCCAAACTCAGATTCGTGATTCAGAAAACTACTCATGCACTGCCAGGCTGCCACAGTAGCTTCACTGCTGAGTTTCATGAATAAATGTTAATGTGTCCATATCGTTTATAGACTTTACAGAAGAATCCCACAACAGACCTCCTTTTGTCTCAGCTTCACTGTCACAGTACACACACACACACACACACACACACACACACACACACACACACACACACACACACACACACACACACACACACATTCACTTCCTCCCTATTTGAGATCTACATGTTGAACTTGGTGACCATAATTTAGCTGATTGGGCTGTGATGTAATTGCAGTGTGCTGCGCGTGTATGTGTGTATGGGTCTGCTTTGAATGAGTCACAGTTCATAGTCTAAGTACTTATCACTTCCCGTTGACCCCTGTCAATGGTGGGGACTTCCCCCTGTCTGTGATGGTTTGAATGACGCTCTTCTTAGAACTAAATGATTGAACGGCCGCTTCTATTTCCAGGTCCGATTGTGAATGTGGTGGCTAAACGCATCCGTGAGGCATCAGTAGGAGGCTCTACCTTTGAATTGGGCTGCAGTGTCACCACTCAGAACATTGGTGATGCGGGGTACTCTGTGCTCATCCAGTCTCAGGACAGCTTGGACAGCACCGTGAGGACCATCATGACTCTCAGCCCGGACAATGTCGTACAGCACGGAGGAGCCACAGACCCAAACAGGAGGTACACATGAACACATTTAAGTAACAAACTGCAGTTTCTTGTTTTATATTGAGACATATAAAACAATTTCTTTTGACTGCTTACTCAGAGACAATCTGGTTCTGACCAAGTCGGGTGCGGCAGAGTTTCGGTTTCGCCTGGCAGGTGTCCAGCTGTCCGACAGAGGTTACTACTGGTGTGACGTCACTGCATGGACGAAACAGCAGCCGGGACAGGCTTGGACTAAAGCCAGCAGCTCAGAATCAAATAAAATCAGGATAAACTTCCTGGAAAATGGTGAGTTTTCCAAAATTTCCACCCTCCTCTATCTGAAGTGGTTTTCTGACGATCTCCCCTTCAAGGTTGCGTCATTGGGCAGCCTGCAACACTTTTACAATGGCTGCTGGTTGTAGGTTTCTCTTGTTCTAACCCTTGTACTGTATGTCTGCGATGCGCACTGCATGTCCAAAGTTGTTTTCTCTTTAGAGAAGAGGCTAAAGTAATATGGAGCCAAATCTGGCGAGTAGACCATGTGGTTAGGCTATGAAAGGCGTTTATATAAATTATATAGCCTGTTTTTAAACATTACAGTCAACAAGCTTTACACGATCGAATCCAAGAACAAAAATGAAATAATAACTTCTTAAGTTAATCAGTTTAGCTAGATGTAGCTAAAGCCAAAATATGGTTAGCAAAACTAAGGTTGTCAACCATCATTATACCAAGTTTTTTCACATAGGTTGAAGTCTTCAGTGCCCCAAGAGACAAATGTAATGAATCAATAGGAATCATTTAGTAGAGAGCCAGATAGATCAGGGTATCATCTGCATAGATATGTTAACCTGCCTTGTATACCTGAAAGTATCACTAAAAGATCAAACAAAAGGGGACCAAGGATTGATCCCTGCTGGACTCCACATGGCGTTACGTTTTTGTCTGATTCATAAGCATCAATGGAGACAGAATAAATAATCCCTACCTTGAGAGTATGATCGTATACCATGCATGAACACTCCCTGTAAATGGTAAATGGCCTGTATTTATATAGCGCTTTACTAGTCCCTAAGGACCCCAAAGCGCTTTACATATCCAGTCATCCACCCATTCACACACACATTCACACACTGGTGATGGCAGCTACATTGTAGCCACAGCCACCCTGGGATGCACTGACAGAGGCGAGGCTGCCGGACGCTGGTGCCACCGGGCCCTCTGACCACCACCAGTAGGCAACGGGTGAAGTGTCTCGCCCAAGGACACAACGACCGAGACTGTCCAAGCTGGGGCTCAAACCGGCAACCTTCCGATTACAAGGCGGCCTCCCAACTCTTGAGCCACGATCGCCCTGTAGGACCCAATCAAATTTTCTAACCTGTCAGATGGTGTGTTAGGATGTACAGTATTGAATGCTAACATTACCAGGGTACTCAGTTTGCCTGAATCTGTATTCAGGCTGGTATCCGTTATCTTCAGGAGGGTGCTTTCTGTGCTATGATGTTTGTAAAAGTCTGATTGCAAGATTTTAGAATAATGTTAGATAATTATGAAACATACTAGGATCCAGGTTTCTCTTTTTCAAGTGAAACTGCAGTCCCTAAGGAAGACTGTGTTAGTGTGGCCAAAATAAGCCCTTTGTTTTCAGTGGGCTGTGTGCCGACACACGCTACAGTTCTGGCCATCTCAGTCAAATGTCCTTCCTCAGTTACTTCAGAACATTAATCAGAATCAGAATACTTTATTGATCCCTGGGGGAAATTATTTTTTGTTACAGTGCTCCATTTTAAACCAACATTAAGACAAGACAGACAATACGCTAACTAAGAATAGTACAATATATACATATATATACATACATACATACATAAGTCACTTATAAATAAATATTTGGAAAAGAAACATGTGTAGTTGTAGCAGCAAACAGTGTGTTAAGTGGATGCGTTGTACAGGGAGATGGCCACAGGCAGGAATGATTTCCTGTGTCGTTCAGTGGTGCTTTTCGGTAATCTCAGTCTCTCACTGAACGAGCTCCAGAGGATCTACATTAAATCTGTCCTGCGGGATGGATTCACTGTGGACAGCCCTGTGAATATAAACAAGGATGAAGAAAACCCAAAGAGCATGCTCCTGGCTTGGACGCTGAAGGCTCTGACGCCTGCTATTTGGTCTCAAATTCTGAAGACCCACCTCTTATTACCAGAGCTGATTCTCGTTGTGAAAGCTGAATCATTTTGAAACAGGAGTTCATGCTCAAGTTTGATGAAATGGCAAAAATGCAAGAGGTCAGAACAGGACCCTTAGAGAGCGATTTACAACAGGCAATCAGATGGCAGGTGAGACATAACTCTGATTGCTGCCTGTACAGAAAACTCTTGATTTCAAGCGTACGTCTGCCACTGCGGTGACTGAAGGGGCTCAAAGCGGCTGTTAAAACTTAGCAGCAGAGTTTCATTTCAGTCACCCTGGAGGACGTCACTGTGTGTTTGCTGAGGAGGCCTGAGTTTATGCTTTGAGATAAACTTTACATGTGAATTTAGAGTCGAAAAAACACTAAAGAACCAGCAGCTGCTCCTCTGTTTAGCACAGGATGACAGAGTTCATGTTAAACCTCCACCCTAATTGCGCCCTTTTACTCGTAGGTGGGTTTTTTCTCACTTGTGTTGCTCCTAAGGCTGTATTTGTTTTGTAAGACACCGTCTCATTTAATGAAACCTCCTAAAAGCAGCCTTTATGCAAAGTGCATAATTTAATGCTAAATGGTGATAAAATATTTTCCAAGCACTGTAGTGAAATTCATCAATAATAGAGCCGTTGTCTAGTCTTTCGATCACTTATTCACTTTCATAACAGTGGGAACAAATACCAGCGAATAAATTAATATTAAGGCCTTGCAATTATCCTGGAAATCTCAAAGTAGCTGTCTATTTATAGAAATGTGTAAGCATCCGTGTTCTGTACATCCCTCTACACAAAATAAATACACATCCTCCTCCCACACAGTGTTAATAATGAGCAACATAAATTCCCTAAAAATGTGCGGTGATAAAGATACTCTCTCACACACACAGATACACACCTTAAGCCCTTTGACGCCCACCACAGCCACTGGCCTACTTAACTTTCTTTGATCTGGGAAGTAGGAGACAGGAGAAACAGGAGCGTCAGAAAGGGAAGGAGGGAGGCAACAAGGAAGACAATGTGAGAGAGGTGGTAAAGTGGACTGAGGAGGAGGAAAGTGCAATGGGTGAGGCAGAGAAATAGAAATGGAAACAATGTGGAGAGCAGCTGAGGCAGTATCAGGGCCGGCTGGGGGGTTGGCGTGGAGGTATGCATCACCAGAAGAAGGAAAGTTGCCAAAAAGAGGATGAAGGGAAGATGAAAGTCAACAATAACAAAAGGTGGAGAATTTTAGAGAAAGGACAATGATAATAAAGTGATTACCTGTGTTAAATCAGTGAAAATCACAAACGTGTGGCTGTCTGTTGCTAATCTATTTCTATCTGCATACATGTTAAACAGAAATTAGCTGCTTACACTGAGAATCCAGTCAGAACCTCACAGATCTGAAAGAGAAATTCAGGAACTCTCCTACAAATGGTGACGTAGTTGCTAGAGGTGGGAATCACCAGACACCTCGCGATGTGATATTATCACAATACTTCTCACTTCAGGTTTAACATTTGTGATATGGTGACTGAAACATATATTATATAACCAGAATACAAGCAGCTGAGTTAAGTCCCCTCGAGTTCTGCTTATTGATACGCTCATTCAGATTGATGGCAACATGTCGGCAATCTGTCTGCATCTATAATTTAGCAATCATTTGGAAACCTTCGTATCTGTAACACAGAGATTTCCCACGTGGGATCAATAAAGTATCTATCTAGCGATGTAATGTTCCATATATGAATTGATAACCCTGTGTAAAAGCTAACCATCGCAGCTGAAAAATGTGAAAAACACCAGTTTGTCTAATGGCCACTTAGAGGATGTTTCCAAAACTCAGCCTGTCTCCATAGTTCCTAAGTAAAATGCCCATATTAAGATAAAACCATAAATGTATACAACATAAAGTAGTAGCTTTAGCATCATCACTATTTCTCCTGAGTAAACTCAGCCTGCGTTTGTGGTTTTGATGCCTTTTGGAGCATCATAACACGGTTATATGCTCTGTGGTGCAGATGGTCCAAGAAGTCTGTTCTCCGGTTTTGGTGAGTGAAGCTTTAGTATGTCATTTGTATGTTACTTAGCACTAATTAGCAGTCTGTGTCATCCACCCATATATCATTTAATGCACCATGCTAACCTTGCTTGTTAGCATTAGCTGATCACGAAGTCCTCCAACATCTCATGCAGCAACATTTTCCTCTAAAAAATAAATAAATAAATGAAATATGATCGTAGCTTTGATGCTAAAGTCAAATATAGGTCACATTATGGTGGCTACTTCCATCTTTTATATACAGCTAATAAGTAACCACACGTAGAACCTGCTTATGCAAAAAATACAGATAAAAGATGCTGCCATGAAATTAGGAACCATTACATTTATGAGTGAATGAGCTACCGTGAGGAAATTAGAGCATGGAAATCCAAAGCACAGTTTAGATGACAACTTCAAGTTACTGTTTGTGGGCAAAAAGATTAGGAAGTCTTCTCAGGGGACATAATATTTAGTTTGAAAGCAGACGCCACCACCTGGAGTAAGTCGCACATCTTTGTTAAAAGACTGGATGAAACATTTTTAATCGTGTGCGAGAGACGTTTGGTGACAGCAGAGATGCTCTGAGGCTGCAGGAGCGAAGAAGTGAAAGATGACAGCAAATTGGAAAGGAGAAGATGAACTGAAGACCGTCTTCTGTCTTTCTCTGGGGAGGGCAGGAACCCTTGAGCTTTACTTCCCTTTTTTTTTTCTTCTATCACACTGTTTTTACCTTCTTCGTTCCTTCCACCACCCCTTCCCTCTCTCACCCCTGCTGTCTCTCCCTCCCTCCCTCCCTCCCTCGCTCTCTGAGACAACTTCAAAGTGAAGCCCTTTGGCCAATCAGCCAGCTGCAAAGATCTGCACCACTGCTTTCCTTTTCTCTCTCTGCTTGCGTGCGTGTGTAATCTTTCAAGTGTTCGAGCGCGTGTGTCCGAGTTGAACATTTTGAGTTGACCCCACACAGAGCAACACACACGCACACACTCCCACACTAACAGCGATCAAGCTTCAAGCAGAGTGGTTTTCAAGAACCCCTTACACTCGCCTTGGGGGACGGAAGCGCTGTGCACTCGTCGTTGTTGTGTGTGTGTCGAGTGCATCCACAAACTGGCAAGCCTCCCATTGTTCCAGCTGTATCTTCAATGTTTCAGACGTGCTGTGGTATTTCTGCCTTGCACGGGGATCTTCTGCGAGGAGGTATATGGAAATGCAACGTCTCAACAGCACAGTCACTGTTTAATAATTCAGCCTTTAAGTGATTTTAACCGTTAAAATTAAGTGAGAAGTATATAAGTATACGAAAAAAAAGTGGTATCTTTTTCCAAGAGTAAGGCCTCTATAAGAAACAATGTCCCCATTTCAGACATGACCTTTTCTTTTGTGAAAGTCTTCATTAGTAGAGTCTGGCTCTGATCCCAGAGTGAGATAGAGGAATGAGCTAAAAGGAGAACTTTAATGTCCACCTTTACTGGGACACATTCCTAAACTCAATCATTCATCGTTTATTAGAAGGTTTTAAGTTAAATCCGTGTCATCCAACATATCATTTGTCCTCTCATGACAAGACCATCCATGGCACAGAGTGATGAGCACGTGCTTCCTAATACAAACATCAGCGACGTGAAGGAATTTTAAGGCCAGGCGTTCTTTGGACTTGCATATAGATCACCAGTGGCAAGACTTAAACATGTCTTAGTATTTTCATAATGTTTATGCAGCTGGAGTGCATGCATTATACAGTATGCTACTCATGACAGCATGGGGAGTGCAGACTTCTGAGGGAAAACTGTCAGAACATTTTAGATTTTACGAGAAATGGCTCCAAGGTCTCACGACTGTAGTTATTCCCGGGCAGTTTTTTTTTTTTTTTCCCTTTTCTCCACACGATCAAATTAATTTGTACGTCACTTTTCTTGTTTTGCAACCCAATCAGCACTACACTTTAAGACACAAATTCACCACAAATTATGTTGTCCAAGGATAGGGATCATTTCTATCCATCTACATGTTTGCTAATATCCAAATGAATCCTTATTTTTTTTCTATGATGATCCCAATTCTTCCATGTGTTGGTTTCCAGGCATAGAATCACACAGGCTTAGATCTGGTTACCAACTATCTGGGGTTAACTGGTCCCAAAGGACACATCTATATTTCCTGACCGGTTGCCAGTGGTTGCTATGAAATTGATTGCTAAAGCCCCGTTCACATAGGAATAGAGCCCGGTCAGTAACCACCAGGTCCTGCTCGTCGAGTGGTGGCTAAACTGTGAAAAGCATGATGAAAACTGGAAGCAGAGACTTTTTTTGCCTTCAAAATAAAAGTTTTACCTTTTGGAAAATATTGGTAGCAGCAATAAGGCACAGCTTTTACTTTGAGGGTGAGCGTTCAACGTTTCCTGTTTGCTTTGCTGTTTTTCCAAGTTTCATTACAGCTCAGTGGGGTACAGGCAGCTGGTCAGGGAATAAACGTTTCGCTATTGAAACCAATTGTTGCAGATGGTCGCTAAACGCACTCTAGGCTAGTAAATGCATCTCTGGGACATATACTTACCTTCTTATTGGCAATTAACCAAACAGTAATTCGTATTATTTGTCAGATTATTGCAACTTGGATTTGAAGCTGCACAGAAAGGTAACACTCTTCTTGGCACCCACCTTTCGTTGAAAGTGGACACACGCCTAAGAAGAACTTAAGGCTGTGTAAAATCTTACAGTTGTCATGAAAAAGGGGAAATTGACTGTAGCTTTCTTACTTTCTTACTTTTATTTTTTGTACCTGGCTTTAAAACTGCTTTTTAATGCTGCAAAGCAGTTTAACATGGGAGTCTGTGGGGATTAACTCAGCAGGGACCCTCATAATTCAGCAGACCATCTGCACATATTTTAAAAGTATCCAGAACAGAGTGAGGAGCGGTGAGGGGGCGGGCAGACTGTCAGGTTAAGCGCTCCTGTGTGAGGTTTCCATCGAGGCCTAGCGTGGACCTTGACCTGCTGAACCTACTCGTAGATTTCAAGACTCGATGAACGTTCGAAATCTGAAACTAGATCCTGGTTCAAGACCCAGACACATATTTTTCTTTATCTCATCCCTGACTGAGAGTTTTTCTCACAGATTAGCTGCCACTCTGAACTGTATTTAAAGACTTACCTGACTGAGGTGCAGGTGAGAATTCCCACGTCTTGCGCAGTCTATTAAGACATTAGCCGGTCTTTAACCTGCCAGCTCCCTATTACAAAGTCAGTGTGATGCCAGATTGGTCCGATTTGCAAATCGTGCTGTGTGTGGTGCATCATTCATGCTCCAACTGCTTCAGAAAAACACCGTCTCCACTTCGACACAGTTTCTGAAGCAGACTACATTCTGCTCCATGTGAGAGAGATCCTGATCTACAGCTCCAAAAGGTTTCACATGTAAAAAATGGCTTTTCACTCCTTCCTTCCACTTAGACGCATAGCATGCAAAAGCAGAAATTACTTGTTAGTAAACTAATTTTAAACATAACCCGAAAGAGCCTCAAGCGTTTTCCTTTTTTCTAACGAAACGGCCCAAAGCCAACCTGAAAACTTCATTGGGTTGCAGAATATAAAGCCATTAAGGTGTCAACACTGAAGGCACACTTGAAATTGTAGCTATAAATCTTTATAGTTGAGGGCTTTGTTAGCCTTGCAGCAGCGGTTCCCTTTTACAAATTTATAGCGGGTGCCGAGCTCTGGTTTTGAGCTACCATCTGCTTTAGCTACAGTGCTGCTGTTGATTTCAGCATATCAGAGAACCCGCAGACTGTGACTTTAAAGCAGTATTTATCATCTGAGGGCTGAACTATATTTTCTCCCCGCAAGCTCACATCTACTGTCTTTCCTCAGGGACCCGAATGCCGAATTATCGTATATGTAGGTTTAAAAGCAAGCCTGTGTTTGAACGAGCCCTTTTGATCTCAGCAGAGTTTCTCTGATGTTTGTTGTCTGTGTCAAATGTCTCTTGAATAAAGCTCATTTGAACCGATGTGCTGGCGTTTGCAGGCCCATCCTTCTCCATCGCCATCAAGTCGGACGATAGCAGCGTTTATCCGTGGGAAACGGCAAAGATGGAGTGCTCGCTCAGCGTCTCCGGATCCTCGCCAAAGACTGGTACAGTGCGCGCGCACACACACACACACACACACACACACACACACACACACACACACACACACACACACACACACACACAGCATATATGGAGGTACTGTATGTGAGGTTTTCTCACGTGCACTCATAAATCACGATCTGCAACTGTTGCAAGCTCTTTTCATCTTTTTCCACGCATGCATCGAGACACTGCTGCAGCTCCCACATGTGCAAATTCATACAAACGTTTCCTTTGCCTTCTTCACCTGTCAACCTGTCAGCAGCAGCCTTAATAAGAATGATGTGATGATTAAGAGTTCTGCATTCTTTCTCTTTCCTTTGTGGTTTTATATTCGGGGCTTGGTTACTTGGTGCACTGTACTAACATTTCTATCCAGGCTGCTTTCACTCATATAGACTTTGAGGTCCGTACTGTTAGGTTTCAGTTTCTTCTGATATGAGAAACCACAGGTTAAAAAGGGGGAAACGGTAAACAATATTGTGTCACATCAGAACGCCAGAATGAAGGGTTTGCTTTCAGTTAGGTGGTCTAACCAGTGCTGTGACTCAAAGCAGCAACCTTGCCAAGTTTGTTGAATTTGCAAAGAACAGCCCAGCCTTCCTACCATCAGGTCAAAATCTGTAATCCTGTGACACAGACTGTCATTGAGTTCATGCATACAAATTCAATTATTGGTGGGCAGGTTAATTATTTAATCAGCAGAACATGAATCAATAACAGCTTCAACACACTGTTATGTTCTCTTCTTCCAGTCTCTTCAAGTGTGAGGACTTTCCACCCACTGTGGCAGCTGCACCTTATCTTAAATTGGCTGTGGTTAATTAAATTGCCATACACAAAGCATACACTGTATATAAAAGATGGACACGATGGCCTGAAACGTAAGGCCTAGATTATACTCCATTGCTCCATGACACAGAGAAGGAGTAAGTCTGTTATACTTCTTTGAGGTCAACTTTGAGTCTCCCTGGTGTGCGCTCATAGAAAATCCACACGGTCACAGACAAACAGTCACACGGACATCCGCAAGAACCCTCGGGCTTATTGTCCGATGATGGAATTTCCATGATTGGGTCCTTAGTGGACCCTAGTGCACCCTAGTGCACACTAACAGACTCGCAGAAAGTGTAATCCCGACTTAAAGAGGACACCTTTACTACTGCTTTTGCCCAGCAGGGTGCGCTACCACTGGTTGAAAAATGCTGCCCAATTATAAATATAATATAATAATATACAAATATTCCACATGATGCACTTGGTGTGTGTGTGTGTGTGTGTGTGTGTGTGTGTGTGTGTGTGTGTGTGTGTGTGTGTGTGTGTGTGTGTGTGTGTGTGTGTGTGTGTGTGTGTGTGTGTGTGTGTGTGTGTGTGAGAGAGAGAGAGAGAGAGAGAACCGGTAAAATTATTCCTGGGATGATAAAACTCTGAGCCACTGACACAGTGCTGGTAGTCTTATTATTAATCCAGTAATCAGTGAGCTTAATTATTAGACTCGACGCCATCATAACGTCTGTTTTTCCGCAGAATGTTGATGTGCAGCTCCTTTAAAGGCTTACAGACACACACTAACTCATACACTACTGCACTTGAGCACACGCACACAAAGACACCTGCACGTGAACATCAGATCTACCTCATCCAGGAAGTGCTGTCAGAAGTCTTGTTTTTTTTCTGTCTTTTTTTGGCCTCCTGCTCATGTAAGAAAACCTTCCAAGAAAACAGCTTAAAGGCTATTTTATGCCTTAGTTTGCTCGTGTGTATACTTCATTTCATTGGCAGCCTGTCCAGGGTGTACCCTGCCGCTCACCCTGTGACATCTGGGATGGGCTCCAGCCCCCCAGCGACTCTGAAAATGATAAGCGGATGAAAATGGATGGATGGGTGGATTAGTGCATTATTTATTTATTCATTTTTGCATTTAGAAAAGTGTTTTCTTTAAATCTGATTATTGTGTGGCCTGTAAATACACCAAACCCTTTAGTTATTTTGAAACGCTGTTTGCAGACTATTAAAATTTCTAAGAATATACATTTGATAGCTGCAGAGTAGACTGAACATACTATTAATTTATACATGTTTTAGTCGCATGTTTTAAGCTGTAAACTGGTCGTATGAGTATATGCAATAGAAGTTAAATAGAATTTATTATTTCCATTACTGTACATGTACAATGTTCTGTGACACTGGAAAGTCCCCATAGCACACCAATGGATGCCTCCTGTGGGAACCATCTGTAGTATAACACACTACTTCTTTCTTCTCTCGGTCCATCTATATCTCCGTCTGCCTCGCCCCCCCCCCCCCCCCCCTCCTCCGTCTCTCTTTCTCCATCACTCTAAACATCCATTCATCTTACGCCCTCCTCTTCCTCTTCACTCTGTATTCTTTAACTTGAACACATCACACGACGGTGCGCATAACTCACCACCTCGCTCGGCCCAGCTGTCACTGTTTCCCTCCGATTTCTCTTTGCGTCCTTCCTGCCCCGTCCAACATGCGTTTTCTATATTATATCCACATAGTGAGCTGATAAAGCACAGATGGATAGTTAATGCTGCGTTTTAACAAGCAGAGCTAACAAACAGAGATGAATACAATTTCTTTTCTTTTTTTTAATCCAGTTTTTACAGCCAAACATGATTATTTTTGCGCCTGTGTCCTTGTAGGTGTGCATATGTGTAAGCATTAACACAGATGTGTAGAGCTGCAGGGATTGTGGGGGGTTTGCACCAGGGAGCGGAGCCTTCCTCTCCATGACAGCTGATAAAGATGCTACACGTGGATATTGATGTGTTCATTGTAGGAGGAGAGAGAGTCAGGAAAAGCATGTTGTGCACATAAAATGGTTTATGTTCTGCTGTTGGCCGTTAGCCTTCCTCAGACAGGCAGTTTTAACGTTTAAGAATAAATACTGTATGTGGCCATCAAGTCAAGAAGTCTCTTTCCGTTAAAGCAAGTCACCTGGATTCACTAAGGAGTCAGCTGGTGACGACATTTCAACCGTTTCAAACTAACATACGCCTAATTAGCTAGCTAATAGCTTCAGTTAGCAAAAATCTGTCATTTCACAGAGTAAAAATAGTTCAGTTTTTTTACTTTTATCATGAGTATCTCAGTAGAGTAAGAGGCAGAAGTTTCAGAGATAAAAAAAAACTGTCTCTAAGCTCGTTTTCTTTTCTTTTTTTCTGCCATCACGATGGCGCACGTTTCCTGATTTGTGCTTCCTGTGGCCGGGGTTTAAGTTAAACTGTAACTAACGGGCTCAGTGCTAATTGCAAATCATTTGTCACTTCAGCATGTGTGTGCTGTGCAACGCTACGGCAGTAGGAACCGGCTGAATTACTTGGGCATTTCTGTATCGGTGATCATGCTCTCAGCGCAACATCTGGTTCCACTTTGTGCATGAATGAAGGCGCTTTGAGTCACACTTTGCTCTGCAAGTAACATTTGGTCTGAAAATCGCTCTCATTCAGCACCTGATCAGCTTTCATTTGTTCCCTCTTTTATTTATTTCTGTTTTCTGACGATCGCAGTGGGTTTGTGAAACAGCTGGCAGGTTGTAGCAGATGTGACTCAAACAGGAGTGAAGGGGGGAGTGCGTTTTACGGCTGCGGATTAACGTAGCACAGCTGGAGCGGTTCTTTATCATATATGAAATACATGTTTATTAATGAACTAACAGGTTATATACATCCAGGGGAAGTATACACCCACCAGTCACTTTATTTAGTACACTTTGTCATGAAGAATTAAGCTAGCTACCTTCACAACTGTCTTAATTCTTCATGGCACAGATTCAAGAAGGTGACGGAGGTTTGGTCCATATTCACGATGTGAATTTCCTGTTTCACCACATCCCAAAGGTGCTCTATTTGATTTAGATTTGGTGACTGTGGAGGCCATCTGAGTACAGTGGAGTTATTGTCACACCCACGAAACCCGTTTTGGGACATCACACATTATCCGGCTGGAATCATGATTTCATGTTGTGTATACAATTCTGACCTTAACATCTAGTTGAGTTTAGAGCTCATCAGACCAGGCAGCGCTTTTCCAGTTTTCCAATCTCCAATTTTGCCCATCTGCTTACAGGTTTGACACGCTGTCCATTCAGAGATGCTCTTCTGCACAATTTGTCAATAACAAATGTATATTTGAGACAGCTTGGCCATGCTGGTTGGATTTGTTTTCCTCTCAGACTAGTTTCTGTGAAGGTTAGAGAGAGTTGGACAGATTTAAATGCACAGACAAAACACCGAGCTGTATCAGTTCATGTTTGATCTTTGAACGCTTGCTATAAATAGGCATTTTTCTGGGTAATAACACGTGCAGTTATATCATTGTACGTATCGCTGCGGATGATCATGTGACCAGAGTTCTTCTGTGATCTAGCTAACCACAAACACTGTTTATATTTAGGGGTTAAACGACTGTGACAGGCAGGTGTGTTTAAGTCTGCGAAAGTGGTCGAAAGCGGGACAAGTATCCATAACAAACAGATTACACACAAGTTAAAGGACCAATTAGGAAACTGGAATCGAGTGACATGCAGCAGCAAAGGTGTGGCGTGTAGGTTTCCCCAGTTTGGACAACCGCCAAATCTCAGCTTATGCAGGTGTCCTTACATCAAACACACAAAGCTTTTTCTTGGGTGCGACAGCAAGTTGTATAATAACAGCTCGTGTTTGTGTGTGTTCTAATACAAGTGATTTGTTACTGCCTTGACTCTGAAGCTTATTGTTGTGACACAAGAAGGAAACTAAGAAATTACTGAAGAGGTTGAGCAACAGTCTGTGTGTGCGTGCGTGTTAGAGAGAACAGTACATTCCTTAGAGATGGCCAAAAACGGCTCTCCTGTCGGAGCTTGCTTTAACAGCGGGCATGGTGAAACACAATTGCGTACATAACATCCCGCATTGTTCCTCACTGCTTAGTCATTCAGTGCTCCTATTCACTGTTACGCTGACTCAGCCCATTATTAGTGAAACTACTGACTCCATACGTGTAAGTGCGTTGCTACGTCAACATTTATGGAGCGACGTTACATGAGTCAAAGGAACCTGTATCATGTCGCTCTGTCGTCTAAGATATTTTAATATTTTTTACAAATGAGCAGGATTGAAATCGGTTATCATGTCATCCACAGTAGACTGTAATTGTGCTACTAATTAATAGTAGATTTTATCCCAATTGGAAGCTTAGGGTAAGAATTGCTAGCCAAGGAGACCCTTGTGTTCAAACAGGATAACTTCCCAATTGCAGATTGTTGATCTTTGGTGCATGACGAATTCTGATCAGTAAAATGGTAAATGGCCTGTAGTTGTATAGCACTTTTCTAGTCCCTAAGGACCCCAAAGCACTTTACACAACCTGTCATCCACCCATTCACACACACATTCACACACTGGTGATGGCAGCTACATTGTAGCCACAGCCACCCTGGGACGCACTGACAGAGGCGAGGCTGCCGGACACTGGCGCCACCGGGCCCTCTGACCACCAGCAGTAGGCAACGGGTGAAGTGTCTTGCCCAGGGACACAACGACCGAGACTGTCCAAGCCGGGCCTCAAACTGGCAACCTTCCGATTACAAGATGAACTCCCAACTCTTGCGCCACGATCGCCCCAAGTAGGAATTCTGTTTATGAGTCAAAATTATTGCGTAATGAATAATCACTTCCTATGAGGTGTACTGGATGCCCTGTTAGACGCATGGATAACTGTATTCAGGTGGCAAAAGAAAGAAATGCATCTGTCACGATCCCATTAAAGGTGATTCTTTAACCTGCTCCTCATTCACAAGCCCTTCTCTTCTACCATCATCAAAGCATCTATGACAGGGGTGTCCACCTCCAGGCCTCGAGGGCCGGTGTCCTGCAGGTTTTAGATCTCACCCTGGGTCAGCACACCTGAATCAAATGATTAGTTCATTACCAGGCCTCTGGAGAACTTCAGGACATGTTGAGGAGCTAATTTAGTCATTTGAATCAGCTGTGATGGATCAAGGACACATCTAAAACCTGCAGGCCCTCGAGGCCTGGAGTTGGACACCCCTGATCTATGAGAAGATGCCTTCTAATCATAATGATGGACATGCTGTAATTCCTGTTTCCTGCACCATGTGGTACATTTTCAACCATCTTGCCACATGACTCAAACATGGAGTCTGTCTGGTTTATATCATTCTCTTACAGTTTGATGAACTGCTGTAAAATGCTTACTCAAACATCCTTTAATGTCAAAGGTATTTAAATTGTTCTTAAACCCAAACCTACAAAAATGTATTTGCGCTTCATCTTTAGCGCTAATGTGCATGTTAGCATTTATTAGTGGCCAACCGATATATGATATCAATATTTGGGGATTTAAATATTTGATAGAGACACAGGAAGCCACAGGTTTCTGTAACATTTGCTACGTGTAGTTATTTGGGAGTTCGTGTTAAGATAATCTCGCTGTGTGGTTTAAAAAATAATTTTGGTTTGCTCACAAGCTTAAAAACAACAGTTACCAGCAGAAAAGTTGCAGAGTGCCCTCTGATGGACAAACTATGCAATATCAACACTAATAACAGGGTTAAAGCGTTAAAAGTGTTAAAGCTCCAGTCTCTTCTTTACATTTTTATTTTCATTTATCAGCCATTAGCAAATGGCCAGCATCGGTCAATGGTTGGTTCTAGCATTTAGCTCAAAGCATCATGAATACATAATAAGTCCTAAGTTGAACTTGTGTGCATGCAGTGAAAGTGGCAGCTTTTAGTTGGTTTTTAACTTGTGCGTGTTTGATTAGTTTTTAGCAGTACCACACACCGATACCTCCACACAGCCGCTGGAGTTGTAGGTAATTATTTTTCAGAAATCTGATGGTGCGTGGGATAACTTCAGACACGATTATTGGCGTTCAAATCGCATTTCAATTACCGTCACCGCTTTCATCACCTTCTGCATGGGGAGTTTCACGACCCCGGTGATGACGGGAGAATTAATTGTGGACAAATATGTCAGGTTTACAGGATGTTATTCCATAATGATCGGATGCTCTCTTCCACCCCGCGCTGAGATTACTTTGATCCTTTGTTCTTTTAGAGTTAAATTTAGACCTAATTTACTAATCAAGCAAGAGTACCACCCTCCATGGCATACAGTAATTGGACAGTGTAATCATTTGTAAATTAAAGTTTATGGAAGATTTTTCTTACCCTAACTCAAAGATTGATGTGTGTGTTTGTCTCGCTGTCTTTGACCCTGTGTTGTTTTGCTTTTCATTAACTCGACGTGCTGCGTGCGGACATGCAGCCTTCATTACCCGAGGAATGAATGGCATGTTGTTGCACTCGTGGAAGTCTGCACTTGTCAGATGTTGCATGCTAGATGTCAGTGGAGGGGAGATGACATCACCATTAGAGATAGTTTTCTTTGTGTTTTGAAGCAGTGCCTCTAAAAATGTGACACTTTTCACAAGATACCACTGTTTTTAACAGCCTGAAATTCTATTGTTTAAGTAACAGCATATCACTCTGTACCTGCTGGGGAAGGCATAAAGCTTTATTCCTCAGTGATTCACTAGTACAGACACACACTGTTCTTTCCCCTTCCAAATGAGGCATCAGGCATGCAAGCAAAAAGAAAGCTAGATGGCTACAATTAGCAAATGCCAACCAAGATGGTTGTTAAAGGTACTAAACTTAACCAGTGAGCTTGGGAAAATAAATTTGCATTTGAAACAGCTTTCCTCTAAGTAGTTTGTATCACTGCTGTTTACTGTAGTGTGTCTCATAGAAGTGCACAAAGATATTTATAGTAAAAAGTAAACATTGCATTATTCCAAGAAGGTTTTGGTGAAAATTCTTGGGTAATTCTGAGGAAAAACAAATGATATTGAATCCTGTTGGCACAGCGATCATGCCTACATTTGTCTGCCAGCAATCCCTCCAGGTCCACAGTTTGTTTTTTTTGTTTTTTTGTTTTTTTTAGAGAACGAGGGCCTAAAAACACGGTTTGGAATAAAACCACGGTACTGGCAGTCTTTTCCTGATTATCTGATTGTGTTTAGTTCTTTTATTTATGTTTGTTCCTTTAAATGAACTCCTCTAGCATATACCATATAGCAGGTTTACCAAGCTAATAACTGGCTTGTATAATTTACTAGAAGAAGACCCAGCCAAAACATTTTATAGAAAGTACGGACCGTAGGTCAATCAATTAATCAATATAGGTGGTATTTACCGTAGCCAGCAGCTGATTATTTGTGTATGTATTTATGTAGTTTGGCCGATACAGGTGTTGGTGCTTACTTCAACTTAATATACACTGTATGGGAAAAAGCATTGGGTCACACCTCTAAATCTTTGCATGCAGGTCCCAGTACCACAGATGTATAAAGTCAAGCATCTAGCCGTGCAGTCTGCCTTTCCAAACATTTGTGAAGCAATGCATTGTTCTAAACAGCTCACTGAATTCAAGCATGATGCTATAATAGGGCTTCACCATTGCATTTAGTTTGTGAGATTTGTGGAATATCTGGGAGGGAACAAAGTAGAAGAATTTAGGAGCCACAGCAACGGCCACAAAGTCGCTCCAAACCTCCTCCCTTTGCAAAAGTGTCTCCTGGCCAGAGAAAGACAGGATTGGAGTTTATATGATGTAGAAATGATTGTATGGACAAATCCGCATAGAAGTATCGCCCAGCTCTGCAGTTTGGAGACAAGAACCTCTGACAAACTGAGTACTGCACACCTGCAAATCACCAACCCACAGACAGACACATGATGGACAAATGACTGCCTGCTGATGAAGGGTTCCAAAGGTTTTGTCGACTGAGTGCCAATTTAGGGTGCCAGCGTATGAGTGAGCGCCGCACATGAGCAACACAGAAATGCATCTAGTGTTTCCAGCGTGTCTCTGTGTAGGACGGTGGTTTATGTTAGAATTGAGTTTTTTAGTTTTTGACAGTTTTTTAAATCATTAGTCGGGTGGCGTTTACATTTCTTGACACCAGCTATACTTGTCAGTGCTGCCGTGATGGGAACAAGAGATGAAATTAAGCACAAATATTCACTTAACCATGCTCTGCAGCGCTGTGCACTGGAAGCTCGTGCCACATTACTGCTGAGGAGGTGGTGGCAACCAAAATGGCGCTAAAAGGAGATGTGACGTTGGCCTTAATTTGGTTAGACTGCTCATGTGGCCTTTCTCATGAGATACAAAATACTGATTGATATAGTTTAAACAAATTAACCCAGTTCGTGTGTGTATAGTAGAACACGATAACTAACTAAAAAATGCGCACTGCAAGTTTGAAGTTTTATTTTAAAATCAGGTTGGGCGATAGATACACAACGATACTCTCTTTCGCTCCTCTCCTCATTTCCTCTTCAGTCTCTCCTCTCTTCTCTCCACTCTCACCAAATAACCCAGCTGTCTTCGCAGGGCCGACAGGCAGCCGTTAATTAGCCAATCTCACGCTCCGTTAGCCGGCCGGGGACACAGAACGAGGTAGAGAAAGAATAGACCCAGAGCTGGAGAGAGATGGGAAGAGATGGCGGGAGTGAATGGTTGAGGGTGGGGGGGTTGTGGTGGGGAGCTAAACAGATTGTTAAAGTGAGTGAGAGTGGAAGAGAGTGAATAGAGGAGGCAGTAAATGGAGGGAGAGTCGTTGGAGAACACCATGCAAAGTTTCCTAAAGAGAGAGATGAGGACGAGAGGAAGGCAGGGAATTAAAAGTGGCGAGAGAAAGAGTTCAGTAGAAAGAGGGATGAAGAGCGGATAGACGGGGAAGTGTAGGAAGTGGTGATCTGACAGAAAGACCAAATGATTCTCCATTTAATGTTTCTGGTGAACTAATAATTTTTACTACTAAAAACAAAAAACCCAAAGAAAACACAGCCAACACACAGTCCATTCAACAACTGTTAGTTGAGGTTAGTTGTAGTTTATATGTATAGTTATTAGACACCCTCAGTTTGAGGATGACAGATTTGCCCATTAAGTCCATCTTTGTGTGCGCTTGGACAAAGAGTCCAGCCCCACCCACCCACCCCACAATCAACAGGACACCAGGTTTAGCTTGTCAGCTCTACCTGTCCCGGTTTCAAACTGTACAGACGCACTACAGATGCCTGAGATTCATAGGTCTGTATTTTTTTTTTCCTCCTCTTTTTGAATTTTTATCCTCGGCCCAGTGGCCTGAGGCATTACTTGGGTTGTCCGGTACACGGTATATGAGAAACATTGTGAGGGGATTTGTTGACATTCACAGTCAAGGACAAAGTGATTAGATTTTGCTATTCAAGGTCATGGTGAGCCAACGTAGAGCAGATTAGTTGAGTTTTAAGCTTATCGAGGCAAAATTTCACACATTTCTAATTATAAAAGCACAAAATCATAGCGGGATGGCATTTTATATCCGATGGACAAAGGTGTAAACTACAACTTTTTTTTTTTTTTTTTTTTTTTAATTATTAACTCATATTTACTATATCCACATCATGATGATATGGAAGCCCGTTTCCGCCACAAAAAGAAAAAAAAAAGGATCCATAACTCGAAATTTCGAGTTATTTTCTCGAAATGCTTTTGAGTGCACGTTCTGCGCCTTATGCTTCTGGGTAACAAGAAAGTGACCTCATTCACGTAGTTTACTGATTGGCAGAGCTAACTCCAAATTTTGAGTTAATAAGTCGAAATTTCAAGAAAATAACTTGAAATTTCAAGTTATGGATACTTGTTTTTGTTTGTTTTTTAGTGGCGGAAACGGGCTTCCATATGATGATACCTTTATTTGACCTTTTTTTTAAAGCAAAAAACAGAATTACAGAGTCCTGAATCCTACAAGTTGTTTTTGACTCAGGTGTTAGTCAGTTCCTCATTTCCTGTTGTGCTCAGTCTGAGGTAGAGCAAGTCTAATTTCTTGTCTAATAAACCAAACCTCATCTGGAAAAAGTCAGATGAGTGGCCCACCTGGTTGTGCTGTTCTTGTGGTTCTTGCACAGCTTCCTCTGCACACAGTGCAGGTAAAGCTTGTTATGCTTGTCGGTCCCCTTCTGCAGGGCTTTTGGACGTCGTTTAGGAAGTACAGCAGGTCATAATAATGGCTCTTAATCCACATGCATATTAAACAAAAGTCAAGCAAATGACTCATGAATCATGTTTAAATTGCCTTGTAATAAAAATTTTAGTGCAGCTTGTTTCAACAATTAAAGTACATAAAACTTGAGAAAAATTCAGCAATCATTTGACTTTAAAAAAAAAAATACATTTCTGTGTCCCCTAGATGACTGCTAAAAGTCAGAACTACCTGTTTCAGGTTTTCAGCTCAAATGAAAGATGACTGACTGAAAACATCAAATGCGGTGCCGTTCTGCCTTTTTTTACTTTATTGAAAAAGTAGAGCAAATGGTTGCCAATCAAAAAGCGGGAAACCGAGCGCTAGAAGAGGAAAAGGGAAGGGACGGGTTTGACAGTCGAACACAAATTGAAAATGTTGCACAGAGTTGCACTGTGCCATAATTTTCACTCCATTACGTCCCACAGTTAAACCGGAGTAGGAACAGAGATGCAGCTTTGAAGAAATCCTTGGAAACAGCAGATCACAGTGTCATCAGACTGCTAAGGCAGCAGTTTTCAAGCAGAAGCGTCGCACATGCAAAGATAAAACATCGTGACCGCACGCAGGGGGATTCTTCTGTTTGGGCTTACACTGCGTGCCAGTCAACAAGAGAGAGTGTCAAAATGTTTCCGACTATAGAAGGCAGTGTTTCGTGGATGCCAATGTGTGATGTGATTGCATCATTAGTCAGGTTGATTGCTTGCAGAAATCTATGGGGCAGTCTTGTGAAACAGTTAACTCTTAAAAATTCTATTCGCTTTCTGGTAAAACACATGTCTGCAGAAAATATTTAGCAGCTCTGCTGAGACCAAAGATGCAGGTGGAAGTGAATATTCATTTCAGTGGTTTAATGAAACGTGCAATCTTACATGGAGATACAGTATTTAAGGTGCTAACGAAAGTGAAAGTCAATATTTCGTGTGACCACCTTTATTCTTCAGCACAGGCTGAACCCTCTTAGGCATCTTTCTCATTATTTCTTTAAGCAGTCTTCAGGAATAGTTCTCCAGGCTTCTTGAAGGACATCCAAAGCTCTTCTTTGGATGTTTCGGCCTTTTGTTCTGTTCTGTCGACATGATCCCACTATGCTTCAATAATGTGGAGGTCCAGCCTCTGGGGAGGCCAGTCCATGACTGATGGTGTTTCCACTGGTATCATTGTCATGCTGGAAAATGAAGCTGTTGTCAGTCTTGTTCTTTCCATATGCTACTGTATGGTGGATCAAATATGTTTTCTGCTTTCATAATTCCATCAGTTTTGACGTCTCCAACACCACTGGTTGAAATCTAGCCTAAACCATAACAGAGCCTCCACCGTGTAGACACTCACTCTTGTACCTTCACATTTATTTGCTTTGTGTAGGTAGACACTTTACTGGTTTATCCCTTCAGTGCCTTTTTAATGCTTGAATGATTGATAGGTCTGTACGAACTGGCTTAAGAAAAAAAGCATTTCTGTTAAACTGGTCAGGTGCAAGGACTGGACTGAAAATGAGGGGAAAATGCAGTCGTGTCCAAAAAAATGTTAAAACATTCAGAAAGTCAGGAGAACTAGTGTTCAAGAGCAATTTTAAAAAAAGACCATGCCTGGCTCCTTGAAGCAAATAAAAGGAAATGACGGATGGCTTTTGCATAGTGCTGTAAATTCATGGAAGTCTGGATAAATGTAGGTTTCCCAGCTTATCTATCTGTTGTAGTGTAAACATCTAAAAGCAATAACAGACCTAAAAATATATTTCCTATGAAGTCCATATCAGTGTGGTCATTCGTTTTAAGGCAGCTGTATGTCAGTGTGTCAGATAAGAAGTACAATTTGCCTTCATTTACTGGTGTTCTTATTAAACATGCAGCGAGTAACGAGGGAAACTTAGCCTCCCGGTGGCTTTGTTTCTGTGAAGCTAAATGGTGTTTTTATAGTGTTTAGTATTCCACTCTACCAGTGCTGTCCTGCTTTATGGAGCAGAGAGCGCACACACAGTTTCATTAGATGCACTGGTGGTAATCGTCAGTCTTTTGTGTTCGTGTGTGTGTGTTTTGGGCAGTTTACGCCTTGGACTCTTCTCAAGGGATTAACCCAGAGAAATCCAATCAGACTGTTTTCATTTCCACCGACAGCCATTTTAGTTTTATTAGCTCAGACAGGAGCCAGATATTCTATTAGAGATCCACTGTAATTTAGTTTCTGCCATCCTATCACCAGAGAAGAAGACTCTTTTTTGCTTAATGAAGCTGCTGCAGCACCAAAACTCAGGCTGGGATTTGGATACCATTTTTATCACACACTTCCTGATACACCAGGATATCAGTGGCGTTGCTTCCACTCTATCAGATGTGATTTTCCCCATACCAGTCACTGCATACCAAAGCTGCCTAATGTGTAGCCATGTCAGCTTCACGTGACAACAAGAATGCATGAAATCAGATTATTAAGCAGCCTAAACATGCAAAGAGGGACCAGTAGTGGTGTTGGTCTAATCATTTGTTATTAATCGATAGATTCCTTTTTAAACCTCGATCTGTCACCTCACAGGCCTGAGAGATTAAAGTGCATGGATTTATAGCTTAGACCCGAGCAAAGTTAACCCGCTTCAAATTTAATAAGTGAAATTCAGAGATGGCTTATTTTTACCCCCTTAAGGTTGTTGACACACTGCTTTAGGGAACAATATTCGTCAAAATAACTCAGTGCTACAATTAAATGATCACTTGAGTTTGATTTGTTTTCTTTCTTCTCATAGTTGACATGAGTTTCCATTTTTATGCACTGCACTCAAATGACGAGGGGGCTGGAGTCCAAGTCTCGCCACCGAGACCTCATTTAAACAGGCCAAGAAAACGATCAATGATCGCCATTGCATCCTCTGGTCGTTGTGGAAAAATGTGTACTCCCCAACCAGCTGACAGGTAGTAGCTGGAGGTTGCTAGCTGTCAGTCACAAAGTGGGTATTGCATTTAAAACCTACTTGTGAGTACTTTGGTTACTAGCAGGTTGCCACTGCTTCCCATAGTTTGCATGGAAAATACCTACTTGCTTGCAAACACTTGCATCTACTCGCCTAGCAGTAATTTGCCTTAGCAATAAGCAACATGTTAGAAAAGACTCACATGTTTCCATCTGTGGTTCACATCTTCAATGCAAACTACGAACAACTGCAGCAGCCTGCTGCGATAATAGATCATGGTTTGGGTTCAAATATACCCTTTTACAGTCCATGGCTTTAACTCATGTTTTACTTGCGCTTATTCACCCGGTCACCCAGATGTCCATTTGTTTTGTTTTTTTTCCTTTTGAGGTAGGACAGTGTCCTCAAACCAGATGGCAATGGTATCAGACAGTTTGTTTCTAATCCCTTTGCAATTCTTAAGATGACGCAGAGACACCACAGAGCTTTGCTGCCAGCTTCACAGGAAGCCCAGTAAAGGGTTAAGAGTTCAGTACGCCTGAAATAAGCCAGATCGTCTGACCACGTCTGAAAGCAGACTACCTGGCACAAGAAGCCGGCCGTCATAGGCTGCGTCTCACTGTGTCTCAGTGCAACTGTACAAATGGAGATAACGCCACACACTTCAGGCCCAGCTCGACTCAAAGGCTTTTTCCCTCCTTCTGTACATGAAACGTGATTGAAGTAGTTGTGTGAAGAAAGAAACACGAGGACATAAGGGAGATGCTGAAATTCTGTTTGACAATCCAGAAAGACTTTACTTTTTGCTTTTCGTTTTTTTTAAGCGTCTTTTGTGCAGCCCTTTTGAGATGATACATCGTGGGCCACTTACTGCTTTTTTCCTGCAGATGATCATTACCTAATTGCAAACAGTTTGACCAAATCTTTGTTTATTAAAAACACAAACTAGCTTATTTTACAGTCTGTTAGATCACCCTTAGAGCGGCTTTCTTTTTTTCTTCTTTTTTTTTTGATGCCGTGCTTACATGCAGTGAAATTATGGAAATAGTTGTGTGCACGTGCTTATGTAGCAGCACATCCACACTTCTTCTTCTTTTTTTCCCCTGTTTCTTCTGCTGGCTCTGTTTGTAGTACACAGGAAGCTTAAAGGCAGTGTTTAAAGCTTGTCAAGTAACTGTTGAGAGAGTTCACGAGTTCATAAAAGAGGGGTAGGAAGGTCTGGACAGCGGTCTAGATTCAGAGGAGGAACAGCTGTGGGCAAGAGGTTGTGCGTCACCCTGCTAGTGGGGGATCAGTTACTCCTAGAGCCCCTCTCGTGAGGAGGGGGCGGGTGGAGGCCTCTCTCTGGTGATACCGCGTCCTCTCCAAAGGCACAGCTTGAGATGCGTTCACATTTCCGAGTGCCTTTTTCTGCCGTTTATTTATGGCTGTGTAATAAACAAAATAATCTTCTCAGTCACTAAGTATTTTAAATCCCCTCTCTTCCTACCTCCTTCCCTCCTTCCTTCCCCTCGTTCTCCGTCCGCTCCACCATCAAGAACAAAGAAATAAAGGAAGGAGGCTAACTGAGAAAGCGGAGGCTTTCTAATTATAGCTCCGTTCCTCGAGTAGCGGTGTCGTCGCTGAAACAAGCAACCGGAGTTCATGCATCAGAATTATGCAAAGCGCGTCTTTGATCACTCACGGCAATGTCAGACTGTAACCTGGTGCCATCACAGCGTCAGAGAAATGCCTATCTTCTGACTGTCAGCTAGCCACTTTTTAAATGATGTCATTATATAAGAGTGTAGCTGTAGTCATTATGCAGTGGATTAACGTCTTTTTAAAAATCTTTTCACATACCGAAATGTGCTATTTTTACTCTTTTTTTTTTTTTTTTTTTTTTTCTCTCGCAGGTATTCAGGAAAAGTGTGTTTGGCCAACAAATTAATGTAACATTGAATGGAATCACTTTGTTGAACATATAACCAGGACATACCAGAGAAAGGTGGCACTCAAAGAATAGAAACCCATGGTCGCTGTCTCAGTCACTGTGCCCAAAGAGTCAAACCTGAGCTGTTTCCCTGGTCCGCAGGTACAGCAGAGCTGCACGACAGGCAGACATGATATCATAGTAAAGATGAAGCAAATGTAATCTTTAATGGGTGACTGAAGCTATATCGTGGACTATCATGGCATTTGTTTAGTGCTCTGTTGGGTTGACACAGACACGTCAAATGTATCAGCACTTTGAGTTGAGTTGGTAATTAACCCTTTAAAGCCGGTCAGAGCAGCACGCTCCATTTTGCGTAACTATTTTTAAATCCCGGTAGCACTGCAACCACGTAAGCTAGCACAATAATTTTTTTTGCATATGAAACCGGAGGAGTTGTACTTACATCTGATGCCATCAGCTTGTCCTCGGTCACAGTTTCCTTCCACATATAGCTTTGCAAAAACTGCATAAAAAGCACTTGCACCAACAAAAACATAATATTCCAGAAACACGTTTCTGGGATGCTTAGAAGTCATATTGCACTGGAAATAGTTTATTTTGATGCATATGCTGTTTTTGTGCAAATTTGCAGTATAATATTTATTTTCATTTTTCCTGCAGTATATAAAAATTGGTGTATTTCAAAAATAAAACTATGAAAACACTCAAAATAAATTTCCTGTGGTGGGAAACTATTTTGTGCAACTTTTTT
This sequence comes from Rhamphochromis longiceps, assembly GCF_057381845.1. Lineage (NCBI taxonomy): Eukaryota > Metazoa > Chordata > Actinopteri > Cichliformes > Cichlidae > Rhamphochromis > Rhamphochromis longiceps. The sequence continues at coordinate 42,729,144 of NC_140578.1, forward strand.
GTATTTACAGTTTTGAGGGATAAGCCTCTTAAATTTCTCTAACTAGAAATATATGTTAAAAAAACAAAAACGATTTTCAATTTTTTTGTAGTTTATTGCACTTAATGCAGACATATTATTAAAATTTGGGCTATAATGGTTGTATTGATGTATAGCAACTTGAAATGCTCCCAAAAATGGCTCCACAGCATGTAAAAATATAATATGAGCTCTGGCGGACTTGGTTCTATGGTAGGTCTTAAAGGGTTAACTTATATTATCGTGTTTGCACATGTCTAGTGCGAGTATGAACTTGCTGAGGCGGTGGGGTTGTTTTAAAGTCCCCAGGCTGTTTCTGAGCTTTTTAGATCATCCGGTCAAAGGATTGACGTGGTCACGCTATAGGGAGGCGTCTGTCATCCTGTCTGTCCATTGTTCACAAGAATAACTACTCTTCCTGGAGTGTTGGTCAGCTTTTATTGAAATGCAAGGATCACCTAATGGATTTTGATTATATTGTGGTCAAGGTCATATTTGTCATTCTCTGTGGATTTTAATTCTCATTAGTTTATGCAAAACAGCCAAACCAGTGACAGGGAAACTTCTCACCTTTTTTTCTGTGCTTCACACATTATAATAACCTGTGAACTGCGGTGGATCGTGGGCTGGATGAGCTACAGCGTCACCAGTGTTCTGGTTATCAGAGTTGTCTGGTGGCTCCATGCTTCGTAGTTTTTATGTGGTTGTGTTTAGATAGGAGTTTCCAGATACCATTACCAAGGTGGCTGCTTGGGGTGTGCAGTCTTTCTTTCTGGGATTTATCAATACAATGGCACGATTTACACAAACATTAGCAATCAAATGGTAACCCAACCAAATTCTACCACTTTTGAAAAGTTAAACTAAAAGTTGGTGTATCTGACATGCAGTAATAATGATACATTTAAAAAAACCAACCACACATTTCTAATAGGAGCACCTACCATTGTAGCAGGATATAATGAAATAAAAGGAACAGCAAAATAAACCTTCTTAATCTCTTTAAGCTGAAGTCTCTGTATGAAATATGCCTGTGCCTGAGATTATTATAGCTCATTTGATGACATCATAAAGATCCAAGACTAGAGAAAAGTGCTCGAAACTAGTCATTTAGAGGTGTCTGATGAGTCCGCCGCCTCTAACACTATTTATACAGTAAATAGCATGATGGGTCCTCTGTTCTATAAATTATGAGTGACCACTTTTTTTTTCTCTAAACAACTAGAAAACTTAATTTGAACTTTTCTTTCACTCCTCCTTTTCCTTCATTTAAACCAGTTCTGTGCGCAGGGCGTGATTCTTCAGGTCACTTTGAGTCCACCGCCCAGGAGACCATCATTCATATCATACTCATCATTCATCTTGCACAGGAACTCTTTCCATGTTTTTCTTTGACTGAAGCGTGTGCTGGTGGGGATCAGGTTTGGAGGAGCAGGCCTCGGTGTATTTCACCGCGCCTGTGCTCCAGAGTCTCAGAGGAGTATTGGCTTACTTTTAGGCAAGCCTCGAGGTACATTAGGTTTGAGAGGGGAAAACAGCTTGAAACACTTAATGTGATGGTGGTGATTGTTCGTAAATACTTACAACCCTTCTGTTAGTGGTGAAAGTTTTATCGGGGCAAAACGGGTACGACCATCCTGAAGTGTCCTGGAATAAACTTGAAGAAATGTGATCTTGTCTTTAAAGTTTGATTAGCTGTAACTCTTTGTCATTAACTTTTTTTACTAGGAGAGGCAGAAGTGAGGAAGGACTTGATTATTTTCTTGATTAATCATTTATCCTGTTAAACACCAGCACAATTTTTTTTTTTCTCCATCCTAGATCACAAACACACGGACCAGCAGCCAGTTCTCACAGTCAAGCAGACCAGATTGTCACATTATAATTTTAGCCTTAATTTTGGCATTTTTTATCTGCGCTGTAGCAGCTTTGAGGAGACGTAGCTTTCTTGAGGATGTTACAGGGTAACTCGGCCCTGTCTCCATGTCAGAACTTTGAAGTCTTCGGTCGATTCTGGTCAGTGAGTCTGGAGGGTGTGTGTGTGTGTGTGTGTGTGTGTGTGTGTGTGTCTGATGTGTGTGAGGTCAGTCGACCCGCGGTGTCACCTCCTGTTTCCTCCTCTTTGGTTGGATGGAGCGCTCGGCTACTTGTCTTTGTGCAAAAATATCAGTGCCCTCCCTCTAGGCTGTCTCAGTGCATCTTCATCATCACCGCCATCAATTGAGTCAGATTTAACAGTGTGAAGGGAAGCTTTATGACTTTATGTGAGCGTCGCATTAACTCTTTAAAAATGACCAAATCTTAACTGATTTCTTTACCTTGATATCAAAGATTCTTCTGATAATTGAAAGTTGAAAAGAAATGATTTGCACATTATTGTACATTGTTTACATAAAACAACTGCATATTACACAATAACGATAATTTAACCAGTACAAATGTGGCTAACTCCACTGAAATCAGGCTCTGCACACGACAAAAGCGGCTCCTCTCCTCTAAATGAGAAGCAGTAGAGTTGATTTGCCAAAATTACATCCTAGTGTCCAGTGTGTCCACTTCTCCACTAACAGGAAGTGATTGATTTAGACTTTGGAGAGAGGACGGCCGGGGAGGAAGCGCGCTGCGACTTCTAATCTTGTGCTCTTGGAAAAGCAGCACCTCAGAATAAAAGTGCAGTTTGCTGAAGTTCTGCTGTTGTTATTTCAGCATTAAATTTAAATTCTCATGAATAAAATCTGCATGTTTAGTGTGGTTGCGTTACCATTCAAGAAGGTTTAAAGTAGAATTTGTAAGTTCATAAAAGCAGAATAAATCCAGAGAATATGGAGGCAGAAAAATGATGATACTCATCAAGCTGTACAGCGGTGCGTAAAAACACGCGCTTACAAATGGTAATTTTTATTGGGTTTATGTTGATAAATCAATATAGTTTTGACAAATAAAAGCAGCTTACACTTAAAAATATTTCTAAATTGGACCATCGGACGATCGGATACAATCATGCTAAAAAGAAAGTACACATTGTCAGGTTTTAAGGTTTTATAAATCGGACTGTGAAATGAGGTTAATTCACCTTCAGATGAACAACAACATATGACATATTATACTTTATTATTTATTTAATAAGAATTAAGCCTTAATACAGAACCAGCCCCTCATTATTCAGTAGTTTGTAGAACCACCTTTAGCAGCAATAGCATGAAGTGTTTATTTCCTGTGTGACTTTGTCAGTCACATCATGGTGAAGGAGTTTTGATCCACTCCGCTTTAAAAGATTACAGCATGTAATCGGGTTCAGATCTGCACTTTTTCAGCCATTCTGTTGTAGATTTGTTGCTGGACTTGGGATCATTTACCTGCTGCACGATCAGTTTAAGCCAAGCTTTAGTTGTCAGACAGGTGGCCTCACATTTGATTGTAGACTACTTTGATATATAGAGGAAATCATGGTCGACACAATGACTGCAGGGCGTGCAGGCCCTGTGGCTGCAGAACAAGCTCAAACCATCGCGCCTCCACCACCGTGCCCGGCAGTTGGTATGAGGTGTTTGTGAATTATGTCCAAGCATCTCCACTTTTCTATCTAAAGAATGGTTTCCGTAGGTTGCTACGCTTTGTTACATTTTAGCAAACACATACTTTTTCAGCTTTCTTCTAATTGTATCGTCAACAACTTTGCCATTTAACATACTGAGAGTCTGAGATGTTTCCCTGTGCATTGCCCTGTCTGACCTTGATGGGAGTTTGCAGGACATCCGCTCCTGGGATGATGGTTATTAGTAAGAATCCAGGTTTTAGTCTCTTCCGCACAGACCACTCTTCAGAACATGGTCAGAAATGTTTTAATGAAAATATAAACGGCAGCATTTGCCTCAAAAACTTTACATCAGTCTGACTACGTGTGGGATAAGGTGACATTTTGCCGTCAGTGGAGCTAAAACTTCAAAAGAAAAAGGTACACGCTTTAGGGCTCGTCTTTGAATGCTGCTTTAACCTCCTAAGACCCGAACTCTTCCACGGCATGCATTTTTAATTTCTCTTTGATATTTAGGCACATTGGGGCCCGATAAATGTAAAAACAAAGAATTACCAGATTTTTTTTTAACCTTATTTTTGTTTTTATGAAAAATCAGAGCCACATATGAGGATATCCGTTTAAAATTTTGATAGAACAGTAGCAGTATAATGTCCTCGTAAGTGGATATCAGACCAAATTGAGTATTTTGGTCTAAATAACCCAAAATAGGAGGTTAATTTCAAAAAGTGGTTTATGGTGTGATATTGGAAGGGGTGATGAGATTTCCTGCTAAATCGAGATTATTTTTGAAATGTTCTGGTCTTGCTGTACTGTACATACTGTACTTTTTGGGGGGCCCTCTGGTCATCTTCTGGTGTGGCGTTCAGTCACACAAAACCTTGACTATCTACAGCAAAACTTAATGAAATTTCAGCCTAGTGTCACACACAGGAGGGCAAACAGTTTTCAGGTGATGACCAATATTGAGACCTGGGGGTGCTAAACTTGATACCAAGGTCGGTGTTATTACTATCGCCGCTGCTGCTCACGCTACTACTGATTTTTAATGATGTAGCACTTGAATATTAAAGCCATTAGGGAAGAGAGGGAGAGAGAAATTGAGATGTGATTCATTTCTCTGCTCTGGCTGAGTTCACTCCTCTTCTCAGTTTTTTTCCTTCTCTTCATTATATTCGCTGCATCCATTCTCCCCACCTCTTTCTTCCTCCCCATGTCTGTTTCTTTCACTCTTTTTTCATAATTGTTTTTCATCATCATTTATCTTATTCTTTCTTTTTTCTTTTTTTACCCTGCAAATGTTCCTTTTATTTTTTCATCTGTATCCTCTATTTGTCTCCTAAATGACAGAGGATGACTAAGACTCCATGGGGTTTTTATTGTGCTTCAGTGTGTGTGTGTGTGTGTGTGTGTGTGTGTGTGTGTGTGTGTGTGGGAGGTAGAGTGCTAATAGTCTCGCTCGCTCTCTCTCTCTCTCTGACAGACTAATGACTAGTTTGTGCTTCTGTCTCTCACGCTCGCTCTCTCTCCCCTTCTCTCCCCCTCTCCCTCTCTCTCTCGCTCTCTCTGAAATAATTAGCTCGCTCGCCCCCTTTTCCAAAGATTGCATCTATTATCACGAATTCTATCAAACTCTCGTCCCCGTTTTTATTTCTTTTGTCATCGCTGTCGCCCTTTTATGATGCGTGTCCGTCTCCCTGTCTTTTTATCTTAATGTGGGAAAAGGAACGCCGGCGTTTATAATGTGGTGATAATGGATTTATTCTGCTTTCTAGATTTCCTCCTCTCTTCTGTTTGTTATCGTAGTGAAATTAGGGCTGTGCTGGACCTCAGAAAACACTCAGTTTCTACAATGAAGTCGGTACAGTAGCGCTTCTCTGTAAGTGTTAGGCTGGTTAAGGTCTATGTTAGCCAGTGTTAGTGACTTAAAGGCTTAAAGAAATACTTAAAACTGAGCTGGGGTGTCATGATCAGCGGCAGTAACACACACTTCAGCTGCCGTGCCTTCTCTGACTCTTCTGTCAAATAAAGCGACTTTGTTCTCCTAAACAGCTCGTTGGTTTGCGCTTGATCTCTTACTGGCTTCAAATATGTCACATCGCTGCAGTAACGCTATCTTTTAATGGCACTTCTAATGTTCTTTATTAACTGACACATACAGTATTTTGCCTTTGAGCTTTCTTTTGTAGTTTGTAAGGTTCAGGTTGAAGGTATTTGAGAGACGATGGGATTGGTTGGTATAAGCACGTTAACACGACGTGCGGATATTGTTAAATAAACGCTCAGTTTTGTATTGAATGGAAGTACTCACTGAAACATTACCACCAAAGAAAACCTGTATAATACTGATCTGTGTTCAGGTTGTACAAAGTGTGTCCATAGTGGGTTTAGCCTTGTTTGGCAGTCCAGCTGTGTCCCATCTAAACAGACCAAACGAGTTACACAAATTTCAGCATAGGTTTAAAAAAATGGTTTTAAAGGTGTTCAGAGGTTCAACACTTAGCTAATAGTGCAGTTACTGAATGTCAGAAACTACACTGCACTGCACATTCCTAATATATGTATGAATGATTAGTTAATATCTAATTTGTATATTTTCTTCTGTCTGTATTTTGAATATATTTACACACAGGCGGGGGGGTTGAATCTAATGCACAGAACTTTTGGATCTAATATGCCAGAAAATGAAGATCTTTGAACCTGGTTTTATCCTTAAGTTCGTATTTTGTATCTTCAACTATTTAAAATCCCAAAAGGTTGATTCTGTTCATCTGGACGCGGCTTTTTCTGAAAACGCTGCGTCCAGATGAACAGAATCAACCTTTTGGGATTTACTTGGATGATTGAGAATGCATCAAGACTATTTAGATACTAAAAAACGTATATATTGATGTCTATTAGTTAAAATCATCACCACTCTAAACATCTTAAAAGTCCATCACAGCTTCACTTAAATTTGTTTCTGTGTGTCTCTCAGACGACCTGGCGTACGAGGTGAAATGGTTTTTCACCCGGCTGCGCGGCGGACCCGCGTCGGTCCAGGTGGCCAGCGTTGACCGCTTTGGCGTTGTGAGAAAAATCAACCGTAATTCATCCAGCGACGTTACAATAGAGCGCAAAGACACACACACCTACCTGCTCAACATATTTGGCACTCAGGACAGGTGAGGTGCAAACGAATGATTTGTCTGTTTAATCCCTTTTTGGCTGAGAGACTTGCACAGCACCATGACCGTCATCACAACAGCCTGTGTCCTCTGTGGTTTCCAGTGACAGTGGGGAGTATTTCTGCTCCGTCACTCCCTGGTACCTGTCGGCCTCAACGGGAGCCTGGACAGAAGCTCAAGAGCTGACATCATCCAAAGTCTTCCTCGCTGTCAAATTTGCAGGTGTGGTGCAAAAGACACGCAGTTACGTTATAACATGAACACATTGAAACATAAAAGTCTATGATATATGTGCGTTATTTTGTTATACGTAACACCAATTCTCTTGTTTCCTCTCTCCTTCTGCAGTTTGGGACTCCCTAAAGTTACCTCTCTTATATGGTGCATCAGCCTCACTGGGTAATATAGTCATTATATGTTTGTTGTACTTCAGAGACTTTGCTTTAGGCAATCTTTAATTGTCTATATCCTTTTCTTTCATCTAGATGACATATTTTTAGGGATTTAAGATTTAATTATGGATTCATTTTTCCACAGTAATGCCTGATTATCTCCAAGTCCTCTAAGTGAACTTGTACTTTTTACCGCTCGGCCGCAAAAGGCTGATGGGGTATTGTTGTCAGGTCACAGGCAACGCGGACACCCAAGTTTTTGCGATTCGATAATGAGGCGACGTAGGATATTCAAATTGATACCATAGATGCATCTCTTAAAAGGCTCGGACGAGTTTGAGTCCCAGTGACCTTGACCTCAAGATGATCTCAAGACCTGGGAGGTCACTAAATCTTCTAGAAAGCTGAGGGGTAGCACTGGAAACTTTTTTTTTTAATTTGTGACTCAAGCAGAGAAGCTTTGATTCACAGTAGAAAATAATCCTTATGTATTTTATACCGAGCCCTGGTGCAGCGCCTCAATCTATCCTCTCTAAAGCAAGGTGTTTTAGTGACATTTGGCCTTCTTTTAAGATAACCTTCTTCTGATTGGCTACCCTTTGCAAACAGAAGGCCACTCTCTATGATATCATTGAGAGCCAAAAGTAGAAAAAAATGTTTAGACCAGTCTAAAGCCTGGCCTTTTAGCCCATGGGAATTACTTCTACACTTTGCTTGTGTTGAGTATGAGTAACCACTGTTGTGACTGTATGTTTATGCCAGAAAACGAGGAAAAACGCAGAAATCACCAACTCCTGAGTGCAATTCGGTATTTCTTCGACTTTGACAGCTGACTAGCTGTGCACCTAAACAGTACATCACAGCTTTCTGGTTTCCTTGTTCTCCTGTACTGTTCTATAAAGCGTCCTCTTGTGTTATGTGTATAGGATTGTGTGTAGACATTTATGAAAGTGTGTTGTGTTGCTGTTGCAGTGCTGAATGACAAGCTGTTGTTGTCTGATTCTGAAAGAGGGCTAACTAAAATGTTGACTTAGCATGAAGAAAATGTTAAATGTAGCCAAGCGCAGCAGAAAAATGTCTCTGGAAAGTGAGAAAAGCTCGGCTCACTGATGCTTGCTGTCAGCGAGGGCGTCCTTGCTAAAAGTGCTGGCCGACAGACTCTTTTGTGTTTTCTTTTGTGCTGCACTGCACTTCGCTTGCTGACGGTGTTCGTCTCTATTTAGGACACATTTCAGATAGCTGGCGCTGTCCGTGCACTGCGGACAAGAGTTTAATCAAAATAGTCAGTAGAGTACAATTTAATTTGCCTTAATTAGCACTGATGGGGATTTTGGAAAGCAAGGATGGGCTTTTGTGTTTGCTCTTCACATAAAAATCTGTGTTTTTATTAGTGATTGTTGCAGCAATGCTAGCAGCAGCTTTGCCACAGAAGTGATTATAGTCCTGACGTAGCCGTAGTCTTCTCGGTGCCACATGAGCTGGAGACGAGGGAATCCCTGCATGTCAACTTTTAGGCGCTTGAACCAGTGCCTTAAACAGACAAGAGAAGATTGGAGTAATGAGACCTTAATCAGAGTTAAAGCTATCTGTCATGTGCTCTCTACCTCCGGAAGTCGGTCCCTTTTCCCAGCACTGGCCAAGAAATTCTTTTGTCAGATTTGTACAGGGCTGTGGTTTAGTGGTTAACGCATTCAGCTTGCATGCAAAAGGTCCCTGTTCAATGGCCAAACTCAATCCTGGATAAAATGGGAAGTCTGTGTCTGGAAGGACTTACAAAGGGTATAAAATGTGTAGCAAATCAGTCAGTACCTTGTGAAATAAAGGAGCAACCAAAAGTACCTTATTCTTCTGTAAATTTGAAGTGTGTGAAGACTAATATTAGCCACTGAACAGGGCCAAAACATTAAAGACACTGTTTTTAGAAGGTTGCTAAAGTTATTCGCTTTTATTGTATTACTAGTTAAAATGGTACTCATGAATAAATGCATCGATAGAAATGGTAGCATTAAGAATCGTTGGATTGGAATGGTTTTATTGGTGTCGGTAACATGGTGCCTGTTCTGGTTTTTCCAGGTGTCGGCCTCTTCTCTCTGGTCCTGGGTCTGGTTTGCGCCCAGTGCTGCTGCCGCAACACCGCACACCTTCCACGCTCACGCAACAAACTCATGGACCTGGAGATGGACTGACAAACACTTTCCCCCGCGCCCTCACACTGCAGCGCTCACAGGAAGCACCACACGCATAACAGACACACGCCCATAGACGATTTCTGGGACACCCAGTTGTTCCCGGGCGACGGGCGTTGGGATTAAAACGCATTTTCGCAGTGCTTTAAAAGGTGCTCAGGACTGTTGTTTTTTTCAACTCTGCAGTGTAGGAGCAGGGGACTTTCACGCTCACCAATGGGGAAAAAATAGCCTTTCAGACTTCTGTTTCTATGAAGAAATCTTGTGGCACTTCTAGAGAATTTTATGCAGATAAATTTGTGCCCTGCCGACACCACCGCCGTACAAGAAGCTCTGAGGGATCCAGAGCTTAATATCCGAGGAACAGGAGACTTCTGAGACATCACTGCCACTTGGGAATAAGGGATCAGTAAACAGATCTGCTGCCTCTATAACCACTAGGGATAACAAATGAAGTGCTCAGGCCTGACTAAATGCTTTTTTAGGTTTTCTTTTTTTTTACTTATCCTGATGCCAAGGCAACCAGTAAGCAACGTACCAGTGAATCCCACTATAATCTCTTTTTGGGGAAGCACGTAAAATTCATGGGAGTGCCATTACTTAATATGAATCTGCACAAGGTTAAAAGACATAATATATCCCTACTTAAGTCACATGGGAAACATCTGCTGAAGGTGTTCTGGCATTGCGCTACCACCCCAAAGTATTCCCACCTTAACACCTGGACTATATTTACCTTTATTCTCAACTCTAGTTTTTTGAAAATTCAGAGATTTAAAAGAAATGAGACATTTTTAAGCTTTACACAGAGATATGCAGTGTGTTTGTGTGTGAGATATACTGTACATGGTGCCAATATTTTGAACTAATGGAGGCGTGCTTGGTTCGTATTGCCACATCAACACTTGAACTGCTGCTCAGAGCGGCAACAGCAAGCACTCTTCTTTTATAAATATTCAAAAATGTATCCAGCTGTTATTTTTGCCCGGGTCTTGTGTGTGTTTCGTACACTGTGTGAGTGCTGTGCTACAGTATGTGAGACAAAGAGTTGCATGTACTGTTTTGTAATAACAGTATGATGTCATTCATGAGCAACACAAGGCGTTTGTTTGTTTGTTTTTTTTGGTTTTTTTCTCCCCCACGGTTACATTTTGATCACATCAAAGCTTCCTACATCTAGATTTGAAAAGCTAGCTGTCACCTCGCTATGGCAGACTCAAGTTTGTTCGTACTGTGAACAAAATGACAAAAATAGTTTGGGTGACGTAAGGAACTTGGTTTCTTCCGTGGTTTGAAGTTTTCAATAAAGTGGTGCATGTTTCTTAGCTTTGGGTATAAAAGGAATAGTCGAATAACTTGGGAAACGTGCTTAGCTTGGTTAGCTTAGCATAAAGGCTAAAGGAGGGGAAATGCTAGCCTAGCTTGTTCAGAAGTGAAGCAGTTTGCTCTGAAAGAACTTACTCTTCCCTCTATATTTAACATTTCCAACCATTTTGCATAACCAACATAAATGAGACTCTGATATTGTTGCTAAGCATTTTATGTCACTTTTGGTTTAGCTAGGATAGCAGTTCTCCTCACAAACAATATAAAATATGGACGTAGCTACTATGATGTCATCCACTGGTTTCTGGAATCCCATTTTGAAGCCTTGAGATGAGCATTTCTACTGTTGCTGTGTTCATTGCAAAAAAAAAAAAAAGAAGAAATAGTTGAGACAAAGAAGGGTGGGGCCAACTGTGAACCTGTACCGTTATTGGCTAACAACTTGGGAGTGGCAACTTATTAGCTAAGAGACGTGTGGTTCATTCCACAGATAATGTTCCATGAAACACAGCATGACCAGAAGTTACAAAATATAATTTTTAAATTTTAATTAATCAATTTTGCAGCTACATCTATCGCCATCTGGTGGCCTTCAGATAGAATGCCGGTTTAAGGCACTTTTTCCAAACAGACAGCTAACAGCTACATCCATGTTTTATGCTGTTTGTGGTTCCTTTACACACCATGAAGAAGCTACAGTGTAGCTAAAAAACAGACCAGTAAACTTCCAGTTGTTCAAGACGTGTCAACAACCAACGCGTGCATTATTTTCCCTTTGATATGTTTAGGTTCTGATTTTTCAACAGTCCTGCTGTTTTCCTTGCACCTGCTTGATAAAACTCTAAAATGTATTTCTATAAACAACAACAAAAAGAAACCTGCAATAATCTGCAATAATCAGCCAACTGGCAAAGTTAGCTGTGTCCAACTCGCATCAGCTGACATCTGTTTAGTCTCTGTGGAGTTTTTATCGCAAGTGAATGAACTTGCAATGACGGGTGTGTCGTGCCGACTGCTGTGGGAACACACACATACTTGAAGCAACCACACACACAGAAAATGAGGAAGTTTGTGTCCAAACTCAGCAGGATCCAAGTGGGCCTGTTGGGTTTTTAGCATGATGTGCCAGCCGGTTTTCTCCTGAACTGGCTGGGGTTGAATCAGGCTTTGTTTGATGTGTTTTAAAGAGAGTTTTAAGCAACTTTACGAGCAATATGAGGCTGTAGTCGGGTCACAGCTCCCAGAAAGCTAAACTTCTATTATTCACTCTTAATCAGAACTAAAACACTGTTAACTCAGGCAGCCAGTGCGGAGCCATTATCCAGTCACAATAAACAGATGCCCATCACCGTGTTTCTGAGTTAATGTTTTCATATCACATTTTTTCTTTTAACTGAAACCGAAACCAGTGGTCTGCATCATTTCCACATGCATCTTCCCGGAATTAGAAAAACACTGGTGAGTGTTTTGGCTTGGCTTAAGGAGGCTGGTTATTTCAGAAACTTCCAGTGTGGTTCCTTAAATCCTCTCCATGATTATACTGGTGCAGTATTCAGAACAATTTCTTCCACTATCATTAACATACACACACCTACACATTCACAGGTAAACAATATCACTCTGTGCCAGTGAACAAGACCTAAACAAGAAAAGTAGCATCAGTACACATCCCTGATCATGTGATTACATCACTGCAAGACCTCCCCAGTGTCTTTTTATTTTGTCATTTTATTGCAATTAGTATGATGACTCATGATGTTTTTTAATAAACAGATTTGTAAGATGTATTCATTCTGACAGTTGTTTCTGTATCGTCTCATTTTATTGTGTGGTGCTTCATGAGGATGATTTCGGTATTGGTCAGTTCCATCTGTCACCTAGGTTACCCTTGTCTTCACTCCAGCTCTTTATGAGCACAGACATGACTATCATGACTATTTTAAGGTTTAACCCCAACTAAAGTTGTTTACGAAGGGGGGGAACTATCCATTGGAGCCAAAACGGTTTTTAATGCTGGAAAAATGGCATTTTAACCTGGGAGTCTGGACGATCAGCTATTTGTTGGAAGCAGTCTTAAGTGGCCATTAAACCTACGATTTTGGCACATCGGCATTGGATACATTTTCTGTCACTGGCTAGACAAAAAAAGAAAAAGTCTGGGTCACTGCCAATCAGATGCAGTGTTGGGTGTATACTGGCAAAATGTGGTTGTTTCTGTGTGTCTGAAACTCAGACAAAAGCAGAGCATGAGCGGCTCACCTGTAAACGACACTACAGTGACTCACAGTCTGTCAAATGGAAAATCGACCATGTTGTCAGTTACAGTCCCCCGTTTCCCACCATTCAATTAAATATTCATCTAAGAAGTGAGTTTGCCATTACAAGCTATTAATTCATAAATATGGTACTGTGCAAAAGGTTTGTGCCCTTCTTCTTATGGTATATGGATATAGATTATGTTTATGATACATACTTGTATGTTTTGCCAAGGAAATGGGAGGAATTTGTTGAAATATGTAAACATACATGGAAATACAGTATGTAAGGCACAAACGGAGTCGGTCAATATTTGGTATGACCACCTTTATTCTTCTGCACAGTCTGAACTCTCGCCGGCAGCTTTATTTAAGTAGTCTTCAGGAATAGTTCTCCTGGCTTCTTGAGGGACATTCAAAGCTTTTTGGATGTTTGTGCCTTTTGTTCTGTTCTCCTTCAACATGATCCCACACTGCTCCAATAATGTCGAGGTCCAGGCTCTGTGGAGGCCAATCCATGACTGATGGTGTTCCAATGTGTGTTTTTCTATCCAAGTTTGCGTTCACTGCATTGGCAGCGCTTCTGAAAATGGTCAGATAGAGGGACCGCATTGAAAATGAGTGAAAAATCAGCCAGTTTCCAAGAAAACCTTCAGAAAGCCTCAGAAACTGTTGCTCAAGATCATTTTTCAATAATAACAAAGTCTGGCTGCTTGACCAGAGACTTTAGTACAGTACTGGATGAGTAACCCAACTGAGAACCACCTTCTTGATCAGCGAGTGCCTCTTCCTAAAGCTGCTCACATTTCAGTGTTTGTATCGTCTGTTGCTGCATGCTGGAGTTGATTTATTGTGTATGAATAAGCCAACACTTCCTGCAGTTGTCCCTGGCTGGCCCACATTTACCCTCTTTCTTTTACAGTTTTTCTCAAATGCTAAAACACATTTCACAAACGTTACCACCAGGTCCCCCAATGTCCAAACACAACACCCTTCTCTAAAGCTACATAAACACAACCACACCTTCCCACTGCAAAACTCAAACTCCCACACCAAGAGAGCAGCTCGAAGCTGTCAAAACTGTAAACACTATACACAGCATTACACACTACAGCAAAACAATTGAAAACACAATGCTCAATTTGTGAGAAGGTTCTTTGTTTCATAACTGCCAATGCATATTTTAGAAACTATACAGTAACGGATCGTCGTAGATCTCTGCAGAGGATTAGGCATTTAGATTTGTGAGTTTCATATGAGTAGTATAAATCTATAGAAAATCCTGCATGTACGTACACTACTGTAACACAACTCAATGCAAAAACAGAATCTATTGCACACAACAGTAATCTTGAAAACATGAACAGGGTGTGAAGTTTTTTTATTTACGTTATTCACACCACACACACCACAATCACTGTGCGGCATCATGTCGCTGAGCTGTTGCTCGCATCTCGTCCGTAATGATGGTGCGAGGTTGTCTTGCTCTCCCTCCTGGACCTTCTCCTCTCCCATGTTGGCCTTCTCCTCTTCCTCGTTGGTCGCTCCTCTTCCTCCTCTCATTTGAACTCCTCTTCCTCATTGGCCTGCTCCTCTTCTTCCAGGGCCAGCTCTTCTCCCTCCTCTGCATCAAATTCCTCTTCCCCTGACTCTGCCTTCATCCATTGTGTTTGTTTGGAACCTTCAGCATACTGTGCACTCTGAACTTGCTTTTACATGTGGGTACAGCATTAGCAACAAGTGTCTTCAATTTTGAGTCATTGTGTGTAGTGAATGACGCCAGGTGTGTTCCCTGTGTTCAAAGATTGGTGACTGTGGCAAGCATTTTGCATCACATGGGCTTTCATTTGAGGATATGAGCAGAGTTGTTTTGCAACATGTGTTTTAGCAAGGAAAAATGTGTTTAGATTTATGAGTACAGAGGGTTGTGTTTTGTGAATTGTGTCTTCATGTGACATGTGTTTATGGTACTGGAATATGGTGGCTACATTTAGTAAATGTGTTTAGACTACTGGTCATTTGGGTTACAGGATTGGCTTTTGTGTTTTAACATTTGAGAAAAACTGTAAATGGCTGCTGAATTTTTTCCAGATGATCTGATGTGGTCGTGATCAGCGTTCCCGCTACGAGCTTTGTGACAAATGTGGGCCAATTTAGTTTTCTTTTCCATCTGTGGGCAAGCCATCAATCAGATTTTTCTGTGCTCCCAAAAACATGGTTTTAAAAAAAACAACCAAAAAGGCAACTATAAAAACTTCTAGCAGAATAAATGTTTTATAATTCAACATTAGACCACGGCTATATCTCTCCCTCTTCCCTCCATGTTGTTCTTTGTGTGTCTCCAATCGGCTTGTTATATGGGATTCATCTGTTTGTACTTTTTCCTCTATTTGTCACCCATCTCTCTCTGCTGCTGCTGTTTTAACCACTTCTCCATCCCTTTCTCTTAATTTCTCCTCGTCACACCGATCCCTCTTTCACTCCCCCTCTTCATTAGAAATGCAGATGAGCTGGAACCTCAGCCACTCTCTGGGGCTTTTACACCTCTTTAACGCCAATCTCTCGTTCCATCTCTCTCCCTCTTTCACCACCACCCTTTCTCTCATCTCCATCTCGTGTGGAGAGGGCAGAGAAGAAAGACATATTGAGTGGCTCTGGAGCTGTCTGTGGTTTTGCTAACATGCTCTTGTTCTCTCTCAGGGTCCATTTGACCCATTTTCCAGTTCCTGTATGTTTGCATCTATGTCGCCTATGGATCATTGATAATGTGGCCTTGTCACAACTTAAAGCATTCTGTTCCCAGTTTGATCAGTGGTGTATATGTGTGGGTGTGTGACTGTAAAAAAATAAAAGCTTCCCTTGGTATAGTTTTTTTTTTTTTTTTATTATTTAGCTCTTGTTCACTGCTGTAAACTCCTGCCGTTTTGGAGATGGCACATTTCATGGCGTGAGCCCTGGCACCGACTCGAACGTGTCACAGCTTAAGGGTTGCTCCACATAACAAAGAATTCAGACAGAAAACTGTAGCAGCGCGTGGAGCAAAGTAAGCAGCCTGTTATCCCCAGAGTCTACCAGAGGCGACGTTTTCTTGTCTTCATTGTAATCAGCGCTGATGTCTCCAGCAGCTCCAAACAGCCCCAGCTCCATCACACCAGTCTGCTGTCTGTTAATGTCCCGTTTCCCTTCTCTACACCCCCACCCCTCTGAACCTCCGCCCAAAACAATACTTTGGTTGCAGTTTATAAAACTGATTTTAATTCTGTTTTGTTTTTGCTCCAGAACATGGGGTTTCCTGCTGTGTTAAAGCTCAAATTAGCCTTGCTTTTGGGAACCTTTGGAGATCAGTCAGGTTGCAGATTTGAAACCATGTCTGCTGAAACTTTCTTGCTATATGTACTACAGACTTGGAAAAGATTTATAGGAGTTAGAAAGGCACACTAGATCCTTTGGCTTGGCACATGAATATCTCCAAAGGTTCAGACATTCTGTACAATCATTTGCAAATCATTTCAACCCTAAATTATACAGATTTGATGCAGATGTAGAAAGTTATCCATAATGTCCTTATTGTTTTGGGACCAGGGGAGTACACATCAATCCAGTTTCAAGGTTCTCACTCAAAAATATCGGCATAGGGCGTGAAATCTCATCATCTGCTATGCTGTTTAATAACAACCAGAAAATTGTTTATCGTGTCCCAGTGAAGCAAAGCTTTGAGCTCATTGATATAAAGTATTACTAACACATATAGTCCTTGTCCACCAGTACCTAATGTGGTTAGGCTGGTTTGACTCCGTTTTTAGGGTTTTTTTTACTAGGTGGTAGTGTCTGTTAGAAGTACTTTTTTAGTACCTACTCAGTTGGAGTTCCAAGCAATCCGAGGCTATCCAAAATCGTGACGTCAGCAGACTGCATGTCACCAGTTGGCTCATGAGAGTGTCTCCTTCTCGAAAATCAAAACCAGCATGTTTAAAAACCAACAACGAGGCAAAAAAACACCGTGGTCGCTGAGTGTGACAAAAAGCCAGACATCGGGCAGCAGGTACACCATCGTCTCGATGTCGACCTTTGTTGTGGCTTTCTTGTCGCATTCAAATGCCTCGTTGCTACAATGACCCCAAGCATATTAGCTGATTAGGCAAAACGACCAAAACCACACCGAGTAGGTACTTGTGGAAGCGGGGGAATACTGAGCTATTGCCAAAAATGAGTTTGATGGGGTTACAGTTACCTTTAAAGGTACAGTGTGTAAAATGTCACCACTAGATGTCAGTAGATTGCTGATCGCAGTTCATTGAATTCTTACATCACATCCCAACCCCCCACATTTCTAATGGATAATCCTAGCTATGGTGGCCGCTGTAGGACAAGCAACTTTTCCAGCCGTTCATCTGTAGTGAGTGTAGGCTGTCAGTCTGCTATTTACCTCTACTCTGGGTCTTTATGTCTATCTACTCTGGAGGAGGCTGTAAAACTGGCTGACTGATGTTAGCTATACTGCGGTGAGTTGTTGAGGATATGCTGAATATATAATATAATCAATATAATCAGAATACAATGGCGCTGGTTATCAGAAGCATAGTCTGATTTTTAGGATACTCAAGCCAGACATTAGCTGGTATAACGTTAGCTTCTAACAAGCTGTTGTTGTTTAGCTGGCTTGTTGTCAGCTGTCTGGAGACGGTCGTGTTGGATGTCTACTGTGGTGACAACAACAAACTGTGACAATATTAGGAATAAATAAGCATATTTATTTATTATTTATTAGGTTATTAACTATTTGGACACTATCCTAGATTAAAATCATTACTTTCATATGTTTCTGTTACTCAGACTGTAAAACAACAAAGATACAACAGAACCTAGTTCATGATATCGCAAAGAACGGGAAAAGATTTCAACAGCGACTGCGTGGGTCTGCTGTGCTAAGGATTTCAGATCCTAACATTTCCTGGAAATTCTTGTCAACTTCTGCCTTTTTGTGCAATTGTTGGGGTGTTTTTCAAAATAGGAAACCTGAAGGAGTTCAAACCATCCAGTGAATTTTTCTTTTCTTCTTCTTTTTGCTCCATCAGATTGATTTATCAGCCACGACCCCTCATGCGCTCATGCTACTTCCCAGAACACAAGTCCGCTCAGACAATAAAGCTCAGCAGCTGTTTTCCCTACAGGAACACGGGTGTGTCTACAGTTCATTAACACTATGTGATGAATTAAACCCAAATTCAAACTCCCTCCATAACTGAGCTCTTGCTGATAAGCCTGTGAAAGCTGATTGCAGGCTGGAGGAGCAGATCTGCTAGTCTGCCCGGGGTGAGATCTCGCTGACTGTGTCGACGTTACAGCACTGCAACATACGGAGGCGAAACAGATGCTCTGCCTCGTCTCACCAACTTGCGTTTCTTCTGTAATCCACGGGGGCTACCACACCTTCCATCCTGGCAGTGATTGGCTGAGGGTTTACCTAGACTGTACCCACAATGCTTCCACAGTAGCTCCAAGTCCTGTGGTGCTATAGTAGAGTCTTCAAGATAATAATGAAGTATTTATTCAAGTTAACACCCATCAGCTGTTAAGCTTTGCATTGGATTATTGTGGTTAACTGGTGTGTGTGTCTCTGCATGTGAATGTCAGAAGCTTGCACAAGGTGTGCCTGCAGCCTGTCTTTTATCATCCAATATCCAAAGTAACAAAACACACAAACAATCAAAACTGAGCCCACTCAACATGCATCTTTTTTTTTTTCATTTGCAGGCCCAAACTCGTTGCTTCATGCTTATCAATTATTGCTGCAGGAAAAGAAGGCCCCCAAAGCAAACTGCAAGCTTAGTCTGGGCCTGCAAACCTCCAGGGCCAGAAAACCAAATAGTTTTTATTAAAACAAGCACACGAACGTGTTTAATCAGAATATATGTGCTGAAATTCAAAAGGTTTCAGATATCCAACAACTTCAATTAATTGGATGCATTCATGAAACCCAGTGAGTTCTCTTCTAACACCTCCTCATACACATGTCCATGAACAAGGTTTTAAAGTGTCCATAAAACCTGCTGTTTTACTGTCTCCAGAGAATTCATGTCATGGTTTTTGTGACCCTTTTGTACTCATCAGGCCAAACCATCTGTGCTTCTGTAAGGATAAACCATTTCAACCCAATGACATTTCCCCAAAAGAAAGATCCAAACAGTCGGGACACATTATCACGCAAAAAACACAAGAGCTACATCTCAGTGTCTACAGGTGTGGGCTAGCATGTTAAGTGTTAAAGTTTACGACTGCACAGTTCTAAAAAGACGGAGTAAGTACGGCTTGATTGGATTTGGTTTGCCAAGAGAAAAGTCTCTTCTCTCTTAAAAGAACATGTCAGCATTGATTAGTTTTGTAAAGCTGCATCTGGAAAAAAAGTGGAAATGACTGATCATATTGTGCTACATTTGGAGGAAACAGCATGTCAGCATATATACCTCATACCAGCTGTCAAGCACAGTGGGTCATTATTTTGGTGTATTTTGTAGCCACAGGACTTGAGCACCTGCAGTCATTGGGTCGACCATGAACCCATCTGTATACCAAAGTATCCTAGAGTCAACTGTGAGGCCATGTGTTTGACAGCTAAAGCTTGCTGAAACTGGTTGGTGCAGCAGCAAGTAAAGCTGCTGTGCATGCCCAATTTCAACGAACTGAAGGAACGCTGCAACGAAGAATCCGCAAAAAATCCTCCACAAGGATTTGAGAGACTGATGAGGTCACACAGAAAACTGCAAGCTAAATATAGTTGATCCTGGGCTGTACTCAGTGTTTTACACGCTGTGTCTGCGTTTTGTTTTTGTTTTTGTCAAATAAATATTAAAACAGTCTAATGTGTCATATGTTGTATATAAATTAAAAACTAGATTTTTTTAAGGTCAGTTTTTTAGAATTGACAGAGGATGCACTCTGTTTTTACCATGACTGTAATCTTCATATGTCTCTGCAGCAAGCATGGCCTCACCCAGCCTGTAAAGGGTTTAAGGTACAAGCGAACCTATTCCTTTATATCACAAAGAATGGTAGTGCTACAGTTTTGACACTGTTGCTGCTTTTTGTTGTTTCTCCTGTAATTCACTCTGAACACTGTGCTAAGGCCAAAGAAACAGCAAAACAGTCCAAAAGCAACAGGAATCCGTGAATGCTACATCCTCTTGGGCCTGGAGTAAGGCTTTACACTACAAAGAGGTTTCAGCATGCACGCTGACTGCAAGTTAGCTTTGAAATGTGAAGGACCGAGGCAATGACAAGCAAGAAGAGAAAACAGACTGAATCACGCATGGCACGTTTTACCTACAGGACATCGGAAATCTCTGGGCTGTTTTCTGTTTTTCTTCTCTTTTTTTTTTTTATTGGGACAGCAGCGGTCAAATATTGGCCCGGGAGAGCTGTGAGACAGTGTTAACTGACCCCCCAGAGTAAATGTTAGAGTGTGTGTGTGTGTGTGTGTGTGTGTGTGTGTGTGTGTGTATGTGTATGTGTGAGCATGCTCCCAGGAATGCAGCGATGGCTCTCAACACCTTCCCCTCACCATGGAAACTATGTCAACACACAAGTGGGGGATGGAAAGAGAGAAAGAGGGTATACCAGACGGGAGGGTGGCAGAGTGTGTGTGTGATTTATTATTAGGCTGAAGATATTTGACCTTACTTCTCCATAAATCTCTCTTGTGCTTTCACTCTCACTTGCACACACACACACACGAACTTCACAGCAGTTAGATCCTTTTCAGAGTCACTTTCATCTGTAGAGCTTCACTCAGCTGATGTATGAAACATTTAAATGCGAACATGTTACGAGCACACTCAGGAAAAAAAGAAACACACACGCGGTGCCAGGGTTATACTTGTGTTACAAATTGCACGAGTTCCAGTCTGCGATGCCTCAGATATAATCAGTGTGCCGCAGCTTTATTTGTTCTTCACTGCAGAGTCCACACAAACAGATGAAAAAGGCACTTTATCAAATGTGTTTTCAGAGTTTTGGATTCTCAGCATTTCAAATGTACCTGAAATTGAATGGAGAGTCCTTGTGCTAGTTGTCTTCTGTAGCATGTGTTTAATCCATAGACAGCACAAATGATGGACATGGACAATGATGGCTTCCGGGTCTGGAAAAGGAAGCCAATGCCGAGGGACTAAAATTTGCATTCTTTTAAAGGCCACCAGAGGGCGATAGCTGCGGCTTCAAAATGTCTTCCGGTCCGATCAGAAAACAGCTTTATGACTTGATCTCTGTAAACACTTACAACTGAATTTCATGGTCTCATGTGACCCTTTAATGACTCACATGATTAATAGTGACCCACAGGAATCCCCCATGGGGACAGGCCCTCCAGGGATTGCCTACTGGGGCTACTGGGACTCTCCTTCAGGCTACGTTCACACTGGCCCGGATAGATTTGAAAACAGCGTTTTCATCTGAAAACGCTCCGCGTCCACACTAGAGTTTTCAGTCGTTTTCAAAGGGTTGCGCGTCCACACTATAACGGCCGAAAATGCTGACGTTGCAGTTCCGTGCGTGCGTGAAACGCAAGACGACTTGACCCGCGTCATTTCCCTCTGCCGTTTATTTACATTCCGGCTCTTTGAAACGTGGCGGCGAAATGGCAAGACAAAGCACCGAATTCTTGGTTTAAGTGGTCACATGACTACATCATATGACCAACGTGTGTCATCGTTTTCGAAAGTCTGCGTTTTCGAGTGTCCACACTGCAACGGGACAGCTCCGTTTTGAAATACATGCGTTTTTGAGAGTGTTTTCAAAATGCTGCGTTTTTTCTTGGGGAAAACGCCGTCTCAGTGTGGAGGGGAGGCCAAAACGGAGTTTTCAAACAAAAACACATTAGTGTGGACGTAGCCTCGGACACTCCATCATACAGAGCTGAAGACACTTCTAAGATGAGAACTGAAATGTCTTCACAAGCCTTTTTCCAATGACCCAAGACCATGATAATGCTAGCTACGTCCATATCTTTTTGTTTCACCTAGCTTACCTTACCCTAGCACAAGGACTTGAGTCAGAGGGAAAACGCTTGTTCGAACAACACATTTAAAAGTGCAA
Source organism: Rhamphochromis longiceps (assembly GCF_057381845.1). NCBI lineage: Eukaryota > Metazoa > Chordata > Actinopteri > Cichliformes > Cichlidae > Rhamphochromis > Rhamphochromis longiceps. The sequence continues at coordinate 42,751,113 of NC_140578.1, forward strand.
CATGTAAATTTACTTTATTCTTACTCTAGCAGTTGCTGTTTTTTGGCTACTATGAATCCCAAGTGATGTAATATTTGCCAGTAAATTTGGGTGCGTACCAACTATTGCCAGACGCTGCTATACACCATAAAAATATCCATGATACCAAGGCTGAGCATGTAATATTGCAAGCGCTATGCAAAGAAACCTCTCAGAAGAAAACCCAGATCTTTTCGGAGGGCTAATTCTTCCAAGCCATGATGCAACATTTACATTATGCTAACTCATCAGCAACCAGTCAATAGCTCTGGAACCACCACCACCTGTTAGTTTTTCATTTTCTATTGATTATTTTAATTTTTTTTAAATGTTTTTAAGATAACAAAAAAACACAATTTGCACCATGAAGACATCAGAATCTTTTGTCTTTGATGCAGGGCACTGCTGTTCACATCGCTCCATCTCGCCCTAACCTTGAGCGAGTAGTTTAATCTACAGGGCATTTACAGAGGTGTTGATAGGCTGCTGATTGAGCTGTCAGATAGAGGAAAAATCTCAAATCTGTTATTTGAGATGGCAACGTGTAATTAGTTGTGTGTCTTTTTATGCTGGTTAAGCTTTGAAGAAAGCAAATGTATTTTCCAGTGCATCCGATGCCAGCAAATATCTGTCATTCTAAAACATCGGGCTTCTGAACTCCATCTGGTTGGAGCTCTCAGAGCTGCGGTACTCTCACCCTGCAGGAGTACCACCCTGCAGGCAGCCTGAACCTCCAGCATGACTTGTCCTTGTATGGCGTTGTGTCTTCAGCCTGGCACAGCTCCAGCTCGTCACCAGGCACACATCCTCATAATCCATACACATCCAAGTATACACAAATAAATGCCACAAGTACTATAAGTATGACTCCACATTGTCTCTCCTTTTCTCTCTCTCTCCGTGGCGTGAGGCCAGCTAATATCTCGCTGAAAGACAGGGCTGCAGCAACTGCTCCGATGCTGCAAATACTGTTTACCTCAGTGCCCAGATGGTAAATAAAACTCAGGGTTTGATGATGGCTTTGAGGGAAAGGTAGGAAACCATCTTAGGCTGCCAAAAACCAAGAGTCACTAAGAGGGTCTTGTAAAAATATCAATAAGATGTGCTAAATATGTCCTCCACATTCCCCATCCACAATGAGCTGTGCATCAGCGACAGGTCGACAGCTAAATATTAACGAGCATTTTAATGTGTGAGCTGCAGCTAATGTAGGATGGTTCACTACATGCAGATTTTCAGACTGGGTTTGACATTTCTCTTACTCTCCCATTAATTTAATTATAGATCAGGGGTTTCAAACATGTGGCCCGGGGATCAGAAATGGCCCACTGATGACAACAATCCGGCCCACTGAACTGGTTTGGAAAAAAAATGTGAATGAGGGCATAAATATGGGATTTTTAACAGTATTCCAGCTTTCATTTGACCTCCATGGCCATTCACACTGCACCAAGGTAACTAATAGTTAAACAATTAAATTTTCACTATTAAAAAAAATGTCCTTATGAGTCCACAATAAAAAAAAAAAACAACCAAAAACAAGCAAACAAAAAAAACCACAACAGTTTTATTACAACAGGACAGTTTGTGCGATGATTCATTTTAGTAATTTTACACCCCTGTTACTTATAATTTAGTCCCAAATAGTTGTGCTGGCAAATGTCTTATATTTAATACATAGCATATGTAGCATTTCTTGTAGAAAAACTGAGACAGTTGAAATTGTACTTTTTCTTATATAGATAACTGCATGGTTACATTTCCTTACACTGTCAGTGCTCCAGCACACTTATGGTCAGTATGCAGCCCATGATGTAAAATGAGTTCGACATCCCTTTTGTAGATGAAGCTAAAAGATTTGACTATGGAGGTTAGTGACCTACACATAAATCCCTGCAAAGCTTTAGAAAAAACTAGAAGGAAAAAAGATCTGAAATTATCTTGTGAATGATCAACGACTAAAACTGTTTAATAACCCACAGCAATTAGATGACCGGTACATGTGGTGGGGTGAAAACGGCAATATTTCCCTCATAAGTTGAAGCATAAAGTATCATGGAAAAGAAATATTCCAGTAATGCACAAGTTAGAATACTCCGATGTACCGCGACATTAGCAGCCAGCTGACAGGTGAATTGAATAAGATTGATTGCCTCATTATAATGGCACCTGTCAAGGGGTGGGCTATATTAGGAAGCATGTGAGGAAGCAGCCCTTGATTTATGTGTTACAGGCAGAAAAAATTAGCAACGGTAAGTAAGTAACAAGGGCTTGGTCAAAGTATCTCCAAGATGACAGGGCTCAAAAGTGGTCCAAAGATTTATGACTGGACACCTGGAGTTGTATGTGGGAAGGAAATCTGGATAATCTGGTGCATTTGGTCCAAACTGCTCAAACATAATGCTCACTACTATAGAAAGCTGTGAGAACACACATGTATATGCATGAATATCTCCTCTGATGACTCCCATTTTCTTTTACATTAGGTGGGCAGCCAGGTGCACGGGCAGCAGGCTGAACCATGGAAAGCCTCCAGAGGCAATGTGTTGTTCTAAACAATGGTTGTAATTATAGTGGAGAACATTTCAGAGATAAGAAGTAAAAAAAAACAAAGCAGGAGTATTAGTATTTTTTTTAGTATTTATTTATTTATTGTCATTGTCAAGAACAATGAAATTGCGTTTGGGGCTTCCATACAACCCAAAAAAAAGAAGAAAATAATAAATACCCCTTAAAACCCAAGTGTACATATTTAACCCAGTGTGACTCCAATGCAATAAGACAATCCTTAGCAATAATGTTCGTAGAAATTCAGACAAAGACCTGAGAAACATGACAAAATACAACAATGCAACCCATTCAATATTATTGTACTGTGAGATATGATATCAGATATGATAGTTATCTATTTAAGAAAGAGGGGGGGGGGGGGGCAGGAGGGGGAAGAGAATAAAGATATGATGCACCAATGCAGACCAGTTCATTGCTATTAAGAAGTTGGATATGGTTATTGTCCATGAGAGGGGGGCAGAGAGTTCAGGAGCCTCACAGCCTGTGAGTAACAGGTGTGAGCCAAAACAGAACTTCTAGGACATGATCATGATCTGCTGCCTCGGTGCTGACACAACCAGCGTTGGATTTGTTATTAAAAAAAGTAGTGCATTACATGATGCTTATTACTTATTATAGGAAAGTAACACAGTATTTTACTTAATTACTCAGTAGAGAAATTAATTTGTTACACTACTTGTTACATTACTTTCACTTTTACTCTGTAAAGGACCTGAAACACACACCAACACAAATCCCTATCCTAGTGAGCGCAAGTGATTCTACTGTAGCTGTTTCTACAGGTAGAAATGAAGGCTACTGCAAGTTGCCTTTGTTACCTGGTGAAGTTCAGGCTCTGGGTGCTGGGCTGGGGTCAGCATACACTCAGCTGTAACATCATCTAGGATCTTGGCTAGCTTTATGTTAGCATGCTATCTGTGCAGATGCTTGCAAAGAGTCGAGGTTTAATGCAATTGTTTTTGTCTTGGAGGCAGGTTGCACTCCACTATCATGCTCTTGTTCTTTTGTGCATTCAAAATAAATGTAACGTTCATCTTTCCACTCCTGAACAACAGCTGTAGACTGCGCCACCATTTTCCTCCTCCTGCACACAAAGTGACGTCAGCTGCAACGTGCGAAGGAAAAAGCCACGTTTGATTTTTTCTCTTTTCTATCCACTCACTGTGTGAATAACTTTGTAATGCAAGTAACAACATAACTATAATATATTGTAATACAATTACTGAATTTAGTACATTAATGTACAGTCATTTCTTTGAATGTGTTATACCCAACACTGGATACCACAGTCACCAAGACCTCTTACCACGAAGTCTTAATGGGTCAGAATATAAACGGTTGGTTTTAACGTTGAATGATTCTTACTTGTGTTATTGTACCAGTGGTAGATCTGCTTCCTCCCTTCCTCTCTGTTAGAATGTGAGTGTTACTAATCAGACTTCTTCAGTGGCTGTGGGTGGTCTAAGGAAGTCTCCTGCAGGTGTATCTGCTCTCGATCTACAATTAGTTATAGTTAAACCTTGTGCTGACCTCCATTCTTTGCCAGGTGGTTGTTCTACCTGTGGGGCTATAGCGCAGGCCTTTTGCACCACTTCATTCACTTACCACCTTGCTTGAATTTCCTTGTGTCTTGCACTTGCTCACCTGTCTCCTCCCTCTTCTTGGGAAACCTGCTGGAAAGCCTGCCTGACCCATTCTAACTCTGCCTGCATTATAGTGACTGGGCCTAGTTACTTACCTGAAGATACTCACTTGAACATAATCCCTGCCTTCATTTAAATTTCTCTCCATATTTGGAATTACTGTTGGATAAGATGTGAAGCTGGTGCACATACAGATTTCAACACCAATGTTGTGTATCTCAGTCTTGTACAGCAGTCTTCCCTTAGACTCACTTACGTGTTGGAAAGCCTCGACAACTCTTGCAAATGATTTGATCCAGTGAACCTTCTCTCTGTTCATGGTTAAACTGGATGTATTGTAAACTGATAACTTTGTTTATCTTGTCTGGTATTTAACCTCTACCATCTATGGATCCAGGAACTGCAGGTGATACAGTTACAGTATAACTGGCACAATCCATAACAAACAACTTAAGAGAAGAGCCATTAACCTCGAAGAATGGCCCCGTGTCTGCTTTAACCCTTTAAAGCTGGTCGGAGCGGGCACGCTCCGTTTTGCGTAACTTTTTTAAAATCCCGGTAGCACTGCAACCATGTGAGCTAGCGCAAAAATTTTTTTTGCATATGAAACCGGCCATCAGCTTGTCCTAGGTCACGGTTTCCTTCCACATAAAGCTTTGCAAAAACTGCATAAAAAGCACTTGCAGCAACAAAAACATAATATTCCAGAAACACGCTTTGCCGATCCGATCAGCTGTTTGTAACACTTCCTACATCCATCAGCACGAACTATCGCATGTTCGCCATGACCTGCCCGAAACCGGAAGTGACGTCAAATGTAGTTTTTTACCATCAGGGCCTTATGAGCCTGTACTGGTGTTTTTAAAAGTTATGTTTGACTTTCTAACTTTCTGTGTCGTTTCTGGGATGCTTAGAAGTCATATTGCACTGCTGGAAATAGTTTATTTTGATGCATATGCTGTTTTTTTGCAAATTTGCATTATAATATTTATTTTCGTTTTTCCTGCAGTATATAAAAATTGGTGTATTTCAAAAAATAAAACTATGAAGACACTTAAAATAAATTTCCTGTGATGGGAAACTAGTTTGTGCAACTTTTTTGTATTTACAGTTTTGAGGGATAAGCCTCTTAAATTTCTCTAACTAGAAATATATGTTTAAAAAACAAAACGATTTTCAATTTTTTTGTAGTTTATTGCACTTTTTTGCAATTTATGTAATTACTATGCACTTAATGCAGACATATTATTAAAATTTGGGATATAATGGTTGTATTGATGTATATCAACTTGAAATGCTCCCAGAAATGGCACTACAACATGTAAAAATATAATATAAGCTCTGGCGGACTTGGTTCTATGGTAGGTCTTAAAGGGTTAAACCCTAAACATCATCTCCAGTCTTCCCAGAAATGGACTCAAGAATCAACGATTACATTTCTTAAAAATAGCCACAAAATGGTGAATACAGAGCACTGTGGACACACACAGACACTGATGATGGTGCACAATGTGTATTGACATCATAGCTGTAATTCCACGGCTGCAGGGATGTAAGCTAATGCTCCATGAAGAAGGCATTAAGGCAGAAGTGATGAGGGGAGTCAGACCGACTTCGACATGTCTGTTTGAAGTCGTCTGAAGCCGCTGCGACTCTGCAACTGCTGTTTTCTGCAGACTCTGGTTGCTCCTGATCAACTTATGAGCCCGTGAAGTTCACGTTCCAGAGCGTGAACATAACAAACATAATCTCAGGTTCTAATGTTAATTTACAGGAATTAATAGAAAAAATATGTACGCTGTTTAAAAATAGCTACAAGTGAATTTCAAGTACGATGATAATTTGATCGCTGGGACGTAACCTCAGGCTGAATCGAGTTAGATCGTCACATCCTATCATCGTATCCATCACTCCTGTTTTTAAGATCAACAAAGCAGAAAATGAAAGCAGTATAAGCAAATTAAATGAGGAAGCTCAAAGGGAAACTGCGTCTGTATCATCTTACTGAGTAGTAAACGTCCTCATAAAAGTGAGCTCTGTAATCCCTCTCTCAGACATAGCTACTTTAAAAGGCTCACAGTCCATCGAACAGCACGTCTTCGCAAGGATTTACACAGAAGGTTGGATTTTTTATTTTAACTTTATTTTTTTACGGGAAATTCTCTGCTTTACTGGATCTTGTCCATGAGGGTAAAGGCAGAACTGCTGCACTTAGTTAAGCATGTGGGCTTAAACTCAAGACACCATTGGCTGCTTTGGGCCTTACAGCTTCAAAATACCAGCACTGCTCACAAGTGAGGGGAAGCAAATGATGACTGTGGGACTTTTACATTATTGGTATGGTGTTTGATCATTTTCAGAATTAGCCTTAAGTTCATATACAGTACCATTAATTACCTATTTTGCTAAGAAACTGGGAAATATGTGTAGCAATTTATTAAAATATGTGCAAACACAGATAGAAATACAGTATATAAGGTAAAAACAGAGTTTGTACAATTCTAATGAGCTTGAAAGTGAATATTTAGTATGACCACCTTTATTCTTCATCATAGTCTGAACTCTCTTAAGCAGCTGTCTTGTCATGTCTTTAAGCAGTCTTCAGGAATAGTTCTCCAGGCTTCTTGAAGGACATTCGAAGCTCTTCTTTGGATGTTTCTGCCTTTTGTTCTGTTCTCCTTCAACATGCTGCTTCAGTAACGTTGAGGTCTGAGCTGTGGGGAGGCCAGTCCATGACCGATAATGTTCCACTGTTTGCTTTCACTGCACTGACAGTGTGTTTTGTAGCCCCATAACATTACACAGCATCCACCACGTTCTACAGATTGCTTTGAAACGTGTCATATCTTTCTCCTGACCTCCTCTGTACCTGTTGATGATCATATGAACCACAATTCTGGATTCATTATTCCTTGAAACCTGTTGCCACTGATTTTCAGTCCAGTTCTTGTGCAATGTGGTATACCTCAGCATTTTCTCCATTTCTCTTCTTTAACAATGACTTCTTGATAGTCACCCTTCCACTGAGATTATTTCCGTCATTTCTGATGAGGCTTCAATGAACCAGGTCTTCACTGGGTTTTCTTTTTTTTGTTTGTTTCTTAAGAACATGACTTTTAGATACTGTTTATCTGCTGTAGATTAATTTTTAGGTCTGACACTTCTTCTTTTGTCCTCCAGTTTCCTCTTTTTTCCCTTTTTTAAGGAGAGACTGCACACCATGCTGAGATATGCAAAGTTTTCAGCTAATAGCTCTTTGGAATCACTTTGTTGCAACAAAAACACAATTTTATTCTAAAAACTAACTTAAGAAATTGAAAAAAATGATGTGTTTTTGCAACAGGCTGCTAGTAGCAAAGTGCCTAAAGATATAATCATAAATTAGTTCTTTGCTAAGTTGTCTTTGTAGACACAACACAGGTTCATTACTTGAGTTAGGCGCCTTTTTAATGCTTGAATGATTCATAGGTCAGAGTTCAGTGCTTTAACAAAGAGAAGATCAAAAAATGGTCAGGTGCAAGGATTGGATTGAAAATGAGCGAAAGCCAGTGTCCAAAGAAAACCTTTAGAGTGACTTCAGCCTGGAGAACTGTTGTTCTAGACATTGTAAGGAGTAAGAAAAAAGTTCTGCTCACTGGAACCAAATATAATGAAATGCGGCGTGGCTCGGGACTTTTGCACAGGGCTGTTTGAAATTTATAACCCAAATTTTCATGAGTTTTAAAATTTCTTCTCGTGGTCATTTTGGTGAACTGAACCAGCCATGATGTGGCATTACATAAAAGCTGCGACTACCAGTGTGACTTTCAACGAGGGCTGAATGGTTGATGTCAGACAATGACGTCTGCTGTTCTGCAGATTAACGCCCAGTAACGCGATACGTAACACTCCATAACTCTGCTTCTCCTGCCAGGTTGAGGCAGCACAGCGAGGATGTGGGTCAAGTCATCTTTAAAATGTGATGCGGTGCTTGTGTGCAAAGTTAGTCGACGCGTCATCAGCGAGTTCACAGTCACACAAACCCTGATGGTGAGCGAGGAGAAAACGTGTCACACTTCACAGTCACCAATCTTTAAATAATGCATCTCATTACAGAAAATACACACACTCGCTGCTCGCTGTAATGGATCCAAGCATGGAGGAAAACATAACATTCAAGTAATTTTATTGTCGCAACTAGTTAAACTGAGCCCCTGGTGTTTATTGCAAAATTCATTTCAGTAGGTCTTTACTTCATTTTATGACGATTGTGCAATATTTAAGCCGTGTGGAACCACTGAGCTCTTTTTCTGAAAGATTAACTGAGTATTTTTTACATGTACGGTTCCTACTAAGCAAGCAAATGGAGCGTGTTTGTTTAGATCAGGAAAGAAGATGGTCCTAATTGGAGTAAAGGGAATTTTACAGTGGAGCAGACTAATTATGATTATGACTGATTATAAGAGTCTTTGATCTTTGTGCTTTTATTATTCCTCTAAATTAAACGGCACAAAACAAGTGAATGTTAAATAGACTGGACCTTGAAAAAGGTAGGCAGGCAGTGTGGAAGCTTGGCTGAATTTAAGTGACGTGTCATATTATTGGAGTTACTTTCTATTCTTTTTATGAATCGGCTGATACAGGCTGATTATAACTATATACATATATGGTGTGTGCGTGTATACAGAGCACTGATCTTATTATCATTCTCTTGTGAATATTTAACAAGGCAGCTCAGCCACTTCCTTCATCCGCTCCATTTTACATCTCACAGAACAGCCAGTGTAAATCTATTATACACATAAAGTGTCAGAGCTCATCATTACCACGCTGACCCTTCATTACTCCGCCTGTTATGATGCTCTGTGAGTGCTCACACACTTCCCGAGGCCTTCTTACATTAACCTCTTTTCCACTGGGAGAAAAGGACGGCTTCAGAGTCTGACCCGGTCTTTGGCCTTCACATAATGAAGAGTGTGGTTAACAGTGAATATCAGCGTGCCGCGCTTGAGTGCAGCCATCTTCCTGTTTATGTATGTTTTCAAAATAAAGGTAGCATGCTATCAAGCTGCACAGTGATCATTAACCCTGTTATTGGCTTGCACGTTTAGTAGCACATTAGGTTTTCAGTCATCGTAAAGCATAATGAATCGTATTGTTTTACACCCACAGCTATTTTTGTTGTTTTGCCCATCCCATTTATATCAATGATAGTCGGCTCATAACAGATACAGCTCTCTGTAAAGTGCACCATGACATCTAAGTCGTCCCAAATTATCATTAAAGATGATTTAGTGAAATTTAAATAAAAACTTAAGTGAAGATTTATTCCGCGAGTGTTGTATTATGATAAATATACGCCACAATTTTTGTGTCCAGTTATGGAGGTACTTGCCAACAAAGAAAGGTTTTTGTCCACTGAATGTGTCCCCGTGAAGTTCTCAAATTCCTACTACACGTCGCTCGAGTTGTTGGATAACAGTGTGTGTCACTCGAATGCTAACTGGAGCAAGCATGGCCCACAGACCTGTTGTACCACATATTTTTGACACTGCCCCCTTCTGGCAACAGACACTTTCTGCAAGGATATTATATTTAACTAACACTAAACTGAAAACATTTGAATTACAGTTTTTTACAGTCGCTAACAAGCGCCTACCCATACTTCAGATACCTTTTCTAAACTCTTAACACAGACCCACACCTACAAAACACAATTGGCCAAATGGATAATATCCTTCCCAAAAATACACTTTGTTAAATATATACTAACTCCTCATTTCAAAATTAGAACACATCTTTCTCTGCACACACTAACTGTACAAAAACACTATAAATCTGACTCAAAATGAAATTAGTCTGTCAAAGAATAACACTTGTTTTCACTTCACAAGGTACATGCAGTCAATCAAAGTACACCAGGTTTCAAAATACTGGCTATCATTGACATTACAAAAACTGCATAGACATTTATGTTTCAGTTTCACAGGTATTTGCATGCGAAACATGCAATCCACCATATTGACACCAGAAATGTCTTGGTTGGTAACTGTATGTCCACATGTACAGTAATGTTCACATTCAAAAGCATTCCAGTAATAAGCAAACAAGTTTTTGTTTCTTTACTGTTTACTACAGGAGGTACAGTAGAAACACGGTATGATAGGACAGAGAAAGTTCTACAGTATTGCTTACAGTGAACAAAATATCCATGAAACACACAAGAGCATTCTGAACAAAAAAACAACAGCAAAAAGCCAAGATAAAAAGGGGGGGAGGGGGAGGGGGGCTATAAAAAGGCAAAAGATTTGCATCTAATCTCTGCGATCTTCAGGGTTAGGCCACATGTTTTCATCAACATCACATCTGATGTTATCCAAGTCGATGCACCTGGGATAAAACCGCCTGGTATGTCGGATCCACCGACATATCATTGCAGAAGCAGAGGTTTTTATACTGTATCTAAGGTTTGGGATATTGTTTTTGCTATTGTGGGATGTTGTGTGTTAACATTCGTAGATACTACAAAAACAGTTCATGATTTTGCTGGGAGGTATAGCTTGTCTGTTAAGAAAATGTAAGCATTGTGGAAATGTGTTCACTGACTGCATATTGGGTGAACACGACATGAAATGTGTGACTGGTATGGCCACAACAGACCGATGCTGTGCTAATTGTGTTTAGAGTTTTGCAAATGTGACAACTGTTTGGACAAACGCTTGTTAGCGACTGTAAAAAACTGTAAATGAAGACAAAAACCAGACTTAAAAAATTAAAACCAATTGAAATGATTTTGGGAAATTGGAAAAATAAAATAAAATAAATGTCTTTAGTTTTAGTATTTTTTTGTTCGGTAAAAGTTGATGGACATGTTTATTGAAACTCTGCATGTCTACAAGAATAACACTGTGATTCAAAAGTACTGTGTTTTTATTGTATTACTTGTATAGAGTACTACTAAATATAATTATAGAATAGGCTTACTAAAACTAAATAAAACTAGATTAAAACTAAACATTTTCAAATAGAAAAAAACTAAAACGAAACAAGAAAATCCAGTGTGGAAACTATCCATCCATCCATCCACCAGTCTGGAAACTAACTAAAACTATCCATCCATCCATCCATCCATCCATCCATCCATCCATCCACCAGTCTGGAAACTAACTAAAACTAAACTGACAAAAAAAGCAAAAGGTGAAAATGAAATAAATAAAAAAAATACAAGTTAAGTAAAAAATACAAAACTAACTATATGAATTTCTCTGCAGGCAGATGTGGAACCCAAAGCTGCCAATGGAAGACCAACATGTTTTCACCGCTGAACCATAATTTCACCAGTGATTCTAAGTGAAGCCGCTGACTTTACCCACAAAAACCCCTTTTTTAAAAAAAAAAACTTAAAATGTCCTGGTTATTTTCTGCTAGTACATCATCTGTTTTTTCAGTGGAAGTTGTGCAATTTATTTACATTTTTTGAGTGGAAGAAAATCACACTGATGAGGTTTCAAAAACTCACAAATAGAGTTGAGATGGATGGAAAAATCCTGCATTTCAAAAATGTTAAATGGAAATATCTTTACAGTTTTTTCCCAGTGTGCATCACATGTATTGTAAGCAGGCATCACATCAACATTCATGTAATACTGGAGAAAGCAATCTTTTATAGCTTGCTGAGACACAGCAGTGCCCAAAACATCAAACTTCTTCAGCATTTTTAGCCTTCACGTGACCAGCTAAGGTGAGTGGTGTAAACCTTAAACTTTTTTTTGGCTGCCTAAGATGCACTTTGCCCATGTGTGAAAGTAACTGAGAGCACTTGTTCTGTGAGCTGGAGTATCTGCTGCACAAATCAATATGCACATTTTGGAGTTGCAGTCTCGCACTCCTCTCTCTGCAAAGAGGAAGGTTACAACGGTTCAATAACGTTAGCTCAACGAAAGCCAAAGGTCGGAATTAAAGAGTCTAAAAAAAAACAAAAAACGGGAATTCAAAATGTTCTCACTTTCTCCTCTGACAAACCAAAAAGCAGTGAGCAATTTAGAATCTTCCATTAAAATAACCTCAGAGACATTAGATGGCAGCTGGGTGATATTACATTTTAATAGCACAGCTTGCAGTCATCCTCTGCTGAATCGCTCCAAAGGGGCGTTTGAAGAACTGTATGTGCTTATGGTCTAGATTTTTCCCTTTTCTGGGGAATGTGTGATGAGAATGCACGTTAAATATTACAAAAGAACTCTCCTGTCGGTATGTAAGTGCTGCTATATGTGTGTTAATATTATGCACGCTGATAAATATAAAGCTTGACAAAATTACAAGTGATTGTATTAAATCCTCTTGTATTGCATTGCATCTATGGTAACTGACTGTTTTTTTTAATTAATTAATGAATGAGTAATTTTGCTTTGCCTTGGGCCACTGCTCATATCAAAATAAAAGTCAGATTATGCCTTAGGGTGTAAGCTAGATCGACCTCTTCTCTTCTGCCAGCGCACAGTACGTGCTCTCTTTGTCTGTGCTGCTTGATGTTTTCCACTTCTCCCCGGTCATTCCCTCCAGCTCTGCACCAACAATGCCTACAAATGATTTTCAAACACCCTATTCATTAATGCAGGACACTTATAATTGTTGTTTTGTTTGTTTTTTGGGAGATGCTATGCTATTCTCCTAAAAATTTGTGTCTACATGAGTATAACCTGACTATACCCGATACTGATTTTTGGTCTGTAAATAAAAGCTGCCCCTTGCTTCAGTGCAACAGCTTTTCCACCAGCCTGTTCAGTATGTCAGTCTCTCCCTTGTCTTCCAGTTTGTGCACATATTGGTTTCTTAAACAGGGAAACATGACAACTGTGTCCTAGGTCTCTTCTAAAATTTCAGTGTGGAAAACTAAGTGCACCCCACAATTCAATAACTTGTAGAATCACTTCTAAGAACAATGATTTGAAGTTATTGTTTTCTGTGTGACTTTATCAGTCTCTCACATCATTGTGGAGGATTTTTGGGCCACTCTTCTTTATGCTGTTTCAGTCCATTGAGATTTGTTCCATTTGTTTATACAAAACTCTCCACATCCTTTTAATCAGATTGAGATCATTGTAAGACCTTTTCTTTTGCAGCAACTCTGTTGTTAACTTTCTGCTGTGTTTGGGATCTTTGTCCTGTTGTGTGACCCAGTTTGGCCCAGGCTTTAGCTGTTGGATACTTTGGTAAATAGAGGAGTTCATGGTTGACTTAATGACTGCAGGGTCCCCAGGTCCTGGCTGCAAAACAAGCCAAAATCATCACTCCTCCACCACCGTGCTTCACAGCGTGCATGAGGTGTTTGTGCTGATATGCTGTGCTAGGTTTTGATCTTAATGTGCTGCCGATCATTATGACCAAACATCTCCACTTTAATCTCATCTGTCCAAAGGACATTGTTCCCGAAGTCTTGGTTTGTTCAGATGCAACTTTTTAAAGACGAGTCTTAGTCTTGATGAAGACAAGTCTTACTCTTGGCAAATCTTCCAAACGAGCCAAACTTGTTCAGTGTTTTTCTCATTGTGCTGTCATGAACTTTAACATTTAACATTGTGAGTGATGCCTGCAGGCGTGTAGATTCTTGAGTGGGAAAATTACTTCTCCCACTCAAGAATGATGGTCTTCAGATTGTTTAGAAATAGTCTTATAACCCAGGGGTCTCAAACTCGCGGCCCGGGGGCCACTTGCGGCCCAAGTCACCTCTACTTGATGTGAAGAAATATAATGAAGTTTGGCCCTTGAAGTTACATTTTTTGTTAGGTAGGATTCGTATGTCTGGATTTTTATTTTTTTTAATAAGAAAAAATTTCTAGCAGAAGTGCTGCCACGTGTCTGGGCGGAAAGAGAGTATCAATTTGTTTATTTGGTAGTTCAATGAAAGGCTTCAGTTAGTTAAGCACGTGCTGTTTTTCATCTGATGCCTAATTTTAAGACCTGCTGAAGACCGGATTATTTTTTATTTCTTGACGCACAAAACCGTGTAAGGTAAGCGCCATTTCTGGCAATATTTTTCTGCTTTTCAGTTTCCTGTTGTAGCAACATCACACATGTGGGCAGTGTTTCGGAGCGGTGTTAATTAAGTTCACTTTTTTTTTTTTTTACTTTGATCAGACATGGTTGATGATACTGCTGCCTGTTGTAACTAGTCGCACCATCCTTCCATTACCTCAGCACTGACTCTTTCTGATTACTGATAGTGAGACGCCACAATGCTCATTCCCACTATGAACAGATCCACCAGGTCTGTGTTGCTGGAGGGACATGGGGAATTTTTACTGGTACGGACAAAGGTATAGGTACACACACTGTAGGTACATCCAGTACCTTCTGTTCTTGACGACTGCTCTCCGTTCAAATTCTACATGCGGTTCACAATAAAAAGAGCCAGATACACATCTCTAGTTCCTTTTTTTCTGACCCTCTTTAACCAGGCGTGTATTTACAGCAATATCCTGGGGCAATAGAAGCACACAGTCTCCCCAGTGTAACCAGTCTGGATTGAGTTGGAGGTTTGCTGCAATTCAACCAGTTGCTTAAATGACCAGAGGATATGCTGTAAATACAACTGTAACTTCAGGGATCAAACCTGAGCAGTTTTCTAAAAGAATTCCCACCAGCTGCAGCTTTTTACTGGTTATGAATCATTCAGACGCTAAAAGCTGTTTTTTTTATATCTCCCTCCCTGTGGTATGAATCATTAACAATTACCCTCCAGGTCGTGCACTGAAAGGTTCCTCAGAAACAAAAGAATGTCAAAACAAAGGTAGAAATGCCACAAAGTACATTCACATTTTTAATTATGGAGCAAACATATTTTTCCAGTCAGCAGCCTCACTGATGAGTTCACAGAATCACAGAAACAGGAATATTTGCATCACAGGGAATCCACAGACCCAAAATGGCAAACACAGGTAGTCGGAGTCGGAGGTAGTCGAAGTCACGTCTACAGCAGAAGTCGTTGGTGGGGTACACCAACGACTTCACCAACGACTTCAGTAAGACCAGCGTAAACGAAGGGCAAAGACTGTGAATGGCTTATTAGGAACTAGCTGGATGTAGGGAATGGGACAACAAGGACCTTGGATGAGATGAGAAATCTAGTGTCTAACATCTGGTAACAAAATACCAATGTATAATGTTCTTGGTCCAAGCTGTATACAGTGTCATACCCAGTCCAGCAAACTTCCACATTTGGGGCTGAAGGAAATCAGATCTCTGCCCTCTTTGCTGTGGAAAAGAGTCCTTGGATCACCTTCTTAGCAACAAAGACTGTGCTGTTGTTGGCCCCATGATCAGGCACTCAAGGCAATGGCTGATGGCAGCCATTAAAAACATCAATGAGTGCCATCACCCAAAGACTTGCAATTGCTGGAGAGAAACCAAGCTAAAGCAAAGGATGGCCTCCTCATCACTGCATCAACTCAGAGGAGGACTCTAGCAAGCAACTAAAGTTTCCAGCCCAGACAAAACCATCATGGCTGCTGCCTGACATGATCACTATACCAGAAATTGATGGTGCTGGAATAAACTGTGCTCTGGAAAGAGCACATAGATGAGGTAAAAACAAAAAAGTGTGCCAAGTATCAGGACCAATGACTGTGTAAAATGACTTTGAATGTTTTTAAAAAATTGAGAACCCAGGCAGAAGGAAAGGGTCGAGATGTGCTGCTGAGGATTTGCTGGACATTCACTATGCAAAGTGCTTGGATCAACAGAGGGCCATTAGATCAAGTACTGATGCTGCAGTGAAAGCCACGAATAGCTACCACTGGAAAGCAAAATGAGGTCTGATCAACCCTGGCTGGGTTGCCTCAGAAAGGGTTTTTGATGCTGACACACCCAAAACACCCGAAACAACCAATGATCCCAGGTTACATCAGTGATGGATCTTTTGAGACATACATGTTTGAAAAGGATGAATACCCAAGTTAGCTCATTGTTGTTATTGGTTCTGATTACTAATGTAATAACTTGCAGACAGCATTTTGATTTTGCAGAATAATGTTGCAATGCAGAATAAAATATATAGAGTGGTTTTTGTGTCGTCAAAAATGTAGAATCTTAATGTGAAATGCAAACATAGCTTTTAAATAAATGCAGTGGAGAAAAAAATTCCAACATTGAGTTTGGTTTCCAGCAGAATTCTGTAACTTCTGAGATAGTCGTTCATTCACAGGTTACAGCGATGTTTCGAACTATCATTAGCTCTTTAAAATTAATGATTTGCAACAGAACAAGATGCAAACACTTTACTCCAAGATCATATCAAAGACCTTTTTATAATGTCTTTGAATATACTTACATATTCTTCCAATTACGCAAAACCACCAAAGTGGTGGAGAGGTGGACCACGGGCAGAGGAAAACACCTTTAATTTTGAAATCATTCATTCATTTGTTAGTTTTTATTCAGCACAACAATGAAGATGGTTAAGATAATATTTAAGAAATACATTTTAATATTTAAGGTTTTGGATTAAACTAAAGTGGTTAACTTTAAGATGTTTCATTATTTACAACTTTTCCCTTATTTATTTGTCTAACGTTATTGCATTTACAGTGGCGTCTAAATCAGGTTCTGGGGAAGTCACTGAAAGTAATAAATGATGTATTCATGTCACAATGTTCCCCTTTAATGACATTCATATTATAGATAGTAATGCCATTGTGTGTGTGTGTGTGTGTGTGTGTGTGTGTGTGTGTGTGTGTGTGTGTGTGTGTGTGTGTGTGTGTGTGTGTGTGTGTGTGTGTGTGTGTGGTTCTCTGCATTTAGCAGCTGACTGCCCTTCATCACTCAGATGGTCCGAATGACTGTCTGCACCCAGGATTAGACTCACACAGAGAGTGAGATGGAGGGCTGCTGGGGGTGCAGTTCAGCTCCGATCCTCCCATGGACCGTCTCCAAAGAGCAAGCGGATTCACTGCTGTCGAGCCACCAAGCACTGTTTTCTGTTTCTTTACCACTAAGCTCATTCACAGCTAATAATCTGCTCTAGAGATACAAAAGCACAGCTTTATATTTTCATTTGAACTTTTCTTTTTTGAGATGATTTAGCTTTTTGGGTACTTGGGTGCACAGAAAAGAGCATAATATGCTGTGTATGGGGAGGGGCGATAAGATATAGAAAAAAAGCCCTTTTATGAACATGTGTGTGACTGTGTGAATGAGGCTTGTAGTACAAAAGTGCTTTGAGTGCTCTGAATACAAAAGTGCTAGTCCACTTACCATTTTGCTGCACTGTTGCATGTTTTAACATCAAGTCCACAGAGAAAAGAATGTACTGCCAAGCATGTTTCTGTCTCAGATAAATGTAGGGTAACGTTGTAGCATCTAGTCAGATTTTCATGCCTGAAATTATGAATTTAGAAGTTTTGAAACTAAAACAATGAGCTGAGGACAGCTGAATGAGGACACAACTACCCACAACTTTGATTGATTTTTAATTTCAAATATTTACCAAATATTAAAAGTTATTTAAGTTTTAAAAGTTCAAACTTAATTGCAATTTTATAGCAACAACTATAATTTCACTTATTCCTTTTCCAATTTCTCTGAATTCATTGAACTATACTCATAATATTCCCATATTAATAAGGATGAACTAACTATTTTTTAGTATCTCTCTATTAATTTTCCCTCTGGGTGATTTTATATCCTAAAAATTTGAGCTCCTGAGTCATTAAAACGATACAACCAAATTTGTTTCCAGCAGGCACAGAAGCAGGGAGCAAATGAGAACTGCTGTGTAGAAATGTCATTGAGTTTTATTTTATTAGTTTAGGTTTTCATTTCTAATTAAATTGCCATAATATTAATCGATGCGTGGACACACACATAACCAACATTCTGAGGATGGACTTAAACTGGATATGAACATATGGTTCACTCTGTAGCTTACATTTGAACTCATTATTAAGCAGCCCTGCTGAACTTTGTTGTTGTAGTTCACACAACCTGCACCAAACATTAGACACATCTGGTGAAAGGTCAGATTTTCAAAGTAAAAGCTATTACTTTCTTAACGGGAAGATTAATATGTTTTCAAATTTTGTATAACTATTCCATATAAAACCCTCAGTTCCACACGAAGTTATTCTGCGGATCACTTTAATGTAACATTTAATTTAATTTAACATAATTTCTTTTATTTTTGGAAAATTTTTCTTTTCTAACTTTTTCCAAAAATAAAATCCTCAGATTACTTATTAAATTTTATGAAGATGCCTTAATCCTGTGAAACTTTCAAGATAAAAATACAGAGTTATTTTTTGAAAATGAAAAACATGATGCTCAGAAATCCCTCTGATTTTCAAAAGCTTTCTTATCCTTAAGGTGACAGATTTCCAAAATAAGAACAGTGTTTTTTACCATACAAATGTTTTTACTTTTTTAGCCAATTGGTTCAACTTTTCAAAGACAAACAACAGACAAGTTCAACAAACAACAATGCAAAGACCATAACAATGACTATTTTTTAAACCCCAAACCACGATAGAATATGCAACAGACGATGTCTGGCAGTAGCAACAATCTCCAGATTCTGCATTATCTAATTATTTACAAAACTCTACTTTGACTTAGAAATGAGTAGATTTGACAGAAGTGAGTTTCTTCTAGTTATGAAAGAGTATTGGTGTCAGGGATGGAGCCACATTTCTGCATTTCTGCTCCACCTTCCTTCCCTCTAGCAGTGGCATGCTCTTAAGCTGAATATTTGACTACATTTGACTTCCCACTTATTAGTCATCGGAATAATTTGTGTTGCCTGGCTTGTTTGCCTATTATCATAACTGTATTTTCTAAAAAATCTTATCTGCTGATCTACGTCTGTACTTGACTAACTCATCAGTCGTGCTGCATTATGGAAAATGGGGATTTGCAAGGCAGGTGTCGTAAATTGAGGATGTAAACTACGGACTCTTAGAGGAGTAAGACATCCCTCCATTTGTAGTTACATTTCTCTACATAAGGCCCCCAGGAAACCTGGTGGTATCATACTATCATACATCTATCTCTGCTATGCTGATGACACTGAGTTAGTTTTGGCTCCCTCTCATGTGATATTCAAGACAAGCTTACATGTGAGATGTTGCAAATATCCATTGTGCTGTGGGTAGCTGTGATTCTTATCCAGATGTTTGCGCCCTCTTATCTGGGCTACTGGATGCTCTCTGGAGATGTCATGTCCAACAATGTAACTAGTCCAGATCTGCCTCAATCCCTTGGAATTACATCCATGTCGGACAATTCTCACTGTTTTTTTCTGGGTTAAGGCTTCTTCCTTCTAGTAAAGCCTCTTGAAAAAGAAGTTCTGGCCCTGCTATCACACTTTGCTGCAAATTTTAAAACTCCACTCCAGCTGCATTGCTTTTTTCTTTTCTTTCTTTTTTTTTTTGGTATAGCACAAACATGAAGCTCAGAATGCAACACTTATCTTCAAATAGTATGACCGATGCTGGAAGCGTTTATTTCTTATTCAATTGGATTTATAATCTGCTTTTAATGAATCACAAAGCCCTCCAAGAAAAATATTACCAAGTCAAATACATGTAAGCACGCACACACAGTCTCACAAGTTACATAACAGCTCTGAGTGCTGGTTCACTGCATCAGTTACTTCAAAGAATGGGGGGAAAAACAAAAGAACGAGGCAGGGAGAGGATTGGGTTTATACCTCCTCATTCATCTGTCAAGTTCTCTCTGCTTCTCTCTGTAACCTAAAAAAAGCTGAGCAAGCATTTGGTGTCAGCATATTTTCGAGTTGTGTGTGAGAGGGCCAATATGTATGTGTGTGTGAGGGGATCAGATGTCCCCCAGACAATAAGACGCCCTTATTTAAAATAACTGAGAGAAAGGGGGGTGTGGGGGGGACAACTAAGGAATAAAACAGAGTGGAAATAGAGAAAGAAATGTTGGAATGAAGTCCGCCTCTCGCTTTCTCTGGCTCTCTCCTCCAAATTCTGGGCAAATGACTGAAAAATATTTGAAAGAAAGGCATTTTCACAACTGATCACATTTTTTTCCTACCCCAACTACAAAGTCAAAATAATGCCAAAATACTGCCCTCCTTTTTCTGTTCACTTCTTTGACATGGTGGCTACTGGCAGGGCTAGCTGGTACACTACTGAATGCTTAAAGCATTTTTATTCACATGGTACTCCCTCGCCCACACTCAGCTAAATATTTGCCCGCAATCACGGTTTCTGTGTCCAGACAGATGAAGATTAAGGGTTTCTTTGTGCAAACTTTCATTTGTAGCCTATACTTTCCCCTGTTTATATGACCAAAGCACTACCGGTAACTTTCAGAGTGCTTCCTTGAAATCCTTTTCTTACAGCATTCCCTATTTGGAGTTATGTACTTAAAGCATTCCTACGCAAGCAGGTTTCCACTGTGCATGTCATCCAGTCTGTGCACGGGTTTTCATATCAGGGCATTTGGTTCAAAAGGAACAAGAAAAGTTCTGGATAGGTCATAAAGATACAGGTTAGATCTTTAGATCATATTAAATTTCATTCCATCTTATCTGTTTGGGTGGTAATCAAGGTCTATCTGGATGAAATCCAAAAGCTCACAAAACAAAAATCCTCACAAAAAAGTTCCTGGTGAGACAATCATGTGACAGCGCAGGTGCAGGAGCGCCAAGCTAACAATAAACGGCTAATAGCAAACATGTATCAATAGTATGATATAAATAACACACATATTACCTGCACCTGCATCACTTCCACAGCTGTTCTTTCACGTTGATCCCCCAAAACACTTCTGCTGTGTTTGATGAGATGTTGTAATATTTAACTTCTGATATATTAGCAGGCTTTTAGCAGCGTTCTGGGATTTTTAACAAATGTTTTTAGATTCATGAGAAGATTTATAAGCTTTTATGGCGAGCAGTATGTGTTCATAAGAGGGAAATCAGCACTCAATCTCATGCTGAGTTAGTTAAGGTAGAAGAAAGTTGACCTAACTTAGGATATGCTCCACGGTATCAATATCTGGATGACGGCAACAGATGGTAGAGCGCAGCTGAATTTACAGCTAATAAGCGTGTTCGCTAACAGCAGTGAAATGGCTTTTTTTGCTCTTTAATTCTCTTTCTGACAGACACACAACATGAGACTCTGACACTGTCAGCTTCCTGCTGTCAGGGGTGTGTTTGCTGAGGTCGCAAAGTCATTTGAGTTTCTCAAGTTTCTCAGTCGTCTCTCTTTCTCCGTGTCACGCACGCTATCACATGCCCAGGGTGGGTGAAGCTCATATCATACACAAAAATGTTTATGTGTATTTCTGAGTCAGTGATTCATGGAATGAGACATTTCTGCTGAGTATTAGTTGGGGTTTTTTTTTAAATCACATTTCGTCTTTTTTGTTCATTTGAACACAAAACAAAAGTCAGTTTTCACAGCTGCCATCAAAACTGAGAAGTTCACACCAAAACCATCTGGGTGGATAAATGGCGCTATAGGTCAGAGAAAAACCACATCAATATTTAATGACTGGATAAAATCTGTTTTTGACATTGGTGAGTATTTTTTCAAGTGGGTTGAATTGATTGCTGTGCAGATATTTTATGGAAGGAGCAACTATTCGTGAAGAAATGAACAGGAAATTAAAGTAATAAGTGCTTTACTGCAAATTACAAAGAAAGAAAATAAATAGAAATGCGGTTTCACACCAGTTATTAATAGCTTTTGTTGTTGTTTCTCTCACCCAGTTGAATATTTGGGGGCTTAGCCCCCTGCAAAGCTGTAATGAGCACTCTATAGTGCCTTCTAAACTTTTATAGAGCTGCAGATTCACTCTCATGCAATGACTGGTTTTAGCTGGAAACATGTTTTCTTTATGCAAGAAATTATAATCTCAGTTTAATCATATTCCCTTAAATTAATAACAAAAGTACTATGCTTATACAAAAGTGCCCTATAGTGTTAAAGCAAAGAGGCTGTAACACAACAGTGCACTCTCCTGCTGTCAGGTCCTCCGCCCTGTTCATGGGTGCCTGTAAAGACTTTATCTACGAAAAAACATACACAAGATGCACCATCGCCATACACACAAAATTTAAAGCCTCCTCCTGCACCACCGTGACTGTTAGCTCCAGCGTTTTTCAAATTCAATCACATTTTTCATTAACCCTCGGGGAATCCTCCCCCGCCCACACATGCATACACACATGCACACTTCTTGATGATGATAAACATGTTGGAAGTGATTTTTCCATCTGCCTTTCATTCCGTCTGCCATCTGCCATCGCCAGCAACTCTGAAGGCTTCAGCTCTGTTTGTGTTAGAAGAATAGTGCTCTCCTCCTCTTCTCCTCTCCTCCTCCTCATCGTCCTCATCCTCGAGCTTCACTGTAGAAACATATCTACTTTCACCCTCCAGAGTGATATCATTATATCATCTGATATAATGACACAGGTTCCCTTTTGCTGTCCAGCTGCCGGAGACAACATGCTTGAGAATGATAGAGCCTTAAAGGCTCTATCTAAATATTATCTCTAAGTGTTCTTGATATGATCTTCAGAAATGTCACAGCTGGTCATGCTAACAACAGCTAAATTATTTGACATATTTGATAATACACACATGTTTAGTGTGTTTATATGAGTATATTTTTTATGTATATTTGTCCAGGAGCAAGGGTACAGTTTGAATCCCCTCGGGGGTGGATCTAGAGACTTTTTCCTAGGATGGCATGGAAATCAGATGGGGTGGCAAAATTAGAGCGCTTTCTTTACACATATGCAGGTGGTACATTCTGTAATATGTATGATTGGTTAAAATGCAGCAAGTATACACATTTTGTATAAACATAGTATGTAACTTTCTTATTGGCTTTAGTCCAAATAATTAAACATTTCAGTTACATAAAAAATGTAAATTTCTATTTTAAGTACTGTATAGCCTATAAAATAATTAATTATATAATTGAGTTTGCAACAGACGATGTCTGGCAGTAGCAACAATTGAGTTTCAGATCTTTTTTTTTAGTTTTAGAACTAATCACATTGGCACATGCTGAAATTTACACAAAATATCAGAAATCTGCACCGTCATAAACAAATGAATGTGTTTTTCACCAAACATTTAAACATTTATTGAGTTAATAACACTTCATGGCTTTTCCAGAGTGTAACAATCAACCACCATTGTTGAAAGCTGAGTTGGTATTGATTCAAAATATACTCTCGAATAATCATTGGTGTCAGTTGCTACTGAAAACAAGAAATAAAATAATTTTGGATGCTATGTGCTGCCCCATTTTTTAATGTGGGGGAGATAGACTGTACAATATATTTTGTTTTAAAAATTATATTCCATGTTATTGTACCTAGGCTCAAATGCTAGCTTATTTTAATAAACAACATTGTCATATGCAAAGCTAGGATGGCACATGCCACCCCATTCCACCACTCTGGATCCGCCCCTAAATTCTGTGTCCCTAAATTAGCTTTTAAATACTGAAATTGTGACAATAAAATAAATACTACCCTGGAGTCCAACTTCAGAAACCTCAGGGCTGAAATAAAGCCAATGCAGAATTGAACAAACAAATGCATGCAACATAACAAAGCGGAAAAAAAATCCCAGCTGTTCCTTGTTTTGCCACTTGAGGCTAATTCTCCTGTTAGCTTCAGTGTTAGCAGTCTTAGCATGCTACCATTGTAGTAGAAATAAACATGTCTACAGCATGTATAGGTGGTTAATTGTAACTCACCCATTTAAAACTTATTAAGCCTAAAAAATTATATGATTAAGGGTGTGGTGGTTTGAATTGACAGATGCATGCCAGCTAAGCTGCTAGCTGTCTGTTAGCTTTACCTCGGCTAATTTGAGCAACAGAACTAGATCTCTTGGCTGTGTTTGTACTTTCAGTTAAACTATGTGAATAATAGCATGCTTTGTGCTTAATTGTAATAACAACACTAATTACCAGTTGTCTGTTTATCTTCTTTGCTAAAGAAGCTACCTGGTTAGCTGATAACTTGAACAAATTGCTATAAGATTAAATCTGCAGTCACCTTGATCTTCAGAAGGTGAGATCAAGGTGGAAAGCCTGTTAGCATGACCACTGTTATGACTATTCATACAATGCCTCTTTATCTTTAGGGGATTGTGGGGTACCTTTAAAGTCTTTCTGTCGTCATTTAACTCTGTTAACTCTGGTTCCTTTGCCAAAAATATTTTCTGATGATTATCTGGTCAAGCCAGTGTCTGATAGATGATCCCTTGTGGAATATGAAATTCAGTGGGAACTAATAAAATTCAGCCTCCTGTTGAATAAAAAGGAAAAACATATACTCACTTGTTAAGTACACTGTAGGCTTGGTACTGTGTTGGCCCTGCTTTGACCTTCGGGACTGCCTTAATGCTGTTCCACCACATACCAAATGTGCTCTGATGGTTTGAGATCTGGTGGATGTGGGGGCCATGCGATCATTCAAGGATCCAGATTTAGATTATCTGAGCTTTGTGACATGGTGTTATACTACTGAAGACATCCACCAGAAGATGCGTGCACTGTTGTTGTAAAGGGATGGGCATGGCCTACAACAATAATCAAGTATGTTGTAGTATTTGAAGGTCTCAAAGTGTGCCAGGAAAATATCCTTCACACCATTACAGCACCACCAGTCTGACCTGTTGATAGAAGGCAGGATGGATCAATGCTGTGATGTTATTTACTCCACCCAAATGTCACAGCGGGACTCGGGACTCATGAGACCAGGCAATGCTTTTCAAATTATGTGTTGTGCAATTTTGGTGACCCCAAGTGTGCTTTTCTGTTCTTAGCTGACCTCTGATCTGGTCTGACCTGAGCTGGTTGTATGTAAATCCTGTCTTGCACCAACAGCCATGTCAGGTTCAGAGTCACTTACATCATGTTTCTTCACCATTCTGATGCTTAGCTTGAACTTCAGCAGGTCGTCTTGACCGTGTCTACATGTCTAAATGCACGGATCGCTGCCATACGATTGGCTGATTAGAGCATATATTGTTTTCGTATCAGTATTTAACATCTGTGGTGTTAGAATTGCTTTTGAATTTACAATCTTTTTTTAACCTGAACAGCAAATTGTATAGCTGCTGAACTGAAGCCAAGAAAGTCTTTTAGCTGTTTGTCTCCATCTGCCAGTTAGCTAAACACTGGAAGGCAGAACTGTCGTGGACTCATGGGAACGCTGGAGGACGCGATTAAATATAGTCTGTAAAAAAGCTGTCTTTTATATGATGTTTTGGTTTTCCACAGCAGGGATCCCTGTTTGTGTGTCTTTGACTGACAGTGTGTGTTTTTTTTTTTAAATTTCAAGTCAGTATTTCACCACAAAAAGTGGCCTATTAATATTTGATGGCTGAAGAAAAGAGCCGCTCATCTCTTTCTTAGTCTTTTTGAAGAGTGTGTTTGAGTCTGAACCAAAGTGGAAAAACAGAAAAACATTTTAAGGAGACCGAGATGAAGAATTCACAAATTTCATTCTGCTGTAAATCTGGTAATAATTTCCAGTTTGCGTCCTATCCCAGAAGAAAAACTGAAATAACCCTAAAACGGTGGCTTCGTGGCTCTTTTATAACAGTGACTGTGACACTAAAACAGGCAGCAAAGAGAGCTCAGATAAATAAAAGAAGAGAGCTGAACGCAGAGAGCCGGCTGTGCTGTTTATCCAGTGTGAGCATGGCGCCATCTACAGTCTAAAATTGAACACATTATGTGCAAATGGACTGCAAATAACACCCAACATAAAAAGGTAAATAAATAAATAAGTATCAAGACTCTTCATGTTGATCGAGTGTTTGACAGCTCCATAAAAGGCGCCTCTAGAACAGCTGCAGTTCTTCTTTGTATTGACTATTCAAATCTTTAGACCCGTCATTAAAAAATCCAAAATATCCAAAATATTTTACTTCCAGGTTTTATTCCAAACTTTCTTCCAGCAACACAGTGTAGTACAGGAAACACAGAGAGGTGTCACAGTCCAAGTTTATTTTCCTTATTTTGCATCTGGTGTCCTGATTGTTTTAGTTCCATGTTTTACATTTTTCCAGATGTTGTAACAATATTAATGTATTTATTCTTGTTTGTTTGTTTCTCTTGCATACTCTCTTAATTGTACAGGGAGCTATTTAGGAGACCGATGGAGCGCCCACCGACGCGGGATCATTGTGTGAGGCTTCACGGTAGTCTTAGCTCAGTTAAAGTCTGTGAGTGTATGCCTACTGGAATACAGTGTCTTGACGGCTGCCTCTGTTATTTTCCCCTCAGGAGGAGCGTGGAGCATCAGAGGGCAGCAGGCACGGGGTGTGTGTGGACACACGAGAGTGGAGAACACGGAGCACGGACTTTTTGAGAAGACACAACACGGGAGTCACGGGGATTTACTGTTATTGTTTCATTCACTATAAATAAACGCACTGCTTAGACACAGAGTACCGCGACTGGGTCCTCCTTTCCCCACATCCCCACGGTCTGCCCTGCCAAACCGTGACAGTAATATTTAAGAATTTAAATAAAACCTTTGATTTTATACATTTTTGTTGCATTTTACTCAGAATTGTTGTTGTTTCATAGGGTGTGTAAGGAGTGTGGCTGAACATATACTTGTAAAAACAAATAATCAGATTTTTCTTCTTATTTATTTATTTATTTATTTATTTATTTATTTATTTATTTTACATCAGTCAGATTGTTTCAATACAAAATAAAAGAAATCAACCCAGCCTCCACAAGCCTGCTATTATAACAAAGCCGCGAGGACCCACATTGCACTTATTGTGTAAATAAGAGTCTTAGTAGAAGACCACACCTGTGAAGCTTACCTTCACTGACCTCAACAACCAAATTTAGTGGTTGTGTTATCTGGGATCTGAGCAAGTGCAGTGAAGAGTTTTGTGTATTCAGATAATTGATTGGTCTCATTTTGAGGCTCTTTTTCTCTGTTACAAAGCAATCAGTGGTAGGAGCATCAGAAGCATTATCCTTAAAGACAGCTGTATAAACATCACCCAGAAAATCTCAACAACAGTGATGCTAGAACAAATAATATTATCTTTCTTTCTACTTCAATTATTATTCTTTTTATAAATTCATAATACTTTAAAAAAAAAAACCCAAATATTGTTATTCAGTAATAGCTATGGCTATTTGCTTTCGCCTCAGTCTAATAGTGCGACTCTAATGAAGACTCATGTTATGTGTTAAAATAAGGTCATCAAAAAGTCATTTGAGGAGTTTTCAACCAACTCACACAAAGCAGCAGCGATTAGATTGCAGCTCAGGAAATCTTCTTACAATCATTGTTTTAATTGCAAAAACTGGAGATAATTACAAATTCGAGGCCTGCTTATTTTTTCTTCTAAAATTGAGGACCCACTTTATCAAAAATGGATCAAAAGTTTTTAATGTAAATAAGTCAGTGCCTACAGATCAGCCTTTCTGTGCATCAAATAAATTAGTGTGGATTGTAATGTGTTAAATGTCAGCTTGTAAAACCTCTTTCCTACCTGGATAGTGCAAGAACAAATGCTTCACATCAAGGTCTGACTGGATACATGTTGATGGACATCAGGTGATTGTGTGACAAGCCAAGTAAAGGTGGCATCTTTGATTGAGTGATTGAGTGATTGATTGAGTGATTGATAGATTTTATTGATTAGCAATCAAATATCTCAGTGAATACAGAATAAAGATTTACCACAAAGCAAGAGAGCACGAGACAAGGCTAATCAAAGGGTATTGGCTGAATATGCTTGTTATGCCAACCCTTTTAACAAAAGAGCTTTTAGCATGCAGCTCATGTACATAGCGCTCGAAGCAAAGAGTAAAACAAAGAAAAGCAAACAAACAAACAAAAAATTGTTCTATGAGGTTATTCAGTACTTTGATCCCATGTACAGCAGCTTCATAATAGCAGATTAAGTGAGTCCAACACACCTCACCTCCTCATCTCTGTGCATGTAGCTCTGCTTCTCTGGTTGTGCTGGTAAGTGGCAACATGTGATGTGCTTTATGTCCTTGAAAGTGGCTGTTTGTGTTGGGCTCAGGATTTGTGTGTCCACAGACACATGCATCGTGGATGATGTTCAGATTACATGTTGCACTTTGTGCCCTTCGGAGGACGATGCTCACTGGTCTGTGAAGTAAAAGGTGTTATGTGTCACATTTAGCAGATATTATTAGAAAGTAATGTGGACTTTTTTAATTAACTGGGGGGGGGGGGGGGGGGGGCAGCTGCACTTCCTTATAACTTAATTAAAAATGACTACTTATCATTCTACATTTTAACAACTTTCTTCATTTAAGCAGATTACTATCATGCAAACTCTGTTCTGTGTCCTCTGTGTGTGTGACAGAGAGAGATTTTTAACATAGCCTTCTGCTTTGGCTGCAACCACAGATTACCTTTCCAAATTGTGATCAAAGCATCACAGCTTCGACTCTGCATCAGTTTCTTGTCACACGTGGGTTTTTTTTTCCAGGAGCTGCTTTCAAACAGAGACAAAATGTGCAGATTTTGCATACCTTGCAGTCCTGTATTGTTTGCATGTAAATTTGCAAAACAAATGAGCGTTCAAACCATTTTCAACGTGTTGACGAGAAATAGAGAAGTATCTCTTTTTTTGCATTGTTATATTTCTAAATGAAACTAAGACGTGGGGATTTGCTTATTATACTGCCCTCCTTGTTCAGTGACCTGCACAGCCAGTACATGGGCTTTTGTAATGCTGCTGAGTCTGCAGTAAATTAGCACTATGTGATGAGCGACAGCAGCAATGCACTCTAATAAAATTTATAATTATAATTATATCATAAGGTTTATCAGTTTGTTACATTTTATATTTCTTTTGTTGTATTTTGAAGACTATAAGGACGTTTATTCAGAGTAAAAATGCTACACACAGCAACCTGAGAAAACGACGGCAAACAGAAAAATGCTGCAAAAAGGCACAAAAACCCCAACACCTAAAACCAAAAACACTTCACAAAACACAACAGAAGTTGTTTTTTATGAGACTATAATGTGACAGGAACTGATGTGAAGTGTTGCACTGAGGCGCCATGAAAAGAAGCGAAGAATTCACGTGTTGTGAGGGAGAAAAAGATGAAAGGCAGCATATGTTTTAATCACATGATTCATACAATAATGTAGATAAATCTTTGCTACTGTTCTCTTGTTACTTCCACAACTGTTGTTTTGTGGGCTTATTTGTTATTTTTTGATAACTTTTGCAGTATTTTTCTATTTACTGGTGGGTTTATTTAGGTTGCAGTGTGTTTGAACTTTCGGGGGCAACCATAAAATACATTTTGCTTTTGCTATAAGTCTTGAATAGCTGCACGATCAACACATTTCTCTCACATGTACCATAGGATTTGGTTACATATTGCATTTTTCCACAGAATCAAACATATCAGCATTTCAGAGGTTGGGATCCTTGTGATTTGAAGCCTCTTTAGTCTGTCTAAAGAGAATTAAATAAAGGAGAGGAAGGCTCAACTTCTGAGTATTGCCTACTGAGCTTTAAGGCCTCCCAGCTGTATAATGTGCCACAAATACATTACAGTAGAGCCAACCTGAACTACAGTTATTACAGACATCATATTCAAATTGTGTTTCAGCCATTAGCTATTTCTCCCAAGTAATTTCTGTGGTCAGAAAACATCAGGGATAAAAACATTAATAGGAAAAATGCTGGCTAAAAATCCAGTAAATGGTTTACAGACTCACATTTATGATTGGATCTAGGAGGAAGAAACTACAATACTGACAAATCAGTGACAGTCGTTTTGTTAAAAAATATATTTTATTTATATAGCACATTAAAAAACACTGGAGATGACAGAAGTGCTTTCTAATCATCTATTATGGAAAAGTATAATAGTATGCTAAAATATACATAATTGATTGTGGCAGTGCTGAAAATATATTTAAAAGATGGTGGAGGTAAAAGAGTGAAGCTTCATAAATAATGCTGAAGATATAAATGCACTCATTAGATACAAATGTTCAGCTGCTCCTTAACACAAATATCTAATCAGCCAATCACATGGCAGCAAATCAGTTCATTCAAACATGTAGACATGGTCAAGATGACCGGCTGAAGTTCAAACCAAGTGTCAAAATGAGGAAGAAAAGGTTATTTACGGTGCTTCAGAGCATCTCTGTAGCATGGGCTGCAGCAGCAGAAGATCACAACAGGTGCTGCAGGTAAGAACTGGAATCTGAGGCTACAATTATCATAGTCTTACCAAAACTGGATAACAGAAGATTGGAAAAATGTGTTGTCTGGTCTGATTTTTGCAGCAGCTGGGATCAGAATTTGTCTTGTATTTAAAGCTCAGGGTGCTTGTGGTGTAATGGTGTTGGGGATTTCATTTTGGCTCCTTAGTACCATCTGAGCATCGTTTAAATACCACAGCCTGCCAGCCTACCTGCTGCTGAACATGTCTATTCCTTTATACCGAAAGTGTCCACATCTTGTGATAGCTGCTTACAGCTGGACAACACAACATGTCACAAAGCACAATGTCATCTCCAACTGTTTTTTTTTTGAAAATGACAATGAGTTCAGTTTACTCCACAATCACCAGATCGCAACTCAGTAGAGCACCTCTGGGATGTGATAGAATGGAAGACTCACATCTGCAGATACTGAGTTTTTCCAGCAATTGATGAATCTATAATATGAAGAATGGAGGCAGTTCTGATGCTGAAAGGGGATTCAGCCAAGGTCCTGCACTATGTACCTAATGAAGTGACTAACTAAAAGCAACTAAGTTAAGAAGGTTTACAGTAAACGTGGGAAAAAGCATATGCAGACCTAACAAAAAACAGCTGAATATCAGTGGGTTTATAGAGCTGATTTGCAACTGTCAGTTATGGACCGGACTTTTTGTGGGATGGCAGAACCTTTGGGAACCATGGATAACATAAAAAAGTTGGGAATATAGAATTATCATATTCATGTACCAGTAATATATAATTTGTGATGAAATTGAAATCAAAAACTTCAGTCAAGTGTGTAGATCTTGGGAGCGATGGTGATTCTTATGCGCAGATCATGAGAAAACAACACAGTGGTTGAGATTTCCAGTGTATCAATGGATCATTTAGAATAGTAGTTATAGGAGGAGATTTTGACACAAGCATCAAATTCCCATCAGTGTTGCTGATTTTACCTGCAATAACTTTATCGTCATGCGATCCGACAAGTAGCCTTACACCTCACCTCACCCATGCACACACAAACACAGAGATAATGGTGCGACTGAAATACTTTGCATGCACGGAAAATAAAATTAAAAAATGTAGGTACAAATGCAAAGTTGAACGAGTATCTGCAAACCACACACATACACAAATATGCACAAAACAATATACATGCAGACATGCACGATGTAGTGACTCGCTCATTTGTCTTCATCTTACAGTAAGACCTTTAAAGTTATCTCACCTTGAAAGATGATGGGAAAATTATGGTTCAGATGTGGTAGGGCGCTGGCATTCTGTTGGCAGTCAAAAATATGTGGTACACTGGTCTGTGGGTCACTCTTGCATGTGCTGCTGTTCATCCATTGATCCATTTATCAAGTTCTAACATACAAGTTGAAGTGGAAAAAAAATGAAAAGTGTCCACTGTATATTTTATCTTTGATGGGTTTTTTGCACTTCTCTCTGTCCTGGAGAACCTTATTGTTGGTCCCTTCACTGTTCCAGTGGTTTTGTGAACTCCACAGGAACACCTGTGCACAGATTGAAAACCCCTCTCTGTACTCTCTCTGTAGGCAAATACCTCTGCTGTACTATAAAGTTAGCATCACATGGCCAGCAAGAGTGCACTCGAGATCTTTGATAGACCATTACACAGCTGCTTGTTGGTTCTTCCAAGTAACATTTATGGTGGCACAAAGGAGGGGAGTATAGCTTCCACCCAGTTTCTTGCTCAGTGATTTAGTCAGGTTTATAATTCAGACCCATAGAGCAGAATCGCCTCAACTCACTTGAACACTTTAAGTCTGATTAACCTTTGAATTACACACCTTGGAAAGACATCATGAGTTAAGTTCCCCAAGCTTGACCAGTCTGGCAACTGATATCGTGAGCATTGCCAATGTCATTGCCAAGGTATTTGAAATCATCTGCTTATTCAATGGTAGAGCCGTTCTTGCCGAGTAGAACTAAGCAGTTGGGTTAGTGTACATGAACTAAGTCCTTGATTTGTTAAGGAGTAGAGTGGTACCCTGGGTGGCACTTTCTACGTGGTGTAGGAGGTCCTTTGCAGTTTTGATAATATCTTCAAGAAGGCAGATGCCATCCACAAAGTTAGAATACAGTCTTCTCCCTAGTGTGGGACCATAGGTACTGCTGACAGGTCCCAATGACTCTTGTGTAATATTATATACATTTTTACTTCTTAAATAAGACAGGATACAATAAACTGTGAATGGTTTCACAAAAAAGGATTGTGTTTTGAAATATATCCAAAGCCATAAGGGGTGTTTCGTACAGCAGGAAATTTAGAGTTATCTGGATAAATGAAAATTTTGGTTGCAAAATAAACACTTCCCTTTTCCACACTAACTAAACTACTTTCATAGCCTAACAATGCTTTATAGATTCCAAGTACAAAGTGTGTTTTATTAGGCTTTAATGTGAGATTTGATCTAGACTACACCCAGTTAAAAAATGCATTACGTATAGAATCCACAGTTCAGTCAGAAGTCATAAATCTGTGATTGACTATCTTAAAGACAAGTTTTGAAAATACCCCAAAGTTTAAAGGCAAACAAAATGTGCAGATTAGATTCAAAGACGATAACTTTGTCATGATCATTAACATATAAGCTAGTTTTAATGACTGTTGCAACTACTAAATAGTTTGACAGGGAAAGAAGTTAACTTATTTTGATATTACTACACAATTTTCTCCTGAATTAATCACTGAAACACTCGCTGTGACTCACATTGTCATTAATCACATCTTCAATTTAAAGCAAGTGCAAAAAATCCAAAAATCCACCAAGAGACTCCTCGGTCCTTAGTTTTTTGTTTATCATGAATCAAACAAATAGTTAATTAGTTAGTGAATTCAATTCCTTACTGGAGGCACGTGCGTTCATCCAAACATCGATAGTATCACTACCAACGCTGGCACTGGTATTTGATCAATACTAGAGCACCAGGATTGATATTTTGGGCGATCGTGGCTCAAGAGTTGGCAGTTCGTCTTGTAATCGGAAGGTTGCCGGTTTGAGTCTCGGTCATTGTGTCCTTGCGCAAGAGACTTCACCCGTTGTGTACTGGTGGTGGTCAGAGGGCCCGGTGGCGCCAGTGTTTGGCAACCTCGCCTCTGTCAGTGCGCCCCAGGGCAGCTGTGGCTACAACGTAGCTGCCATCACCAGTGTGTGAGGTGGATGACTGAATGTGTGAAGCACTTTGGGGTCCTTAGGGACTAAATAAAGCGCTGTACAAATACAGGCCATTTACCATTTTGCTTCTATAAGATAACCTTTACTAGTCCCACATGTGGGAAATTTGTTTTGTCACAGCAGGAAGTGGACAGTGCAAAAGTAATGAAGAAAAATTAGAATATAATAGAATAAATACAGTACACAACTGTACACAATAGAATAAATTAGAATACAATATACCTATCAGGAGTTCAAAATGTATCCCTTTTAACTGCAGTAAATTATTCGCATTTTTAATGAAATAATTTACCTCAAATATGCACAAAAATAACTTTTTTGTGTTGACTGTCACGTGACAGACAAATAACAAGCATATGAATAAACACATAAATTACTGTGGAGAGTAAAAACAGTGATTTAAAATTGGCTCCTTAAAATGTGTTTAGAATTTGAAAATTGATGATGATTTATTTCATTAACGTGCCACATTGCTCTGTCCTACATAGAATCGGTGTCAGTAATGCTGAACCTGTACGTACATGCTTACAGCGCACTCAGTGGAAAGCACCTGCACACCACGAGCGCCCCCACACTTCCTCCTCGAACCTAAAGGCGACGATGCTGCTGTGGGCGGAGTCTCGCGGTGCCTTCAGTCTCCTCGCTGCGCCGAGGAGAGCTCCGTGCGGCGTTGCGCTCAGACCGGTCGGACCGGTCCGGTAGTTAAACGGCAGTTTAACGTTAAACCCGGGAGACACTCAGAGAGGAAACAGGTGAGTCTGAGCTTTTCTTTAAACCGAAGCTTCGAAAACATTCAGGAACTTTTTTTACCTCTTCATAGTTACTGCTAATGCTAATGAACGTATGCTGCGAATGAAATACGTGTGGAATTAATAAAAGACTTGTAGGAACACCGTGCTGCTTCATTCAAAAAGTAGTAGCAGGACTGTAAGAGGATATGACAGGACACTGAGACAAATGGCCCAGGATTATGGATGGAAACAGAGACTGTGATAATATAGTAAAGTGTGACAACTAATAACCCGTATTATACGCCTAATATTAATAACAGAACAGGAAATATTTTTATTAGAAATTAACTACGACACTGTAAATCATACAAATTAAATAAAGCAGGTAATTATGCCTTTTAAGGTCCTTTTGAATTAAAGCTAAAGAACAAAACAGAAGTATAAAGTGGCAGAAAGCAGAGTGACAGGAACTGTTTCAGAATGTAACATAGTGTATTATTTGGTTATATTGCAACATCAAACGCTACTTATGATTTTAATTTGAGAACAAAGAGGTGTTTTGAAGTATTAGCAACAGATAAATCATAACCAAAAGAACCAGCATGAAGCACAGCACAGGAGTACTGAGAGGTTCCTGTCATAAAGTCCTCCAGAGTGCTCAAGAGTATTTTAAAGAAGTGAAGTGAATCAGGTCTAAAATTGGGTAACTATGTTTCCTGAAAAGGGGGCAAATATAATCAAGTCTGAGAAAGCTGGAAATAAAAGATGTTTCCTTAGCCTTTCCCTCAAGACTCTGGTTAACCATGTGCTAATTATTTCAATTTAATATTGACTCTGATGCAAGAGTAAACTTGCTACCTGGAAATGCACTAGGTCTCCTATGTACATGAAATTTTGTTTTCACAAAGACCTTCCGATTCAGATCAGAGCACCGCAACAAAAACAGCAAACACAAACACCGGCCCTGATGCAGGACCCTCATACTACAGTCCCTCATCATGGGTTGTGATTGCTTTGCTTACTGAAAGGATTTGCAGTTGTTACTAGATAGCAGCAGCTGACATACACATCACTTCTGTAAAATTCAGCCTGTCTTACAGCCTGTTATCCCAATGTAACAAAGCAATGCTGGTGCATGCATGCATCTTCCCTCTATCATAACTGCACACCAGCTTTCCTTAGAACCCGCCTTAAGTGGACCAGACCAGTGAGACTCCCATTTCTCTCAGTGTTTAACTGCACATTTAATCTCTGAGATATGTTGATATAAGAAAAAGAATTGTAATGTCAACAGTATGTCTCTGTTTATCTACAGGATAAAGAAATGCCAATGTATTAAATGAAAGAAGTCTGTCACCATGACTGGTTGGGTTTAAATTGTAAGAAATAAATGTGGAAAATTACAAAAAAAGTTCTGGTAGCTCATTGCTCAGATTGTCCTGTCAGTATAAAACAAAGTTTCTGTAAATTCACAAAAAATGGCAGATTTCTTATTGTGTAATTTCTATATTAGATCAGATTTGTCAGTTGCTCAGTTATGTTGGAGTAGTATGAGCAGTTGCTGTGGAGGTCCTTATTAGGCGAAACAGGGCAAGTTGTAAAATTTATCCGAATACAGACCAAAATCTATGCCCTTGTGGGCTGGATTGGAGTCTGTGTCAGGCTGATTCTGGCCCCCAGCCCTTATGTTTGACACCCATTGTCTAACATCTCTGCTTATATCAACACATATTTTGCAGTGTGGACTGAATTTATAAAGGGGTTGCATAATAAATAAAGAAATTACCTGTTTTGTAAGTACAATAATGAGTCTGCATTACTTTACTTACATTATAATCCATCTAGTCCTTGTCGGCCACTGAGAATATCTTTATAGAATTTTTATGTTATATTACTTGCCATTTCTGCTGCCCTCTTGGCCTTTTACTTACAAATGGAGGATATATAACACTCACTTTACCAAAAACTGATTGCAGTTTCTGACAAAAGTTTTATTTCTGACTGAAAATGACTCAATGCTATTTATGAAACTTAAGAAAACACCAGCAATAAGAAAAACGCTGCAAAAGCACACAAAACATAATGGTAATGGGAAAAATGACAACGGAAATAGGAAAAAACAACGGAAATAGGAAAAAAGAACACAGAAATATGAAAAACAAAAAAAAGAAATAGGAAAAAACACAAGGGAAGTGTTTCTGGGGAGACAATAACCCAACGGACCAGTTGCAGGAACCCAAAACATGGTAGCTGTGTTTTATCATGATTCATATAATACTGATGATGGATTTTTAGGCTAATAGTTGGGCTAACACACTTACCTCTCATCTTTTCTTTCATCACAAAACCGATAGATCCTCCACTTCTTTTAAGTGTCTCCCAGCACAATTCTTAGCATATTTTGGTTCCTGCAACTGGTCCGTTGGGTTATTGTCTCCCCAGAAACGCTTCCCTTGTGCTTTTGGAAATCTGTTTTCTCTTTTCCTATTTCCGTTGTGTTTTGTGTGCTTTTTTTTTTTTTTTGTTATTACTGGTGTTTTCTTAAGTTGCAGTCCGTTTGGCCTCTCAGGGCCACCGTACCAACAACTCATTTACAACAGTTGAAATACCAGCAAATATTTTTATGGCAAATCTTTATGCAATATGATCATTCTTCCAAAAAATGTCTCTATTAGCTCTATTAGCTGGCAGTGTTAAAGTAAGAGGCTAAAATTAATAGGTGACCAACTTAGGATGACGACTTAAGCTCTGAAAGGTTCAACCACTGACTGCACCACTTCTCTTACACTGAACAGATTGCAAGGTTTAGGGAACACAATATCTTACATGATTTCTGGAGCATTTCTGCATGTGTACACATTGAATATGGCAGCCAGATTTACAGTTAACTCCACTGCAATTCAGTCAGCTTTTTAAAAACAAGAATTAATGCTTGGGTTTTGAGACAAAAGAACCACAATTTCACCACATTTTGCAACCTTTTACAGCTTATCTAGACTGCAAAGAAGTGTCCTAGTCTAGATCGAGAGAGACAGAGGGAGAGATAAAAATTTATTAATCCCTTGGTGGGTTCCTGTGGGAAATTCATTTAAAAAAACAAAACAAGAATTAAAACACACCTATTCATGGCAGCAGTGGGATTTGAAACCATGCCCCTAAAGAGACTGGAGCCTTAATCCAGTGCCTTAGACCGCTTGGCCACGCTATCAAATATTGTCTCCTTGTTTTATCAGCCATTTTAAACTGTTCACATGTTTTTGCATTGCTTTGGTCATGCATCTTGTTCGTGTTTTGTTCATCTTGTTGCAGGAATTGCACTTCTTCTGTAAAACCAAGGAACAACTCAATGCCATCCTGTGTGCTGCCAAACCACAGCTTGCACAGATTTCCAGATCTAACTACCAAGGATCAAAAAGTCAAGAGTGCTTGAAGTAATTCCTTAGACACGGATGCAAATGTTTCAGATGTCTCTTTTATAAACATCTTACACTCTCTGTGTATGTAAGAAGATATAGATGACTGTAGACAGAAGTGTTCTAAGCCGTGTCGCAAATTCGCCATTGGGCACATTTAGTTTATTTCTGTCATACAGCCATAACAGGTTTTAAACATGGCCATGGAAGCAGCGGACATGATCGTTGTAGCGATCTACTTCATCCTGGTGTTAGGGATTGGCTTCCTTGCAATGTGGAAAGCCAATAGGAACACAGTGAGCGGCTACTTCCTGGCGGGGCGTTCGATGAACTGGGCAGCTGTGGGAGCTTCTCTATTTGTCAGTAACATAGGAAGTGAGCACTTCATTGGATTGGCTGGATCAGGCGCTGCTAGCGGTCTCAGCGTGGCTGCATGGGAGCTCAATGCTGTATTACTGCTCCAGTTTTTAGGCTGGGTGTTCATTCCAGTCTATATCCAGTGTGGCATCTACACTATGCCAGAGTACCTGTCCAAGAGATATGGGGGGAATCGACTGAAGGTGTACTTTGCTGCTTTATCTCTTGTCCTTTACATCTTCACCAAGCTGTCTGTGGATCTCTATTCTGGAGCCTTGTTCATCAAAGAATCCTTAGGTTGGAACCTCTATCTGTCCATCCTCCTCCTCATCGCCATGACAGCTCTGCTGACCATCTCCGGAGGTCTGGTTGCTGTTATCTACACAGACACAGTTCAAGCGTTCCTCATGATTGCTGGGGCCCTCTGTCTGACAGGCATCAGCCTCTTCAAAGTGGGAGGGTTCGAAGGTCCTTGTTTCTCTTTCATGCATTCATGAATTTATGTCAATTGTTTAACTAAAAAATGCTTAACCGTGTTTTGGCATGTCTTTGTAAGGTGTGAGACACGGTTACATGGAGGCCACTCCAAACATCAGTGCCATCTTGCTGTCTTCACCCAATCTGACGTATTCTGAGTCCTGCTATAACCATGCCACTCCGAAGCCAGATAGTCTGAAGATCCTCCGAGAGGCCCAGGATCCAGACCTGCCATGGCTTGGTTTCTTACTCGGCCAGACTCCTGCCTCTATTTGGTAATGCTATTTCTTTTAAGACTAATTTCCTTACCAATACGGTTTTGTACAGCCTTGTGTGTTTAAACACTCGATATCCCTAAAAGATTTACTCTGAGCCAGGTGTTTTTCTTCTTTTGCCACCTGTTAGATTTGATTGCTTTAAGTAAAAGTAGACTGAATTTGTTACCATGAAATGCTGCCCGGAGGAGCATTTATTCTTGCTCCTTGGCTTTGCATGCTTCATTTAATTTTTTGTAGTGCTACCCTCAGGGCAAGTATGCTAATCAACCATGCAACATGTGTGCAAGGTCCTGGTTGCTCGCTGGCATCGCAGCCAGGACCTTGCACACATGTTGCATATGATTTATTTTCCTCAAAAAAAACAATGAATTATACAGTTAGAAATTCTTAAAGTAGAGGCAACACATATAAATTGAGTGGTGCTTCTTCACAGTAAGAAGGTCCGTGGTTTGGTTCAAGCCATGGAGCAAGAATCCACACTCCTCAGGTTGGCATTATTGGCAGTAAGGTCAGTTTCAAGCAGTTAAATCTGACAATTGAGAAATCTTTCTTTGTGGGTACTCCAGTTTCCTCCCACAGTCCAAAGACATGCACTTAGTGGGGTTAGTTTGTGATTGTTAATTGGCTATAGGAGTGAATGTGAGTGTAAATGGTTGTCTGTCTCCCTGAATTACACCTGTGACAGAATGGTGACCTGTCCAGCGTATAACCTGCGTCATGCGCTATGGCAACTGGGATAGGTTGTAAACCACCGCAACCCTAAATTGGAAGAGTGGAATAAAATGGATGGATGGAAATTCTAATGATGTTTAGTTCTCATTCTTTTTCTCTAACATCACTGAAAGTCCAATAAAGGCTTTAAATATCTCAGTGGTCAATGATTGACCTATAAAGTCATTTCAGTGTCAACATACATTTTTTTTTTTTTCAATGAAAATGTTTCATGATTTATTAGACTGTGAGATCTGAGGTGAAAGACTGACTGAGAGACCCTCTGTGGAGCCACAGAACAAGCACGGTCTCAGAAATGTCCCTAGAATAGTTCTCACAAAGCTGACTTTTGGGGTCATTACAAATGGCACAGGTAGTCCAGAGTATACTAAATAGAGGTGAGTACCAATTAGCAGACTAATTTTTGTGTCTATGTGCTCCAGGTACTGGTGTGCAGATCAGGTGATTGTTCAGCGGGTTCTGGCAGCAAAAAATATTGCTCATGCCAAAGGGTCAACAATCATGGCCGGTTTCCTCAAAATCCTGCCAATGTTTATCATTGTCATCCCAGGTAGAGACATTAACCACCCTATGAATATCTTACACAGATAAAATTCTGACTCTATACTCACTAATTGTCTTACTGATGTATCCTATGTGATCATGATTCCAGGAATGATTTCCAGGATCTTATTCGCTGATGACTTGGCATGTATCAGTCCAGAGCACTGCATTGAAGTGTGTGGCTCTGCAGCTGGCTGCAGCAATGTGGCTTACCCAAGGCTCGTCATGTCAGTAATGCCCGTCGGTCTCCGCGGGTTGATGATGGCTGTTATGATTGCAGCTCTAATGAGCGACTTGGACTCTATCTTTAATTCTGCAAGCACCATCTTTACCCTAGATATTTACAAGATGCTACGAAAGCAGGCGTCGTCCAGAGAGCTGATGATAGTAGGCAGGCTGTTTGTCCTTTTCATGGTGATCATAAGCATCGCCTGGGTGCCTGTGATCATTGAAATGCAGGGAGGCCAGATATTCTACTACATCCAAGAAGTATCAGATTATCTGACTCCGCCCATAGCGGCTCTCTTCCTGCTTGGCATCCTGTGGCGTCGTTGTAATGAGACAGGTGCCTTTTGGGGAGGGATGGTAGGGTTTTTCCTTGGAGCTCTCCGTTTGGCTTTGGCATTTGTTTATCGAGAGCCACTCTGCGATCAGCCTGATGAACGCCCATCCTTCATCAAAGATATCCATTACATGTATGTGGCAGCCATCTTGTTTTGGATATCATCTCTGGTGGCTGTTGTTGTGAGTCTCTGCACTCCTCCACCCGAAGAGGGACAAATCCAAACCACTACTCTCTGGGGACTAAACAAGAGAAAGAAGCTAAAAAATCAAGAAAGAAATGCTGAAAAAGACGTCAATGTTTTGAAACCCCTAAATCACTCAGCCTTTAATGGAAATGGTGTTCTTGGTGAAGAAAAGTGTCACAAGGACCCAAACTTGCTCAATGGCTCTGAGACAAATCTTGAAAATGGCCAATCAGGAAGCAGCAATAATGTCACAGCAAGTGATATAGAAACAATCTATTCAGTACAGAATGGTGGCTGTGCTCAGAGTTCAGGCTCCAAAATGGTAGAAAATGAGGAAAGAAGAGGAGTGGAGGAGGAAGACGAGAGCTGTGGAGCAGGGGACGCAAAAGAGGAGCGTGGATGTTGTATTAAGGTTTTGGATTGGTTTTGTGGATTCAAGGAGGAATTGTCCAAAGATCAGGTCATAACAGTTCAAGAACAGGAGAAGATGGTGGAGGAGCTTCTCTATGAACCTCCAACGACCAGAATCATCTTAAACATCGCACTGGTGGTGGTTTGCTCAGTTGGGATCTTTCTCTTCATCTATTTCTCCCTATAGGTTCAGTTATTTCCAAACAGAAGGCCAGATTTGTCCAAGAAATACAGAACAGGCATGTTTGATACAGTTAATTACCCATCACACAAATGAACAAAAGCCACATTTTAAGGATACAAAAGGCATGGGGCTACCATATTTTATTTTGTTATTCAATATTCAAAAGATGGTAGAGTTTGAGATGTACTTGTTTGCAATACACTTAGATGCCCATATATATGTGACAAAGTGAAACCCTTTAAAAAGCATTTACCCACGTTGCCTTTCGTATATTTTTGTTGTGCTGGGTATATGCATGCATACACATATACTGTAGGTCAGCGGTCCCCAACCACCGGGCCATGGACCCGTCCGTGAGTCGTTTGGTACCGGGCCGCGAGAGTTGAGGCTCCGGTGTGAAATTTACGGTTTTAAGGGTTTTTTATCATTAACTCGGTTTCCCTGGGTCTTTTCCCGTGTTATAGTTGTGTCCCTTATTTTGAAAGAAATATTTACATGTTACCATAGCGACCAGAGAGCATTAAGGGACAGAGAGGTCCAATGAGGTTGGCGCATTTCAGGAGGACGCTGCTAATAAAGTTACACAGTGAATTCGCGTTCATTATTATATTTTCAAAATACCACCGTTTTTGTCTTGGTCGTATCATTTTATTGTGTTTAACTTATCCGCGACACCTTAAAGGCCGGTTCGTGAAAATATTGTCTGACATTAAACCGGTCTGTGGTTTAATGTCAAAAGGTTGTGGACCGCTGCTCTAGATATTGTACCTAGAGTATGTAGGTACAATACTGTAAAACACCAAGCTGGTGCTTTACATGGTTTTAGTTTTTTGTAGAGAGAAAAGCTCTGATGTTTTGCCTTTAGCCTATATAATAAAAAATCATGTCATGTGTTAGGCCAGACCTTCCCAAAGTGGGGGAACCATTGCAGGGGGGGCGTGGTATGAAAAGGAAAAAAAAAACAAAAAAACACTGCTAGCACTGGCGCCTCCACAAACGCAAATCAGGAGATGAAGCATAGCTGAATGTTTCCAAACCAACTTCATTCTAAGCCAAAGACTAGAAAATATGGTGAAGCAAATCTTCCCTTTGGTTTCACCTGCACAAGTGCCGAGGTAGCTCTCCTCTGCAGAATTGGTTTTCTGCAGGGGATCAGGAGCAGCGCTAGGCTCTCCAAATCACGGACAAACAGGATCCCACGTTCTTGATTTTTAGTTCACAATCACTTGTTGTAATGACTAACTACTCCTGACATTTTGGAGATGTTAGCTCTTTATACAGTAAAGTTACTGCTGGATACAAATAACATCAGGCTGATCCTGGCACGATTTGTTCCCCCGGTTCAAATCACAGACAAACAGTATCTCACAGCTGTTTATGTTTTTAAACCCATTTTGCACAGAGAGGCATTTTTTGAAAAATGTATTGATAGCAATGTTGAATATTATTACACAGGAAAAAAACAACATGTGTGGACGCAGCGTAAAAGAGTTAGTAGTTTATTTTCTTACTACCTGTAATTTATTGCAGATTACTTGTATTTGCTTAATTGTTTACTAAATGTTTGAGGTGTGAAAGAAACCGCAATGGAGCTAAAGATGGGTGTGTGTGGTTGGAGGATGTGTTAGTGCGTGTGCGCGTGCGAGGGGGGGGGGCGAACATTTTTCTTGTAAAACAAAGGGGGGCCCAGCAAAAAAAGTTTGGGAGCCGCTGTGTTAGGCTGTTGGGAAAATACAAATACAAAAATACAAAAGAAGAAAAATGTGATTTCAGAAAGTAGAGTTTGATCGAAATAAATACATAATCTAATGTAACATTTTATAGTAAATTTATATTTTCTGACTCTATACTCACTAATTGTCTTACTGATGTATCCTATGTGATCATGATTCCAGGAATGATTTCCAGGATCTTATTCGCTGATGACTTGGCGTGTATCAGTCCAAAGCACTGCATTGAAGTGTGTGGCTATACGTATAAATTATTTTAATTCATTTGGATTTTTTATTCTGAACTAACATGAGTAAATGTGTACAAATAATGACTCAAAGTGCACTGTTGTATAAGTACAAAGTTTATTTTAATGCACCTTATGTTTTTACAATGACTGCTTGTCAGTGTATGATTTACACAGGTCATTAGTAAACTTGCTTTAGTTGTAAATCAGCTTTTACAAAAAATATGAAGCTGTCAATGAGCTACTAGCATAATTTTATAAATTACATTTTATTTATATAGCGCCAAATCACAACAACAGTCGCTTCAAGGCAATTAGGTTTTATTGTCCCGTACTCATTTGCATATAGGTACATGAGGTGTGTTTTCCATAGTGCCACATTTATAACACTGTACACTTGATGATGTCAGTTGAAAACATAAATTGATTTGTTTTTGTTGTATGCTACAGATACAATCGCGTAATTTTGAATTAATGCCAATGGGAATGTGTTCATGATATTCATAATGAATGTGAATGGCTGAAATTGACTGTGACTACATCTTTTCATTTAAATGGAAATGTAGGTAATTCTGTTGTTTTTAGCTGTTTTTACTTCCAAGACATACGATCATGACACCTGGATTAGTACTTGATACATATTTGAGTTGGGAAAAGCATTTGGTGTGATGGTCATGTTTTATTTTACCTGTACACATACGCAGAACTCAAAGGGTGCCTTGCACTTACTTTAATCACAAATTAATTAATTAATTGTGAATTAAAAGATGTCAAATTGTAAGAAGTTTTGCTGACCCTGATCATCAATTTAAAGATAGCACATACTTATATTGCAATATTTCCATTATATTATTTAGCACTGAGCACTTAAACAGCAACAGATTAAGTCGGACAAAAATTAAAACAATTTATTTTGTTTTTTTTAAGACACTGATTGAAAGTTGTACAGATTTAAAGTTTACCACTAGTAAGTTCTTTAAAAGCATATTTTACAATAAAAACTTTTTAAAAAACGAACTACTAAAAACA
The DNA here is from genome assembly GCF_057381845.1 of Rhamphochromis longiceps. Taxonomy (NCBI): domain Eukaryota; kingdom Metazoa; phylum Chordata; class Actinopteri; order Cichliformes; family Cichlidae; genus Rhamphochromis; species Rhamphochromis longiceps. The sequence goes on from NC_140578.1 coordinate 42,795,639, forward strand.
AGTGTCTTTTATATAATTCTTTTATAAATTGATCTTTGCTTAATGTAATTGCCATTTTAAGCACACTGAGGGTTTAAGTATTTATGTGTGTATATATCAGGACTATCACATGTTAATGGTGCGCAGTGGCTGGAAACTGGTGAACACTGCAAACTTTACAAGCTTTCTTTGACCTGATTTGCTTTATTGAGAATGAGGGGAACATGTGGGTTATATCTGTTTATAACTACAGAACATAATTTTAAGACAGACATCCAGCAGATGGATTAATTTCCAGCAATATTACCACTCGCGTTATTCCTGCAACCAGCTCAACCAATACATAAGAACACCCAAGCCGGGCATCTTTCTACCACTTTTGTTGACACTGCAATACTCCAACAAGTGTTGGCTGCACTTCAATGTACTGAAGGCCTCAATTTTCACATGCATAGTGAAATATTAACAAGATAAACTGGCACAAATATGTTCCTGGGTTGTGGTGAATTTAGGTGTTTTTCCTCAGGTTGCTATTTTAACTATAGCTGTGACAATTTAAACACATACTTGTTTCTTGAGAACAGAAATCTTTCTTGCAGGATCACTGAGTAAAAACCTTCATTCTGCTGACTTCTGCATAACTAATGACACCTATGAGCCTCACCTATACTTTACTGTGAATGATGAATGTTAACATATTGAAATAATATGACGAACTACTAAATAAACCTCTTAACTGTCATAATACACTTCAGGTTTACACTGTAAATGTGCTTATTATCAGCTGTTGTGACGGATATTGTGATAGTAATTCATTAGAAACATGGACATGAGGTTCTTAAATGTTTGAGCTACTATAAAACCAGCAAACATTGAGCTGTCTAAAGAAAACAATGTCAAACAAGGAGCAACCAGGTCATGGTGCGTGAAGCAAACTGCATACGCTAAAGCCACAACAACAAGCATGCCAACACTCAGTTAAGTAAATTAACAGCGGCCTCTACTACAGTGGAAAGTTACAGACTGGAAGTGGAAAGTTACTGGGGGTAGTTGTCACACAAGCCAACGCACATAAGTTTAGGTTATTTTTTCCTCTCTCATTCAGTATGTTCGGCTTTATTACACCTCAGTTGTGGCCACTATGCAATTTAGTGTTAACCAAGATAATGTCAGTATAAATAGATGACTGATTACAAGTTACAGCGCTGGACCGTGATGTGAACACAACAGCCTCCCTCACATCAAGGATGATCAGTTTTTGTACTCCGACAATTTTTTTTTGTACTGCGATCATTTTAATATTACTGATTCTAATATCTAGTTCATGACATTTTGTTCAGACTCCCTTTGGCCCAGAGAATATCCTTATAACCATTATCAGTGATGTGTAAGCATGCTGCAAAACCCTCTACGCTACTATGTCAACTCTTCAATATTTCAGCGCAGTCATAGCGCTTTTTGAACCTTTTGACCCTAAAAACACGGAAAACCAACTCGATTATGAGCACACTGCATTGTGTATCTAAAAATAATAAAAAGAGCTTTATTTAATCATCTTCAACCCTAACAGGATCAAACTTTCTTGATCTTGAGCAATACTTTTCCATGAAAAGACATGAAAAATGCTACGAGTCATGGATTGGCCTCCCCAGAGCCTGGACCTCAACGTTATTAAAGCAGTTTGGGATCATCCTGACAAAGAAGAGAACAAAAGGCAGAAACATCTAGAGAAGAGGTTTGAATGTCTTTCAAGAAGCCTGGAGAACTATTCCTGAAGACTACTTAAAGAAAGCTGCCTAAGAGAGTTCAGACTGAGTTAAAGAATAAAGGAGGTCATAACAAATATTGACTTTGAAACTTGTTAGAATGAACAAACTGTGCTTCATGTTTGTTATGTTGTATTTTGGGTATTACAAGAGACTAACCAAATGCATAGCAAACGAGGGCCCATCAATTCAGACATACCTACCTTCCAGTACAGCATATCAAGAAATAATTGATCGACACAAAGCTGCAAGTATTTTACTTTGCAAGTTTGGAGCTTAAAAATAGACAGCTGTACAACTACAGAACAGAAATACAGCATGGTTTACGGAAGCTTTGCTTGACTTGGTTGCAGTCAGACTCGATGTTTCTACAAACACATCTCAATATGTTTGCATATGTTTGCAGTGTTGAGGCTACTCTTTAACAGCACCTCATAGTCACTGCATACACATCCTGTGTGCATGTGAGGTGGCCGTAAATTGGTATCCTAATGGAAACTGTCTGAAAACCACAGAGAAAACAAAATGTGTGTGCACCGTTTTGTGTGTGTGTTTTTTTTGTGGTTTAAAACCAACAACATACTGGGAATCCATGTAGAGTCTTAGTTTGGTTAACCACCCCCCCCCCCCCCCCCCCCCCCCCCCCCAATCGTGTGTGACCCTGTCTTTTCTTACTCAGGTTTGTTTTGACGTTTGTTTTTTTTGTCAGAATTGACATGAAAGGGTTTCTATTGAATCGCTTAATGTTAAATCAAACCCACATTTTAAGGCTTTTTCATTTCAAGGAAAGCCCACAACTTGATTCTGAGTAATTTTACTAAGACTTTGCCGTCAAGTGTCAAGTGTTGAGTGTTGAGTGTGGGCGTCCGGAATCTTTAAACAAGTTGTGCCACAAGTTCTTTAAAGTGATTCCAGAAGTTGCACACTAAATCAGGGATATATACGGGATGCTTTACACAGATGCTCCTCCAGAATCAGTGCTATTGATCCTGATGGAGTCTATTTAAAGTGACTCACATTTATTAGAAATTAAGAGAAGAAAATACAACACAAAATAGAGAGCTGATAAAGCTGAATGAAAACAATGCTTTCACTAGAGAAATGAAGGTTATAGTACAATGAATTACCACATCAGTGTGCCAGAATGGACACTGATGAGGATATGTCAGTAACACATCCAATAGGTCATGGGTTGCTGAATGCCTGACAAGTGGGCTGTAGTATCCGAGACTGGAAGGTGGTCTGTCTGATGTGCCGTACGGGAGCTCAAAGGGGACTGTGCTGTCTTCATTCCTGATTCAGTACTACTTGGAGTCATGGCACATACAGAAATACTCAAATCTGCAGCAGATAGATGCAAAGGTGATGGGCAGGAGGAATAAAGAGTGAGTTTTGAGAAATGTATAATTTGCTTCTAAATGTGAATAAGACCAGATAAACGGTGATCGACTTCAGAAAGAAGAGGAGGGACACGCGACAAGAGTACCTGGGCTTTTATGTCGACAACAGGGTGAACTGGAAGAGCAGCACAGAGGCTAAGCACAAAAAGAGGTTGAGTAGCATCTATTTCCTGAGGAAGCAGAGATGCGTTAATGTGTACAGCAAAATGATAGATTGAAGACTGATTTCATATCATTCAGTTGTGGCGAGCACAGCATACTTTGTATAGCATACTACCAGACGGAATAAACTGATTATGAAAGCTGTCTGCAAACTGGACACTTTGGAAGGAGCGCTGCAGAGAATGTCACTGAACAAACAGTTATCCATCATGGATAATCCTGAACTCCCTCTGCAGCACTTGTTGGCAGACAGGGATTTTCTCTGACAGACTGATTCGGCCCTGCTGCCACAACAACAGAGACAGGAAATCTTTCATACCATGCTGTCACTCTCTATAATGCAATATTTCTCTCTGGCAGAAATCCTATTACATTATTAGACAACAAATAACATTAGCAGAGTCACGCTAAAGTAGGTTAAACAACAAATGAAACTTTAACTAAACAAAACAGCTAGGCAGATAATAAAAGCTACGTGCAGTTCAGACATGACAAAGATCCTAAATGGGAGTGTAGGTTATGTACAATTCAATGCTTTTTATTTTATAACTTTTGTCCTACTCATGTTTCTCCCTCCCTCCCTCACTCCAAGCGGTTGTGGCAGATGGCCGCCCCTCCCTAAGCCTGGCTCTGCTGGAGATTTCTTCCTGTTAAAAGAACGTCTTTCTCTTCCCACTGTCATCAAATCTTTTGCTCATAGGGGGTCATATGACTGTTGGAGTTTTCTCTGTCTTCTTTGTATTATATATAGGGTCTTTACATTAAAATATAAAGCGCCTTGAGGCAACTGTTGCTGTAATTTGGCACAATATAAATAGAATGGAATTAAATAGGCATTTCTTGATATATTTGTTTGTTTGTTTTTTTCATTTTGGCCTACAGACATATGTATATATTTGCTTTATTAGCCCTGCTTCAGTTGTTACAGAAGCAGAAGAGCAAGGGTCGTGAATTAGAGAAAACAGTAAAAACAGAAAAATATGATAGGATGCTAAAAATGCATGAATCAATGACTTACAAGAGTCATTTATATATATATATAAATGTGTGTGTGTATATATGTGTATATATATGTGTATATATATATATATATATATATATATATATATATATATATATATATATATATATATATATATATATATATATATATACCTATGCAGAACACTGCTGTTCTGCATAGGCCTGAACTCCCTCAGTGAGATCATTAACAAGACTGGCTACGGATACCGACTACAGAACGGAGCAGTTGTCAGCCACCTCCTGTACATGGATGACATCAAGCTGTATGCCAAGAGTGAACGAGACATCGATTCACTGATCCACACTACCAGGCTATACAGCAATGACATTGGAATGTCGTTCGGACTGGAGAAGTGTAGTCGGATGGTATCAAAGAGAGGGAAGGTAGTCAGAACTGAGGGGATTGAACTACCAGAAGGCAACATTGCAGACATAGAGGACAGTTACAAGTACCTGGGGATCCCGCAGGCAAATGGGAACCATGAAGAGGCCGCTAGAAAGGCTGCAACCACCAAGTACCTGCAGAGGGTCAGGCAAGTCCTGAGGAGTCAGCTGAATGGTAAGAACAAGATCCGGGCCATCAACACGTACGCCCTGCCCGTGATCAGGTACCCTGCTGGGGTAATAGGCTGGCCAAAGGAGGAGATAGAAGCCACTGACATAAAGACAAGAAAGCTCCTTACCATGCATGGAGGGTTTCACCCCAAGTCCAGCACCCTGAGGCTGTACGCTAAGCGGAAGGAAGGGGGCCGGGGACTGGTGAGTGTCAGCACCACAGTCCAGGATGAGACAACGAACATCCAAGAATACATTGGGAAGATGGCCCCAACTGACCGAGTGCTCAGTGAATAGGCAGCAGAAACCCAAGAAAGAGGAGGGAGACGAGGAACCATCATGGAAGGACAGGCCCCTGCACGGTATGTACCACCGGCAGATAGAGGAGGTGGCTGATATCCAGAAATCCTACCAGTGGCTGGACAAAGCTGGACTGAAAGACAGCACAGAGGCACTAATCATGGCAGCACAAGAACAAGCTCTGAGTACAAGATCCATAGAGGCTGGGGTCTATCACACCAGGCAAGACCCCAGGTGCAGGCTGTGTAAAGATGCCCCAGAGACAATCCAGCACATAACAGCAGGGTGCAAGATGCTAGCAGGCAAGGCATACATGGAACGCCATAACCAAGTGGCCGGCATAGTGTACAGGAACATCTGTGCCGAGTATAACCTGGAAGTCCCGAGGTCAAAATGGGAGATGCCCCCAAGGGTGGTGGAGAATGACCGAGCTAAGATCCTGTGGGACTTCCAGATACAGACGGACAAAATGGTGGTGGCTAACCAACCGGACATAGTGGTGGTAGATAAACAGAAGAAGACGGCTGTAGTGATCGATGTAGCGGTTCCGAATGACAGCAATATCAGGAAGAAGGAACACACACACATATATATATATATATATATATATATATATATATATATATATATATATATATATATATATATATATATACATATATATACATATATATATGTGTAACATATAACACCCAGCACGCCCCTGCGGGCGGTTTATCCTTCAAGCTTGGGTCCTCTAGAGGCCTGGGAGCTTGAGGGTCCTGCGCAGTATCTTAGCTGTTCCCAGGACTGCGCTCTTCTGGACAGAGATCTCCGATGTTATTCCCGGGATCTGCTGGAGCCACTCGCCTAGCTTGGGAGTCACCGCACCTAGTGCTCCGATTACCACGGGGACCACCATTACCTTCACCCTCCACATCCTCTCGAGCTCTTCTCTGAGCCCTTGGTATTTCTCCAGCTTCTCGTGTTCCTTCTTGTATATATATATATGCATTTTTATTTATATTATGTGCGCATTGTACACTCTGACCTCTGTCAGACTTGATTGCTTTTCAGTCGGGAAACTTGCACAAATGCCTCAGACCACATTACAAATTGCAATTTAAACATTGTGTGGCACAACCTAATGCAAGATGTGTGATAAAAGCATTATCATATTTGTTTTATGTGAGTGCCAAGATTTTGAAAGCAAGTGAAAAAAAGCAACTGAAAATCTACTTAATTCTCCGCTAGAATATTTGTGTAACGGCGATATCGCGACAACCTACTACTAAAATCTCGCGATTTCTAGATTAATAACATTCGAGAGGCGTCTGCCAAGTTTGCTAGTATTACTAGCAGTCCGGAAATAGGGACATTTCAAATTAAGGGGATGTAAGCCTCTTATCGTCTTTCTTAAGTTTAAGAACAAGTTTAAGAACACAAAACATTAATAGTATGATAGTATACGTTATTATTGTTATTATTATTATTATGGCCTAAAATTTGATATAGATATAAAATTATACCTAGTTTGTTTTTTTAACCTTTTATTTTGGCGTCACCGGATAATTGCGTTCACATTGTTCGCGTTCCCTTCACGCGCTTCGTGGTGGCTTCGTCTCAGCTTCAGCTAAAGAGCAAACAGACAACAGCTGTGTTTGCTTGAAGTATCAACCTTGAAGCTGAAAATACGGGACTTTATTGCCACTTGAAATTCAGTAATATCGTTTTAAAAAGTTATCTGAAACCATTAAGGAAATGAAATAGCTGTCATTTTACATAACCACAGAAACGGGCGAGACGCAAAGGAGAAATAATAACAACATCAAAACCCGGCAAACAAAGAGGTCCCCTTTTCAACGGCATCATTTTTCCTCCATATTCTATAGTTATGAGTCATGTGGCCGTCGAAAATGCCCACGGTCTAGAACAGCAGGTAAGCTGTGTTTCTTTTATATGTCTTAAATGTTCGCTTTAGAAGTAATGTAAAAAAACGGCAGTGGTAAACATTAGCTTGCCGGCTAGCCTGGGTCTGCTAACAGTATGCTATTGTGCTAGCTTAACGTCGGGTGCGCTGCTTTTGTTCGCGCACACGTCTGACGGTGGCTGCGGAGCATACGACATGAAAAATGTTTTGGCCCCTCTACAACCTGACCAAGAATGCCTTTATTGAATTGCATTCTAGAAATAAAACATCCGTGTTTTGCTGCTAGACTGATCGGTGTTCTTTAAAACGAAGAGCTAAATGCGAAATGACGCACGAGTGGTTCCTCTGGCCCCCTCATATGAACACATGAAACGCACCCCTCAACTGTTACGTCCACTGCGCTTGTCTTGCAGCTCGATATAATAATAAAATGGAGGTCAATGTGGCTGGAACCTGCGGGTCTGCTTGCTACACAAACAATGCGGCGTGACTGTCGCCCTCCCCGGCTTTTAGATGATACGCAGCATTTTCCAGACTTCCATGTTTTTATGTTGACTGCGTCCCGCTAAGAGATGGTCATTTCTTCTGCGTCACCAGCAACGTAGTCTATCTGTGTCTGGCTGGATGGTAACAGAAAAGTACTGCGTGTACTCGGTTGATATTTTGGAGAGCCCCTATTGGGGAAAAATGTCTAAGAAGGAGTGTGATGCGCAACCTAGGCCCCTATTTCAGCGACTTATACATCCTCATGAGTTTAGTTGGCTTAAGCTGAATGTCACCGCCGCCACCCCCCAACACAGTTAGATTTTTGGTAATGAAAGCATTAAATACAAAGTTGTTCCCTGGACAGCAGTGAGATTTGACGCACCAGCATCGCATCTCAGTATCCCAGACCAGCTGTGGCTGGGTGCAGTTTGCTGACATCATCATGATAGGAATTCAGCACGCTGGAGCTCACATCTCTGTCTCCCTTTCCCTCGCTCTTTTTTTTGTTTGTTTTTTAAGTCTGCTGCAGAATACAAAAATAAAAATGACTTCTAGTTTTCTTTTTTCATGTCAAATCTGAGTACTCAAACCAGTCCATGCAAGAAAAATTTTCACACTCCTTATTATACAGAAACGTTTTTTTTTTTTTTAAAGGTAGGCAGCAGCTCTCTGTGTCACCTACTCTTAAGGATAAGTGGTCTGTGGCCTCAAACACAGCCTGCCTAACAATCTAAAGACTAGTTTCCACTTATTTGGTTTTACAGGCATTCTTAATTTATGGGACTAAATGTTGCTTGGGTGTAATGGAAAACTACAGAAAGAAACAGGGAACCAACGGTATTTGAGAGGAAAAATATTGACTTGGGGTTGGTGATGGTGGATACATATACCAGTGACACTGAGCTGTCTTGTAGCATTAGCTACTGAAAACCTAGACAACTGAGAACCAATAGGGAGATTACTACAGAAATGCTACTCTGTGTTTGTGTCTATGATGGAGAAAAATCAACTTGTAATGCGACCAGTTAATGTAAGACATGGGCAGTAATAGCTTTGATAATTCATTTTGTTAAAATGTAACTTAAAGTTTTAGGTTGCTTGAAGTGGGTCAGTGAGTCGTTTTCTGTTTTTGTGTTTTGTTTTTTCCCCCCTCTAGCTCGCTGTCCTAGACTTGAGCGCTGCAGACGGACAAGGTGGCGGCAATAGCAGTAAGCAGCCTTTGTGTTTTTGTTAGAATTTTTCATTTTGTCATGATAAAAACAAACAGGTTTAAAAAAAAAAAAAAAGTGACTGCTGTATGTCTGCGTGTGGTACAGTGTAAATGCATCCCTGGTGCTGTGTGGTGATACTGAAAGCAGATTTTTCTGTTAACTTAAAATATGCATGTCTTTGGATGATGCAAAGGTTTTGAAGAAATTTTGTCTTTAAATCTTTTATTATTCATTAAACACGGTGACTTTTCAGTTACATGATCTATTTTTATTTAAGTGCAGAACATCTGTTTTTAATACAGTGACATTTAGTTGCAACCATGTGAAAATGAATATTTGCATGTCACCTTTAAGTTTTTCTTTACATTATAGTTTAATAATCTTTTGTCATTGCAGTCATAATTTGTGGGTCAACCTTGAAATGGTTAGTTAGATTTGATTATAAATGCAGTGTGACGTAAGCGCTGACTGATTCTTGGCTGTCTGTCTCTTTTGCAGGGCGATACATACCTCCACATTTAAGGAACAAAGATGCTCCCAAAAATGGTGAGTAGGATCCACTTAACCTTGTTTCCTATAAAGAAAAATCTGAATTGTGTTTATTTTTAGGCCACTGGGAACTCCCATCACTGATTCCTACCAAATAAATCATTTTCATTTTCAGCTTTCATAGCTGAATTTCCGTGTTTTCACTGATTGATTAGTGAAATCCATCGACATCGTGATATTTGATGTGATGTGCGAAGGGCAGGTCGAACTGCGAAAGTGCACTCTCATTGGCTAATGATTTGTGATTGCCAAGTAGCAACGAGCGTACCCTGGATAATGCTCCTTTGTGACTCTTGAAACAAATAAAATTTACAAGATGGCCTTTAAGTTGTGTTGATTGTGACCTGAAGCAGGGAATGTTTTAGTGAGGTCACAGAGTGGGAGCTGATGTCAGGTTTTCCCTATATGGCAAATAAAAAGAGTGCAAGTTTAAAGCACTTCAGGTCTGGTTTTGCTTTTCAGACACAATTTTCAGCTCTGTCCATCTTTATTTCTCTATGATTAGCAGTCGATCTCCTTCCTCTATGCTCTGTTTTTTTTAAACGTTATTACCACCTATGGTTGATTTTTGGAATAGTGAGGAAGACATAGTATTCTAAAAGACCCCACACTTGTAACTCTACAAAGTATCTCTATTATATCAGCATCTGTTTTTAACCATGAGTTACAACTGGAATTTCATCTCCTAATCCAGCAGGAAATGCCTTTGCTGCTGGGCGACAGGGTGGTTACACCATCGCGCCTGCAGCCAACTGTAAGTTCCTCTCTGAACTTCTGATTTTCTTGGATAGAGTTGTGCAGAAGTTGGGGAATTGGTCTTTTTTTTTTTTATATTGATTTTAGAGTTGTTGTTGTTTTTTTGTAAATTGACTTATTGATGAGTTCATAGTGAATGCCTTAACATTTAAGTGCGGCTGCATATCGGAAGCAGCAGCAGAAGCATCTGAAAGTGCTTCTTTGAGTTGGTTTGTTTAATCATTTTGACCTGATGCATCTAATTTCCTACCTGTTCACAAAAGTACATTTTTCATTAAAAATTAATTTGATAGATGTCAAAAGGGCTAAAATATAATCGCTGGTGTTTTATTGGTATGCTGAAACAACACTATATGGACAAAATACTGGGCCACCCACACATTACACCTACAGAAGCTGTTGATCATACCATGACGCTCCCAGCGCAGTTTTTGTGCTGATGTTAATGCTAGAGGAGGTTTGCTGAGTCAGCAAAGCGTTGGCGACTTTACGAGTTTTACACCCGTGACAATGGGACTGAAAACACTTGAATTGAAAAGATGTAAGAGGTGTAGCCAAATACTTTTGCCCATATAGCATGTATTGCCAGCGCTCCACCAATAACAGCAGTGATGGTCATGAAGACGATGTTCCTGCAGGTGTGATGGTATTTATTAATTATTTTGTGCACTGTTTCCTCTCTGCAGACGGCTGGGATGGCACGCGCAACAACTTTGTCAACGGCTACCACGACAATCGCATGACGGGCAACTCATTTAACCGTGGCCCGCCTCGCATGGAGCGGGGAAGAGGTGGCGTTGGAGGTGGTTACCGCAACAACAGGGGTGGAGCCTTCAACCCCATTAACCCAGCACAGCCAATGGGCTTTGCTGGGTATGAAAATAAAGGTGCGATTCAGTTTTAGTGCTTCCAACATTTCTTTTACTTAGCTCGTGCATCCAGTATGTGCTCATTTACCTGCCTCTCCACTACATGAATGACTGGATGCGTCTGCTAGCTGTCGAAACCTGATAGTTTTGTGGTGTTCTCCTTTTAGACGCAGGTGGCTGGAACACTGCCAAGGACGCCTATAGCAGTTTTGGCAATAACCGTGGAAAGTCTGCTTTCTTCAATGACAGAGGCAACGCTAGCCGAGGAAGGTGAGTGGATCACATACAGTGTTGAGAGCTTATGTTCAGCGTCAACAGAAAATTCCCATGTTTACTATAAAAGCTAAAAAACGACCCTCTTGTGAACCCTTAAAATGGTTTATTATTACCCAAAAAATGTTAAGTGGAGAGCTGTGGTTCTATAATTTGGAAAAAGTTGCCTCTGTTAGATTTGTATTGTTGATTGTCATTTATGCTTAGAAATATTTACTTATATATGCTTAGAGTTTTGTAATTAGTTGTAGATTGGTAGAGGTTTTGATCCTTGATAGTCTGCAAACTTTGTGTGTATTAGACAGCACTTTGGGAGCATGAGAGGTCATACCGTGTCTTATTGTTTTATGGTAGGATTAACGTAGTTGCGTCTGTTCTAGTCTAAGTGCTCTTTGTTTAGATGAACTGCAGGACTTCCTCACCGTGTTATCTAGGATGAACCATCTAGGGTGAGGGGGAGGCTACCCTCTTCCTGACCAAGGATGTTTGACCCTTTGATCAGCAGTCCACACACACACACACACACACACACACACACACACACACACACACACACACAGGCAAGGTACTCTTTGTGTGTATGTAGACATCATATGTTAATGAACTTATGCATATTCATGTAACCTCAATAAAAGAACAGTGGTACGGGAGAACGGACGAGAGCAACTGGGGTCAAGCGAAGGAACGGTGCCTGTCCGGTTCTCTCCCGTGCACGAGAAACATGAAGAAGCTTGCCTACTTGTGTCTTGCTTTGCAGTGTAATTATATTGTCTTCAACGTTCCAGCGGATGGGTTCAAGCTACAAACCTATCAGCCTCATTATTCATCATTAATGTGTGCGTGCTGTGTTCAGGTTTGAGCATGGAGGATTTGGTAATGGAGGAGGAGGAGGAGGAAACAGCCGCTGGGTGGAGGAATCCAGAGATGACGGAGACTGGTCCAAACCAACCCCTCGCAACGAACGCCTTGAACAGTGAGTCTGTGCTTTTGAGCCGCTGTGGGAGGTGTAGTCTACTTTCTAATTTATTGTAAGATCAGGAAATTTCAGGTAAACTTTGCAAAAGTTAAAAATTAGTCCACAGAATTAGATTATTAGACTAGTGTAATTTCACTATTAGACTGTGAGTCATATTGTTGGGATTTCATTGGTTCTTGTGTAACAGAGTAAAACACAGGAAGGTGAAAGCAAATTCTTTGACGTTTTGTTATTTCCAGTTGTCATCTTAATGACATTTGTTCTTAACTTATTTGCAGGTTTCTAGTCTGATGTCAATATGGAAGCATCTTTAACTTTGTCTGTTATGGTTCTGCAGCATTTCCCTTACCTGACACATGATAAATTCAAATGGCTGACCAGCCCCAGTAAAAATAATGCTAGGTTTTTATTCTTTTAAAATTCGTCATTCAGATAAATTATCCCAAGAAATTGCTGCAGTTACTCTGAGCAATAAAGTTCCAGAGCATTCGACTAACCTTTGCTGCTCTCTCCGTAGTGAATTGTTCTCTGGCAGTAACACTGGGATTAACTTTGAGAAATACGATGACATTCCTGTTGAGGCCACGGGACAGAACTGCCCTCAGCACATCGAGAGTGTGAGTTACTCACATTGTATCAGATACCAGCTGCACTGTTGCTTTTCTTTGCTCTTTCTGTACACGTTTCTGTTTGTGATCTCAGTTCCAAGACGTGGACATGGGTGAGATTATCATGGGTAACATTGCTCTGAGTCGCTACACCAGACCCACTCCTGTCCAGAAATACGCCATTCCTATTATTAAATCGAAGAGAGACCTCATGGCCTGCGCACAGACAGGTAGTGCACAAACATAACAAAATATTGGAATTGGGTCGATGAGAGGAACAGCAGAAATGGATGAGGCTGTCCTTGTGTGTTTCAGGCTCTGGGAAAACGGCAGCATTCCTCTTGCCAGTCCTCAGCCAGATCTACACTGATGGACCAGGAGAGGCCCTTAACGCAGCTAAAGCATCAGGACAGGTAAAAGAGAAAAATCAATATTATCTAGTTAAAAACAGCTAATTTCATCATGGCTTTGAAAGGGGCAAAACAAATGGTTCAGGTGCTGTGGGGGATTTCATGGTAAAGTAATTTAATTAAAGCCTATCCTCCAGATTAAAAATAAAAGCATTAATTTCAGGCACGTGCACACTTCTACAAATGAATGGGTATTGTTCATATGCTACCACAAACGGTGAGCACGAGTTTCAGTCACTGCAACAAACAAGCAGACCTGCTTAAGTTGATCTTTTTTGATACCAGTAGTATACTAGACCATCAAAGAAGAGGCAAAACAAGCAGCAGTTAAAGAAAAGCAAAACCCTTTAAGACACAAGTCCTACCTGTCAGCAGCCATCTCGATATGACACCTGGCACCTATTTAGGGAGTTATTTTGTCTAATTTAATTTAAGCTGTTATTGAGAAAGAAAATTATCAGCAGGTAAGTCTGATTTTAAAGCTTGTCTTTCTTTCCTCTGGAAGTTTTTATTCGGCTAACTTCACTGTTGTTGAATTATTCCATGAACTTTAAATCTGGAATTATTTGAGTGCCACGTCTCTGATAATTGTCTGGTAATTCCTGTTACACAAGTTCTCCCCTAATTTACATTGTGAAGCCTTTAGGGGATTTTTGCTCTCACGAGTCATACTAGTCCCTGATAGGTTTGCCACATGTTCTGTTCTCAATCACGTTTGTTGCTGTGAGACTTAAATGTTGTGTCTTTGCTGCTTTGCAGGAGAATGGAAAGTATGGCCGTCGCAAGCAGTACCCCATCTCCCTGGTGCTGGCTCCCACCAGAGAACTGGCACTGCAGATATATGATGAAGCAAGGAAGGTATTTAAACACATTAGTGTGTAATAATTTTATTTAATGATGTGATTTTTAAATTTGTGTGTAATTGTTAATACATTGTATTTTCCTGTTAGTTTTCCTACCGCTCCAGAGTGCGTCCCTGTGTTGTGTATGGAGGAGCAGACATTGGCCAGCAGATCAGAGACCTGGAGAGAGGCTGTCACCTGCTGGTGGCCACTCCAGGAAGACTCGTGGACATGATGGAGAGAGGGAAGATCGGACTGGACTACTGCAAGTAAGACCTAAACGCGAGGAGTGAGTGATGGGTAAATGTCTGTTTCATTTTTTCCAAATTTCAAACTCTTTTCTTCTGTTTCCTTTAGCTACCTGGTCCTAGATGAGGCTGACCGTATGCTGGACATGGGCTTTGAACCACAGATACGGCGCATCGTCGAACAGGACACCATGCCTCCTAAAGGCATCCGACAAACTATGATGTTCAGCGCTACGTTTCCCAAAGAAATCCAGGTATATCTTCATTATCTGCAGTAATTGTGATAGAAATTGGAACTTTTCTTCTTCCTCTTCTTCTTCTTCTTCTTTTTTCTTTTGTTTGTTTTTTGTTTTAATCCGCCCGTTACTAATAAAGAAAAGTGCAGCAAGCATTCACATGGTGATCAGTGCTTCATTTTAAAGATGTAAAATTTTCCATCTGTTTAGTCAGACGGTGCAAAACAGTTGTGTTAATCACATATTTTGCTCATCCTGCAGATCTTAGCTCGGGATTTCCTGGAGGATTACATCTTCCTGGCGGTGGGCAGAGTGGGTTCCACCTCGGAGAACATCACGCAGAAAGTGGTGTGGGTGGAAGAGAGTGATAAGCGGTCTTTCCTCTTGGACCTGCTAAGCGCTACAGGTGAGCCGATCTCAGCTCAACTGCCACATGTCCCAACACATAACATAAATACTGATTGCAGCCTGAGTAGACTTATCTGCAATTATCTCGAACCACACACACACAGTGCGATTTTATTTCCCCTGTCTTATGGTCATCATCATATTGTCATCCTCACATCTCAACCAATACATTACTGTGTTCCCCATGCTTAGCACAGTGTAATGTCCATCAGCACCCTTTGTCTTTCAGTGAAAATTTCACTTAGATATGTTTGTGTGTGAAATTAGGAAGATGTATACCTCTAGGCTGCTCTGAAAAAGGTTTAAAACCTCTAATTTAAAAGATGCTCTTTCTATATTTGTGGTAGTTGGCAAGAAACATTGTGTTTCCTGGATTATATTTGCCTCCAGGTGGCAGTGGTCTATTTTTATTACAAAATATCTTCTTCTTCAGACTGAACTAAAAAAAAAAAAGAGGATTTTTAATTGTTTGTGGCTGGGAAAACAACCTTATTGTTTTGTTAGTGATTATATGGCAACATTTTAAACCTCTGTTAAATCAGCAATATCAGACACACAAGCATTGCTTTCAAACTGGAGTTTACATGTCAGTGGTTTGTGGTTTTATCCCAAGCCATCCCAAGTGAGGTACAGGACAGTACTGGAGACAACATAGAGAAACCTGGTAAGATCCTCAAACAGGAAACTTTTATCTGTCATTTCATATTTTAAATAATTTTGCTCGACTTTACTGTTCTGTTCTTTTTTTTCGTGGATGGAGAATCTCCTGTTTATTATGTTTATTTAGGTTCTGTGTCCCATTTCACACGTCGGGTCCTCTCATGTGAAATTAAACATGCCTGTTGTTTGATTTTATAGCTTAAGGTTGTTTTTGTGTCATCTTTAAAGTATGTTGCTGTGATGTCTTTAGGTCAAACCCATAGCTTTAATGGAGAGAGTCTGGTCATGTTGTGTTCGTGTGTTGCCGTGTATCTAACTTTTGATATAAGTGTAGGTCAATTGATGATGTTGATGCGGGAAGAATACAGTGACCAGAATCTTTCCATCAGTGCCTCTAGTGAAATCTGCATGAAAACACATTGCTGCTGGTCATTTTACCCACACTGCACCTCCTGCTGCCTGTTGCACTGTTCTGCTCATATAACAACATCTGCTGTAAAGTAATGCTGGTAGATTTAACCCTGAAACCTGCATGTTAGTCACCCCATGGACTGACACACGTATATACATGTAAACATATGATCTGTATACAGGGCTGCTGCAACAAACCCACTAACTGATGTGCTATGGAGGATTTCATATACAATCAAGGGCGTTGATTTATGTGTGCATGGCAGCAGAAAACCGTTCACACGTAAAATTGTATGATTCATTTAGATGCTAACTGATCCCATTGGCTAGAAGGCAAATCAATCTCATGTAGTGGACTGAGAAGCTTAAAGTTCAGTTTAGCAGGCTAGGCCATCAGGGATGGATTTTAATTTATGTGCTTGGTTCTCATAATTGCTCGTGCACTTAAATTCTATATAATTCCAGCATGACTGTAACTTCATTATTTGTTTGT
Organism: Rhamphochromis longiceps; assembly: GCF_057381845.1. Lineage (NCBI taxonomy): Eukaryota > Metazoa > Chordata > Actinopteri > Cichliformes > Cichlidae > Rhamphochromis > Rhamphochromis longiceps. Next base: position 42,812,169 of record NC_140578.1, read on the forward strand.
TCCACAATTTGGTCCAGTATGTCTGCTACATAAAGCCAGAGTCATAGTGGCGCAGGATTATTAAACTCAGTCTTTATTTAGTCCAAACACAGTGCAGCCCTACAGTTGTTTTATTCTTTGTAGCATTAACACCCAGTGTTTCCCCTCTTGGTTGACCAGGTAAGGACTCATTGACCCTGGTTTTTGTGGAGACCAAGAAAGGTGCAGACGCCTTGGAGGACTTCCTATATCGGGAAGGCTACGCCTGCACCAGTATCCATGGTGACCGTTCCCAGAGAGATCGAGAGGAGGCCCTGAACCAGTTCAGATCAGGAAAATGTCCCATCCTGGTGGCTACAGCGGTCAGTAAAAACATCCTGTTGGGTGCACGTTACGGTGAACCACAAGAGGAACCTTTCTGTTAACTGACAACCACAATCGACATAAAACTGAAGGTGTGAGTTTTTAAAGTATCTGCTCCTGTTTTTGTGATCTCAGGTAGCAGCTCGGGGTTTGGACATCTCCAACGTGAAACATGTTATTAACTTTGACCTGCCAAGCGACATAGAGGAGTACGTCCACCGTATTGGACGTACGGGACGAGTAGGAAACCTGGGTAAGGCTAAAAGTAATGTGATTTAAGGGAAGCATCCTCTTGATTTAGGATGAACCCCATTTACTGCTCTTACTTATATTGCTTCAAAAAATGTCTCCTGTTTTTAAGTGTTTTTTGGGGTTTTTTTCTGTTTCCTGTAGGGCTGGCAACATCATTCTTCAATGACAAAAACGGGAACATCACTAAAGACCTCCTGGACATCCTAGTAGAGGCCAAACAGGAAGTTCCCTCATGGCTCGAGAGCCTGGCCTATGAACACCAGCACAAGAGTAGTAATAGAGGGCGCTCTAAGAGGTACACACACACACACACACACACACACACACACACACACACACACACAGATTCTGTCTTTAACTTGCAAATGTTTGTTTTTGTTATAAGTATTAAAACATTTGCTGGTCTAATCAGAATCCCTAAACACTGATTTATTTATTTTTCTTTTATCCCACAGGTTCTCTGGCGGGTTTGGAGCACGAGATTATCGTCAGACTGCTGCAGGAGTCAACGCCGGAGGGTTTGGAGGACGTGGAGGAGGACGCAGCCAGGCAGGACATGGAGGAAACCGTGCCTTTGGAGGAGGTGAGGCTCTGATCTTTGGATAGAAATTTATTCATTAATGTAAGGCAGGGGTCTCAAACTCGTGGCCCGCATATTGATGTGAAGAAAGAAATTATTTTACCAAAAATGATTTAACACGACGGCAGAGTGTTACAGGCATGGCCCTTTAACCCTTTAAGACCTAGCATAGAACCAAGTCCGCCAGAGCTTATATTATATTTTTACATGCTGTGAAGCCATTTTTGGGAGCATTTCAAGTTGATATACATCAATACAACCATTATAGCCCAAATTTAAATAATATATCTGCATTAAGTGCATAGTAATTACATAAATTGCAAAAAATGCAATAAACTACAAAAAAATTGAAAATCGTTTTTGTTTTTTTAACATATATTTCTAGTTAGAGAAATTTAAGAGGCTCATCCTTCAAAACTGTAAATACAAAAAAGTTGCACAAAATAGTTTCCCACCACAGGAAATTTATTTTAAGTGTCTTCATAGTTTTATTTTTGAAATACACCAATTTTTATATAATGCAGGAAAAACGAAAATAAATATTATAATGCAAATTTGCAAAAAAACAGCATATGCATCAAAATAAACTATTTCCAGCAGTGCAATATGAGTCCTAAGCATCCCAGAAACGACACAGAAAGTCATAAAGTCAAACATAACTTTTAAAAACACAAGTATAGGCTCATAAGGCCCTGATGGTGAAAAACTACATTTCTGCAAAATGACTTCACTTCCGGTTTCGGGCAGGTCATGGGGAACATGCGATAGTTCGCGCTGATGGACGTAGGAAGTGTTACAAACAGCTGATCGGATCGGCAAAGCGTGTTTCTGGAATATTATGTTTATGTTGCTGCAAGTGCTTTTTATGCAGTTTTTGCAAAGCTATATGTGGAAGGAAACTGTGACCGAGGGCAAGCTTACGTGGTTTCAGTGCTACTGGGATTTAAAAATAGCTACGCAAAACGGAGAGTGGCCGCTCCAACCGGCTTTAAAGGGTTAAGACTGTAGCCTCACGGGCGGTGTAGTCCGTGCTGCAGGGAGAATGTGTGGGACCGCCCCTCCCGTTTTTCTCTGTGTGAGCGTGAGGGAGGGAGAAAAAGGAAAGTAGAAAAGTACAAGGTGCTACCGAGCAGAAACGGGAGCTGGAAGCATGTAAATATAAAAATAACCACTACAGCCAAAAAGAGTGCCAGTTGTAAGTAAGCTGTTAAGACTCGACTGTACGCTGTGTTCGTTTTTTCCTCCGAAACAATAAAGTTCTGCTGGAGCAGCCTTTCAATGCCTCTCTCTGTCTCTCGCTAGCAAAGTTGACCCAGACAGTAACGCTAGTTCCCGGCTACGAGCCGGAACCCAAAGTATTAGCCAGAGGTCTCCTTACCGCGGTTCGGAGCCATGGACCTGGCCGAGGTAACAAGAGAGTGCAAACATGTTGCGGGGCTGTGTTAGTTCAGTGAGAGAATTATTTGGAGAGAAAACAATTTTCTCTTGCAGTCAAAAACTAATGTGTACGCTTATGTCTGCATTTTTATTTTGTTAAATACAAACAAAATTGTAGCAAAAGTGCTGCCAGCTGTTTATTTGGTAGTTCAATGAAACTACTGTACTACACTGCTGAGTGACTGTCGTCTGCTCGTCAAATACATCTCATTGCAATGTTGACCTTGTGCTAACTTGCATATGACAACTGAAACTGAAAGGCTTCAGATAGTTGAGAGTGAGAAAAAAAATTGCGTTCATGTTTACAATTTTGTCTTGTTACACAATATTTGGAATTAAATAAAACAAGCAAAACACTTGTTGTTGTTTTTTTGTACTATTTGGACACTAAAGTGGCCCTCCAATAAGATGATGGTGCCAGAAGTGGCCCGCGGCTCATTTGAGTTTGAGACCCCTGATGTAGGGTGATTATTGTGCACATGATTGTAGTCACATGATGTTCATTGTGTTGCTTTTTACTGGGCCCCCCTGGATACATTTTTCCCGTTTTCTGAGAGCTTGTATAGAGAGAAATAAAAGAAGAGCACTTGAGTTTGCCATATATTGTTGTACTTTTAATATATTTTGATGGCGAATATATACTGAATATATTCAGTGCGAATTATTGTTTTACAGAACTGCACATTCAGGATAAATGTTTTACACCAGACCTGCATTATAGAGATTTGTTTTGCCTGGAAACACTAATTTCTGATACTTGGGCGATGAAATGCTACAAAAGTTTTACTTGATTAAGAAGGCTTTCTTTTCTCTTCCCTTTGTCTTCTCAGGCGGCTTCAGCAACTTCTACACCAGCGATGGCTACGGAGGAAACTACTCACACTCTCAAGTTGACTGGTGGGGCAACTAGGTTTCTCCATCCCTCCCTCCCTCGCTCATCCCTCTTTCCTCTTCTCACTCATCCTCCATTCTTTCTCCACATCGACGTCTGCATCCCATCTGTCTTGTTACCACCATTAACCCCAAGAAACCCCCATGCATGTTATTAAACTATTTATGCTCATTTATGTAGCTTCCATCCCCATCCTTCATGTCTTTTAAGTCGTTGGAAGAGCTTTCTTGTGCTTTCTATGTCCACCTTTTTTGTTTTGGTAAATTAGCTTTTCTCCTCTTGAAAAAGACCACATTATGAAGAGATTGTTGAATTTTAGTTGTTTACTTTTTAAACACTGGACACAGGCTTACTTGTTAGCTTCCAGCTAGCAGCCACCTTAAGACCATTTTCCCTCTGTGACACGTGTGTGCTGGTAAAAAGACCTGGGTGTTTAATTCCCTGAGATTTCAGCGTGTGGGCTTCTTCAAAGAGGGGAAAATCCTTTCTTTATTTCCCCCCACCTTATATTTGAGTTTGATTTCACTGTGTTTTCGTCTGCATTTACACTCCCCGCGTGACCTCATGTCATCTTTGTATTTAACGCACGGCCATGTTGTAAATCGCTGGCCAAAAACTTTTCTAAAATATAGCTATAGGCAGGACATAAAAGCAAAACATGTCTGCGTATAAATTCAAAAATACTGGCCTTCACGTATTGGAGGCCACAGAAACAAAATCTTTTCTTTTTTTCACCTTTTTTAAAACATGAAACTTTATCGAGGTCTGACACAGATGTCTAACAAAGAGACGAGTGGCTGGACAAACTGAAATGGCGCTGTCGGCCATTAGCAGTGAGGATAGCAGACAGTCTTAGGACTTATGGTTGTTACTGCAAATAGCATTTTTTTTGGTTTGTTGTTTAATTTTAAGATAAGTGTTTATGGAGAATCATTTGTTTCTGTACTGTGCCTTTAAGAATTTAAACTTTGTCTCTTATTTCCATTGTTTTTATTGCCGTAATACGTTAACTGTCCACAAGTATTGGCCCACGGTGACTAAAAGTGTGTATTCAGTGTCATTTGTTGGTTTAAATATGTTTTCTTTATTTTTATTTGGAAGGAAGCAAACTAGGCTTGAACTAAATCAAACCTTGGCAAAAAAAAACTAAACTAAAACTACGATGAGGAAACTCAAAGCATTTCCTTATCTGTCTATTAGAGACTGAGCTAATTCCCCAAAGCATATAACCACTGTAAGCATATTTGTGGATTACTTTACTCACTCTGGATGAGTAAATATAAAATGGGTCAAAAATAACATTAATCGTACTGTTAAAGTCAAAGAGCCGACGAGCAGGGCCGACCACAGTGGCTGTATGCTTTTGGGAACCCGAGTCCTACTCATTGACACTTGTGTCACATCTATAGCTCAGCTTTGAGCTTGCAGTTTGGTTTCTCAAAGCCATCTTGTCACTAATTGTTGGGTCACTGTGTGCCACTAACAGGGCCAGCAGCAGTCACGTTATGTTGCTCCTCCCCCTCTTATTATCCAGATATGTAGCCGTAAATGTCAAATTCCTCATAGCTTGCTGTAATTAAAAAAAAAAAAAGCCAAAGTCTGGTGCCACTCGAGTCACATTAAATTACTGTAACCGCTACACAGTTTGAAACACCTTTGCTTAGAAAACACTACATGGCTGCTGCTGAAAACAGTTCCCAGATTGTGTCGGTGTCTGCGGCCGTTCAGCTGACTCTTAGTGCCATCATGCTCTTGGGAATCTACCGCTGCTTTTAACCACAAACATTGAAACCCTTGTTTTGGGAGAAGCTTTCTCTTGAGGGGGGGAAATACGCAAACTAAAAAGAGGTCCAAATTTTCTCGCTCACTCTATCCTGGAGAGTTGCATGAAGAGTCTTCTCTAAAAGTAGTCATTCCAGTTTATTCTGTTAGGTCTTTTAAGCTCTGTTGAAGTCGGGCGTTAAAAGTGAAGAACTGGATCATCCTTACGAATTAATTTCACTGCAGAGACAGCTTGGGGCTTCCCAAGGAATGCAATGCATCGTATCTACAGCACGTTTTAGCCACGTGTGCAACTGTAATCAAGCGCAAGATCGCGTCTCGGTCCAATTCCTCCTCTTACTACTGCTTTCAGTCAGCAGATAGTGTTTCTCAGTGTTGAAGTCACTTCCTCGATGAAATGTTTACAAAACTAGATTTCGGCCAACGCGCACAACAGCCGTACACTGGCAGCATATGATTGCTTTCAAAACACTTACCACCCAGCCCACAGAGCTCCCAGATGGGCCACACTCCTACTTCTTCGCACTGATGCACGTCCACTCTCCAGAGTAGTTTGCTATCTGGACTGGCAGTCTTGGCAGCTATTACAACGTATTCACCTTCTGCATGCACGACACGTCCCAGCACGTGCTGCACATTAATAAACGATGACAGCGTCCCGCCGCGATTGTCGAATGCGAAACCCAACTCGGCTCAGCACAGTGAGAAACTGTCAGGGTAAATTGTGCTTGTGGAAAAGTTGCTGCACAGAACCGATCGCATGCATTTAAATCCTTGGTTATCCCTACTTGGCTCTGCTTTGCAACCAGGCTTCAAGGGGCCTGTTGACCCAGGATGTCCATGTTTCGTCCCTGATTGAACTTGAAAAGGGATCTCCGCTGAACATTTGGATGGTTCAGTGGTAGAAATCCAATCCTCCTCCTACTCCCACCCCCCCAAACTGGGCCTATTAAGAGCCAAAAAAAAGCTCTGTTACTCCAGTGTGGGGGTGGATTAATTTAGTTATGTTTACATGTAGAACTCAGATTAAATGTAAATAGTTTCAACAGAGAGGAATCTCCACAGAAAAAGAATGTGAAGTTAAACAACACTTGGTGTGCATGAGAGTCACACTTGATCACTCAACACTAGACCAAGACGGGTCTGGTGAGCTTAGCACAGTGGGCAGTTTGAACACCGCTGACTAAAGTTCGAAGACAAAAGCTTGTATTCTTTCAAGAGAATACACACGTCTGTATAGAAATAAATTCACCCAAATTAATGCGCACCAGGTGGATTAACCCTCAAACTGCCCACTGACTCTGACAAAGCAGGACCAAGACTGTAAAACATATTCAAGTGTTGTTGTTTTTTGGTCAAGAAGTTTCAAATGCCAAGCAGATGAATCCAATTCTAAAGCAGGCTTTAATTATGTTGCAGTTATTTATTTTATATCATAGTTTGTTTGTTTTTTCCTGCTTTTGATTTTTTGCCTCTTCTAATCAGTCTTAAGCTCCCTTTCCCTCGGGTTACATTTGAGGGGGACGTTGGGGAAACTTTGTTTAACAGCATTTTTTTTTCCTTAAGAGTTTGAAGGGGTTAAAGCAGTTAAAGCAGTTGGCTGTTCATTTACTAAATATACAAAGTAGATTTTTCCAGAAGCTTTTCTGGTGCTAAAAGACACCAGTCAAATATAACTGTACGATATCTCACTAAGCCTGGTCTGACTCAAAATGAGGGGCCAGGAACAATGCTGCATTCAAGGACGGCTGTGGAATGATAGAATTCAGCTGTACTCCTCGATGTCCACCTGTCCCTTTTTATGCATTTACAAACGAACCAAAAACAGGAAATTTGAGTTTTCTTTTCAGCTGCTGTTCCAGCGCGGGTCAGATAAACAGTTACTGTCGCAGCTGTCACTAAGTTTGAGACTGCAGTCTAACACGGGCTTAATGACTATGAGCGGCGGTTGAATCGGTGATTCAAATGTTGACCAGAACTGTCAGAGGTGTCCCAATAGATGATTTTTTTTCTCTCTTTTTTCTTAAAGCACCTGTTTACTGATCAGCTTTCTTCTTGAGGTCATGAAACATTTTACTTTCTCCTGCAGACTTCTTGTAAGAGCTGTTGCAAAGCATTGAAGGAATGAAAAAGCAGGAAACAGGACAGCAAGTTGCTAATGACAATCACAGAACTCCCTTCACACACAAACAGAAGTCTTTAAGTTGCACTTTCACACCTAGAGGTTTAATTAAATAGCTGTCTTGCTGGCATTGTTATAAAATCAGCTTCAACCTTTAAAACTCTGTAGGAGGAACTTTACTGACTGAACTGGCAGTCGGATACTGCTGACTGATTTTCCCTGTGTGAAAGCATTTCTTACTTGAATCAGTGGGTTCTGCTGACCATAAGCTTAATGTAGTCCCATTTGTTTTGTTACCAATGCTGCGGGCATGCGGCGTCGCAGGCGAATCCATTGAGTGGATGTGGTTGCGTAGATGTTGCTGTGCCTTCTGACAAGCGCTTGGCGGCACATTGAGAATCTGTTTTAGAAAAAAAATTTAAAAAATGAAGGAACCGGTGAACCTTTTTAAATGCAGTGTGACTTGAGAGTAAAAATTCAGTTTACCTCTTGTTTTGTAGATCAATCGTGTCAAATAGTGTTGTTCATAAATATGCAATGTATTTCAGTGTTTTTCTAGGGCAGGCTGGTTTTACCTGTCAGTTGTATTTACCATTGAGCTGTGTTAGAGCAACACTTAAATACCACTGTGCCCCCAAATTCCTGCGTGGAGGGGGGAAAAAAAACCCTCTGAACTTTTACCCCAAGTGCAATAGAGTTCAGTAACTTGTGGCTTGCTTTCGCTGTGTGGTCGCCACGATTCTCTGCACGAGTTTTCTGCTCGAGTACAAACTGGCACATGTGAAATAGCCCAGAGTTTTACATGTGAACGGTGCCTTTTGAAGTGGCTGAATCACTAAAGACTGAAATTTGTTGGTTAGGGCTGGGTATTTCAAACTATTGCAAAATTTTTGATTATTTTATGTAAGTGTAGGAATGTTTGCTCGGTCAGATGCTGTTATGATGCGGGGATAAAAAAAATTAAAACTTTATGTAAATGCTTTTGACTCGGAACAATTCAGGCACATTTTTTACTGACTGACAGCTGATTCCCGGTGCTAAAACTTGGACATGTTGCAGTTTTGTGCCGCTAATGTTACGTTTTTGAGAAAATATGAGCAGCAGGGCATTATGGATAGGAATGTAGATCAGGCACTTTATCTACCGCGTTGGTCCTCACAATTACGAATTCTGAAAGACTTCATTTTTTTGGCAAAATACCGCAAAACTCTTCATCTGCTAATTAGCAAATCTACCTTGGTAACATGCTCATGTAACATGGTAAACAGTGCTACTGTTACATGCTAACTGATCATCAGTGTCTTGCTAGTGTCACTGCATGTACCTTAACTATCTCACACACTTTCAGCAGTAAACAAAGTTTAAGAAAAAACACAAAAGTTTGTGTCATGCAGAAAATGCTTTGTTTACTTCCTGCAAAACTGATCCAGCACTTTAGTTCTTTTTGTTTTTTTGTTTCCCAAAACCTTCTGATGTCTTAAATGAAGGGTGATACCCAGCCCTAATGGAGCTGATAGCAAACTTACCTGTGATACAGACAGCACTGATGGTCAGAGAACAATTAATGGTGCTATGCTTCCATTGCTGCGGCCTGCAGGGCCCCCTCCGTTATAGAAAGACCACTGAGTTTTACACAAAAGACTTCAACAAAAGTCTTCTGTAGCACACGTCCTTTAATCCTAAAGAGGTACGACTGAGAGTGAGTGTGAAGACAGTGTAGAGATGTTAAATAAGAAGTGTGTGTGTGTGTGTGTGTGCGCGCAAAGGTTCTTTGAGAATTTTTGTTCTTAATTTTTTTAAATTTTTAATTGTTTTTTTTTTTGGGGACCAGGTGGAGTTCTAGTTAACAGCAAAGGTAGGATTCAGCTGTTTGCACACAGAGTTCTTGAGTCTACTTTCACTGCAAGTTTGTGTAATTTATCAAGCATTTTTGAGAAATATTTATTTTTCTATGCCTAATACAAAAGCTGATATTTTACAAAGTGACTTGACCAAAAGACAGTAAACAAAAACACTGGCACTTGAATGTTGAATGTCATTGGTATGAGTGAAAAATTTCTATTTTTCTGGGGTAGTGTGAGCTTTTTAATGTTAAAGATGCGACGTGGGGGAGCGTTTCTCCGTCAGCGTCTCACCATAGCAAGGCTGGGTTTCAACAGTGGTTGTAATTTTCAAAAATCACCTGCATTTCATAAATACAGATGCATATATTTTGTGTAAGACCATTAAAAAAAAAAAACAAAAAACAACAAAACACCCTAAAACCTCGCTCCTATCCTGTGTGCACATCTTTTCTTTTTTTAACTGGGTGGTTTTTGCAGCCACGGTTCTTCCTTACATTTTTTTTTATTTAACTTGTAAGAATGAAACTGAATTTTATCAGGCAAATCTGGCCCATATATCTGATCCTCAAGTCCCACTTTGAAGTCTTAATATTGGCATCTTCACTTTTACCATCTTGATTTAAAAAGAAACAAACAAAAAAACAGATGACTGAGACTGCTTGCTCATTGGCTAAAAATTTGTGAATGATTACCATTAGGTGTACCATAGATAATCCTTTTGGAAGCATATTATGACCAAGATTTACAAAATAGGCTTAAAAAAAAAACATTAAAAACTGAATGAGTGACTGAGCCCATAACTCAGCAGGAAAGCGTTCTTTTAGCAAGCACAGCTATCGCCATCTGGTGGTCTTCAGATAGAATGCAGGTTTTAGGCACTTCTGTCTTGGACGTAGCTATTGAGTCAGAAAAATGAATCTGTTTTATACCTTCTATGATCAGCTTGTTTAAAAACCTCAGAAAGCCGGGGGTTCTCTGGGGGTGGAGGTACTCGCAGTGCTTCCTGGTTATCGGCCATGCTAGCAACATGGCTGTGACGTGCTAGCATCAGCAGTCCACAACTTAGTCTAAACCTAAATAACTCAAAAAATAACCTTCATTATCATTTGTTGTTTTCATCCTGTATTACTTTTGCCCCTTGGTTTATAGATTTTTAGCACACTAGCACTTACCCTACGTTTTAGCGCTAGCCATCAATCTATGTGGCCTAAAATCTGCTGAATCTACGCAATGCCTATGATTTTATTTTTGGCAGTATTCATGCTGTCATTCCTGAAAATTCCGATTTCAACTAAATAGTCCAGTCAGTTCTGCCAATTACAGTTTAAAGATGCCACAGTATCTTGTGTATCCCTGCGTAAAGCTCAACACCAGTGTTTTCCAGCACTACAGTACTCTTCTCCCAGCTGAAACCTCCAACTTCAGGTCTTCTGTTAATGTGTAAAGATGTGCATGTGGTGTAACATGAAGGTTCGAGGTGTACCACAGATTGTTGATTGCAGCCGATGTGATGGCGACACGTTACGAGAAACAGCCTCCACTGGTTACCTTTAAAGTCACATTGGACTCAGTATCACATCCGCAAACCTGTTTATGCGACAGGCTTCATTGCCAATAATAATCAACCATAAACAGCCATTTTTAATCGGCAAACAAATTGAGAAAATACCACCGTAAATGCCAAGGTTTGGATTAAAAAATAACAAGTTAACGATCAAAGACCATTTTGTAAAAAACGACAAAAACATGCAGTACAAAAAAAAGTGTCCAGATTTTCTCCAAGTCGTTTTATTTTTCCTTTTCTTTGTTGACTCTTTACACTTTTCCTTCTCGTTAATACCCTTGTTGTGAATGTCTGGCAAAAACAAGTGGCGATCTTTAAAGTCTTCATAACACAGACTTAACTGTGGTTCTATTGCTCCGTTGTTGTGGTTTGCATCTTTTCAGGCGTTGTTAGAGCTGTCACAGGGGTGTTTCTGGCCAATCAGAAATGGGGATTTATTTATTATTTTTTTCCCCTTCTTGCAGCTGATCAGTATTTATCTGACCTGCAGGAGAGACAGTAATATAACGGACATTTGTACTGGTGCTCCTCTAAGCACAGACCCACTGTAGTTACACAGGGACTGATTGATTTGTCCAAAGACTGTAGCCTCAGCAATCACTGACGCATATCAGACGTAGGTGAACCATTACTTTACAGCCTTTTGTATGCACAAACTACATTTTGCAACAAAGTAATTGTATTTTTTGTCAGGGTGTCGTGAAAGACACACAAAAACAAAACACTTTGTGGCTTTATTTCAAGTTCAGTTTGTTAAAGTGATCTGAAATTCAGATGCTGAGGTGCATTTAGGAACGATTGCTGTTCTCTTAGCGAGCGAACTGAAATGAAGCCCAGTGCTGTCGTCATTACTGAATGGCCAGACCCCATAGTGTGGACGGGCAGCTGCACCAGCCTGGTAGTTAGTATTTGCTTATGTATTAGTTTAGCAGATGTGCACGAAGAGCACTGCACGAAGAAAACAAAACTGTGCAAATATTCTGATTTTACCACAAATAAAGGTTTGGATTTGCAGATGTAATCAGTGGTTTTGGCTTTTGTTTGTGTACGTGTGTGACTTTACAGACATGGAAAAACGCAAACTGTGAAGTTATTAAAAAGTGTTTATTTGAAAATAAATACATTCTACAGCATCAAATTATAAAAACGGTGTGCATAAAATGCATCTGACAGGAATGATTGTTGTCCTTAAAACACAGATCATTAAAAATCATAAACAACTAATTTGAAATCTGAAGTTGCACCTACATCTTTCTAACTTGGTACAGAGCCTTGCTGACTGGTAGCAGAGGATGACTCGAAGCAGATTAAAATGACCTGACAGCCACGTTTCTTAAAAGTTGGAGTCAGTTTTATTAGCTTTGTGTAGAACAACAGAACAGCAGCCTCTAACTCTGAATAAAGCTGCGTCCACACAGGAAGTGATTCGCAGTGATGCTGTGACGAGAGACCGTAAAAAGTCGAGATCTGGCAAAAGTAAAACTGCTTAGAAACCTTTCTCAACTTTGATGCAAGCGATTGAAGTGACTAAGTGCAAAATACTGGTGACTAACATACAATAGGGTGTCAAACATGAGGCCTTGGAGCCAGTTCAGCAAAGACTCCAAAGATCTTCCCCTGTGACCATTCATGATACACCAAAGTAATGAAATATTTAAAAAAAACTTAAATGTTTTTTTTTTTAAGTCAACAGTAAAGAAAAAAAAATTAGTGAACAAAAACTTTGTCCAGAATGTACTAAAATTATAAAACTGAGCTACCAATTATTCACATTTCTTACGGTTTAAGCCCAAAGAGTTGTGCTGACAGATCTTTGTCATGTAGAAAAACTTATTTTATTAACATATGAGGCATTAAGTGTGGAGTTTCTCTGATCCAGTTGTCTTCTGATCACAGTATTTGGCCCACTGTGTACAATGGCAGACATCCGTTCATTAGAGGGTTATCTAGGATTTACCTGCATAACCCTTGTTCTCTGAAACCTGTTCCATTATGTAATGTGTCGTTCTAGTCTGGGCCAAACGGCGACCAGAATATTTGCATTAACAATCTTAAAGGAAACACATGAGATAAAAGGCTGAAGAAGGTCAAATCAGTTTCTTCTGGTCTCAAAATGAGCCTCTTGGGTTCATAATCCATGTACACTGGAAATAAGGCACTGAGTCTGTGCTACCTACATCAACAGAGATCATTGCTATTTCAGGCCATTTGGTAAAAGAAGGCTAAAGTTAACAAAGCCCAACTTAAAAATCTATTCTTACAATCCTGATTATTTTCTGTTGATGAAAGCCAACAGGAAAGAGGAGTCTTAATTTAAACTTGTGCCTGCACTGCATACTCAGCCAAACGCAATCAAAGGTGAGGCGTTGCTCTTCCCCTCAGTTTTTCTTACTGCGCTGACACTTTAACCTGTTTGTCTGTACGACTCCAGGATCCTGCCAACACTAAATGAAAATGTTGAACCAATCAGAGATTAATGTCCCTCAGCCCACAGTGTGCAAACATATAATTAAAAAAAAATCACAATGAGCAGGACAAGACACTGTTAATATCAGCTAAGATTGTAATTACTATGAAGTTAATAAAGTGCATTAATTTCCAGCTGTACGTCTGCTTTGAAGGCTCTCCCCTTGGTTATCTGGCACTTCAGGTCCTGTTGCTCAGACTGTCTTAACTGAGAGACGGCTGAGAATGAAATGTTCTGCAGAGTAAGACTGATGCTAACTGAAGGATTCAGTGTTTTGTTCATTGAGCTTTAAACCAGCCATGATGGCCTCTGTGCTACATAAATATCACGTGAAATTACTTGTATGGAAAAAAAATTAAGTCTCTTCCTGTCAGTCAAGATTCAGAGCTGATCGGGACCACTGTGGTTGATTGGTGGTTGGTCTTCGCTGATGTCTGACCAGAAGTCTGGGTTGTCTCGGTACCATTTCACTGTAAAAACAAGAAGCGCATGAATCACTAACACACCATACAGGAAGGGAGTGTGAGTGTGTGTGTGTGTGACTGTACCTGTCTGTCTGATGCCTTCAGTCCAGGACACCTCAGCTCTCCAGCCCAGCTGCTGCAGCTTCTCACACTTGATGGGGTAACGCAGGTCGACCCGCGGCCTGGAGAGCAGAGGTCAAAGGTTAAAAGTGGACAAGAGTGTGCTTTTAAGGTCAAGATGTCAAAAGACAGAGATTTTGAGTCTAAAGCCAAAGTGGAAGGCTTTGGCTACTTCCTGGAATTCTCCCCTGCTTTTGCCAGCTCTTTCTCTACTTACCTGTCAGGCACAAACTCAAGCCAATCATTTACTTCAGATTCTGGCACTTTCTTGACCTAAACAGAACGAACACACACACACACACACACACCTTTTAGTATTCATTTAATTCGCTTACTTCCTAAAAGCTCCTGCTAAATGTTTGAATAAACAGTTCCTAAACCCACCATCCTAACAAGTTCCCTCGCCAGCTGCATGATGGGAATCTCACAGCTTGTCCCCACATTGTAGATTTCTCCCACAATCCCTTTCTCCAGAAGCAACAGGAAGGCGTTTATGGCATCACTGACAAACAGGAAGTGGCGGGATTTTGGAAGGGTTCCCTGGATAGTGCTGCCGCAGAGCAAACGCACAGAAACGGGTTTAATTGGATAAGCACTTCTGTTACTGTGAAACACAGACCGGAACGACAGCGCTCGTTAAAACAAACCCACCATTTCTTGTCCATCTGTAAGAGGGTGAGGAACCTTGGAATGACCTGAAAGATCAAGATGACAATTTATATTAAAAGCTTGGTGACAAAGAAGAAGATATGTTTAACTCTTTAAAACCAGTTAAATCTTTGGAAGGAACTGAAAGTCTGATTTTGCATTTTCTGTCTGTGCATTCAGTTGTAGTCAAATGTTAACACACAGCTGATTGCAGCATTTTTAAACCTGCAGGGTGAACTTTTGTCTCCCCCTTGTGGCAATGACAGTAATTACAACAACCTTAAAACAAATCTTTAAAATATGTATCACTGTAGATCAGGGGTGGGCAACTCCAGGCCCCGAGGGCCGGTGTCCTGCAGGTTTTAGATCTCACCCTGGGTCAACACACCTGAATCACATGATTAGTTCATTACCAGGCCTCTGGAGAACTTCAGGACATGTTGATGAGCTAATTTAGCCATTTAGATCAGCTGTGTTGGTTCGAGGACACATCTAAAACCTGCAGGGACACCGGCCCTCGAGGCCTGGAGTTGCCCACCCCTGCTGTAGATTAATCTTGCACAGATGACATCAGTGTGACCTGATGTTGCTTTACATACATGAAAATAGTTCTACATACAGCTGCGCAGATATCTTATATACAGCCTCAAATCTTAAACTGTACAAATGGAGCATATTTCTGCAAAATTAGCCACTTAATGTCAAATGGGTGTGCTTAGTCATGATACTGGACCTTCTCCGTGTACTGCCTGGGCCCGTAGATGTTGTTGCTCCTGGTAATGATGATGGGAAACTGGTAACAGAGCAGTATTCAAATGACAAAGATTAAAAAAGTCATTCAGGTTTTAAAATTAAAGGGACAGTTCACCTCAAATCACATTAACCTCTGGCCTCTAGTGCCATGTATCCATGTCGATTATTTTGATGAGAGTTGCCCAGTTTTGAAGTTCTCTTTCTTACAAGAGTACAAGCGCAACTAGTCTGCAGCAACAGGGGACTTGACTTATAGCTGCCAGCTGGTTGCATTCTAGTCATATTCCTGTAAAACTGGAAGGTTGTGGAGCGCCCACATCATTTTGCAGTTACATCGCTTTCCTGCAGCAACGACATCACTATTTATGGAAGGATTTCTCATCAAATCGATAAGTCTCTGGCTGGACTCTGAATATAAGGACTTAATGTGAATTTCTATGTATGTAGACAGCGAAAGTTAACTGCTTTCTGATCACTGATTGCAATCAAATGCCAATCCGACCGGGCTCAGTTGTAGACTGATAGCAGGCTGACCCGATCTTATTGCCATCTAAATGCACTAAAGTATCTTTAAAGATGGCATCTGACTACAATCAGTGGCCAAGCAACTATTTCAAAGGCAACGAGCTCCAAAGTTCATGTCATATGGTCACAATAATAATGCTGTTTTCACTACTGTGATTGTTAAACTGAGTAACTAACATCCAAGCCAAAACTGAAAAATCAAAAACTAATATCTAAAGTCATTTATTTGGTTTGGAAGCTACTGGCCCATCTGTATGGGTTTACCTTGTACTGGTCCCAGTACGATCTGACCAGATACTCTGCAGCAGCTTTAGTAGCAGCGTACGGATTGGAGGGCCTCACTGGGCTGCTCTCATCAAACACCTGTAGGGGACAAACATCAGCGTCACTGCCTGATCCATAAACAAAAGCACGAACCAACAACCCCAATCTATCCACTGGCCTCATGCAGACTGGCTCCGTACACCTCATCGGTGCTGATGTAGATGAAGCGCTGTGGCTGGTGTCGGGCCTGATGGGCCGCTCCCAGCAGAACTCTGGTCCCTTCAATGTTGACCTGCTGGAAAGTGGACGGGGATTCAAAGGAAGCCTCTGACAGCACAGAGAGGAAGGAGAGAGGAAAAGAACTTTAACACGAGAGCTGAAACTGCAAAAGCTCCTGTTCATAAGAACTGCCCGAACAAGCTGCTGCTCACCGACGTGAGTTTTGGCAGCCAGGTGAAAGATGATGTCGATGTTTTTGGAACTGAAGATGTGGTTCAGCAGCCGCGGGTTACACACATCCCCCTGTTGAAGAAAAGAGTCCAAATGAGTAACTGTGCACCCAGCACAGTTAAAGCTCAACTGATGATAAATCCTTCAAATTACACCTTATTTTAAGCATAATAATACATGTAATTATACAAAAGTAGCATTAAATTAAATAGACATCTGGTGTAGGGCTGCCACAAACGATTATTTTGATAGTCGACTAGTCACCGATTATTTTTGCGATTAGTCGACTAATCAGATCATCATCCATTGGACATACAGCGTACAGCTTATTGCACCAGCAGCATCTGGTCTTATATAACTATCATTAGCTTACAGCTTGAAGTGTTTGTGCTAACTAAAAATAAAGACAAGATGGTAGTTTATTAATTTTTAATGAAATTTGCAGATTGTTTCGGTGAAGTTTAATAAACTCCTTGCTTTCTAAAATATAACAGGACACCGGAGTATATTCTCCAGCGTCTCACACTTCTGATAATCAGCTGTCTGCTTGACAGTTTTAGCTGTGCAAAAACTATAACTTTAATCTCAGCCAAACCGATTTACTCAGGAACAAATAAAATACTAAAGAAAGCCAAACAATAACATTTTTAAGTTATCTAAGTGACTTATATATATGTTTAACCTGACTAGCGAAAGACGGCGGTGGGTTTGAAAACGATTTGCCGGGAGTCCAGTGTTCTCACGGCTCTAGTTAGCCTTGCCCCCGCCTAGCTAACGAGCTAGTGGGTAACAGACGTCTCCGAAAACGTCGGAGCGCTTTTGAAAATACGTGGTGTCTTGATAAACTGAGCAGATATTTGAGGTTTACACAGCTACATTCTCGCCTGAAAATATGTTAAAGGTTTATTTTGTGACCCAGAAAGAATAATAAGAGTAAAGTTAAAACTAACTAGCTGCCGCCATTGTTGACAGCTGCGCTATGAATTCTGGGACACAGCTTCTTCTTCTTCGGGGTTTAACGGCAGCTGGCATCCTTGTACATGCAGTGCTGCCATCTTCTGTTTCAGTCCGTTATTACACTCTTAAATCCTACTATTATTATTCCTGCGTCCTTTGTGATCTTACAAAGCTTCAAACGATGCGTCGACTATTAAATTAGTCGTCGACGATTTTAATAGTCGACATAATCGTGACTAGTCGACTAATCGTGGCAGCCCTAATCTGGTGTCAGTCTGGTTATTCTTGACCTGATGTGTTTATTTATCAGCGCTCACCCTGATAAAGATGTAGTTCGTTCTGTTTTCAACGCTCTTCAGACTCCTGGGGCTGCAGCAGTAATCCAACTGGAAGAGATCAGACAGTGAGACGTGCCACAGTGCACACAGCAGACACTAGCTGCAGCTTTGCACGTCACAAAGACAACAAACCCAGAGTGATATATTTGGAAACGGAGTGGGGGGGGAAGAAAATTAAGACTTACATTATCCAGGTTGATAATTCTCCATTCCGGGTGTCTGTGGACCAGCGAGCACACCAGATGGGAGCCGCTGTAGGAGCAGAGAAATTTGAGACAGTTCATTTACGCCCCACTGGCCTTTATCTGGGCAGAGACTCCATCAGCCCACACATGTCTGTGCCATTTATGTCAAGAAGACGACATGAGCTGACCACTTTGCATTGCCTATATGTAAACACTACAGAAATCACATCCCACAAACAGAGATTCCTTCATTTGTTGGTGAGATAAAACCATAATAATGAAATGAAACCTGATTTGTGTACTGAGCATTCCCAAATTTTACATTTTTCTTATAATAAAAGGGAAAACTTTGCTTGTTCCTCCATTTGCTGTTAATAAACCTGTCTCTATGTGTTTTTTATGTCTAATATCTTTGCTTATATTGGTAAAGAGGCTGTATTAACCAGGATTTGCTAAGGGGTTATATTTAACACAAAGAAATCACCTGTTATTGTACCTACATTATAAATAATCCAGTCCATTTCAGTCACTTCCAATATCTCGAAAGAACTCTGATTTTAAATTTGCTGCAATTTCTGCTGCCCACTTGGTCACAGCTATTTCGAAAAAGACATTTTTAATGCCAATAAGACTTTTTGCCAGGATAAATAAAGGATATATGGAGATCACTTTGCCAAAAACTGGTTCCAGCTTCTGTGTTGTCACAGGAAGTTCTTTCTTGACAGATTACAGGCAAAACAAGTAATTTACAAGTGTTCTAACTGAGTGCTAACTACACTTTAACACTCATCTGAGCATTTGGCTCCATGTGTTTGTGGGCTCAATTCTCAGTCTGCCATAATATTTTGAAATATACCCCAGGACTGAAACTACTACTCCAAGACTTGTGAACAGTTACTCAACCTGTAGAGCATAGGTGTCAAACTCTGGCCCGCGGGCCAAATTTGGCCCGCAGCCTAATTACATTTGGCCCGCGAAGCCATACCAAATGACTATTAGAGCTGGCCTACTGGTATTATACAGCTAATATATGTATTGTTTAGTATTAAGCTTTGCTTGTTCCATATTCAGTTTTCCAGAAAAACTTATTTGAGTCCATAAGAAAAGATTCATTCTTATATCTGGAGGAAGATTTTTTTTTTTTCAATAA
Source organism: Rhamphochromis longiceps (assembly GCF_057381845.1). Classification (NCBI taxonomy): domain Eukaryota; kingdom Metazoa; phylum Chordata; class Actinopteri; order Cichliformes; family Cichlidae; genus Rhamphochromis; species Rhamphochromis longiceps. Next base: position 42,831,305 of record NC_140578.1, read on the forward strand.
ATATTAATGTTAGCCCGCGACTTTGTTCCAGTTTTGAATTTTGGCCCACTGTGTATTTGAGTTTGACACCCCTGCTGTAGAGACACCGGGATGATTTATAAAATAAGCCAGAGTAATGTTAGTTCGTTTGTTTTTTACAATAAATACTTTTTCACTAATAAGATTGTGCTTATTTCTTAGTAAATAACTGCTATTGCTAACAGATGTTCCTTTATTGTTTACCTCTGTTTCACCTGTGCAAAGGTTTTCCTTACAGGTCCTAGTCTTGATAACTAAAAGAGGAACCACGGTCAGGTCTGTTTATCAAGCTAAATGCTAAGTTCGTAATGTTATTTCAGCTTAAGTGTACACTGATATGAAATACGAACGCACATGAATCCAGAGCCTCCAGTCACCAGAACAGTCCTGTTGAAGTCCATTTCCCGGTCTTCCAGCAGCTGTTACCTCACAACATGAACTCCTATAGGTATAATAAAAACATATTTTCCGACATCAAGCCTGGAAGCTAGCTATCCTAACGGAAACAGCAGAGCTTTATTTCCTTCCATAACAGTAGCCGGATTGTGCGACAGTCACCGGCTGCTTCACGGCAGTGTTGACACGTTGAAAGCGGGCGGGTCATTAATAGTGTGTGTGTGTGTGTGTGTACTAGTTTCTACTCTCTGATTGGTTGTCCTACATGACGCAATGAAGTTAGCGCGATGTGATTGCGTGAATCCCGAATCAATCAAACTGTCAACGTAGACCTGTAGGCAAGCGAAAACCAGTCAAGTCCTCTTAAATAAACACATATCATCCGGTGATGCTTTCCAAAATAAAGGTCATATCGAGTATTTTAACCTACAACACTTGTGTGTGTTGCGTTTAGTTTTATACCAAACTTAAATATAATATTATTTCAGGTGTGTCTTCATGTGAATGTGTTTTGTGTCATTCCGCGCGCGTTTATTATCCATTATTTCCAAGCTTAGCTTTTATTTGAGGGCAAGAACATCCAACTTCCGGTCACAGCTTGGCGAACTTTTGGGGGTCTTGACGCAGCTGGTTCACTTCTGGCTTCGTGGCTCATTGAATCGATGAGGCATCCTATATTTGTCGATAACGCTAAACTGCACAAGCGGGAAAATGTCGTACTTATTAGCCACACTTGCGGCTGTTTTGCTGCTCACTTCAGAGGCTTCCGGGAAAACTGTTACGGGACTTTTTAAGAGCGAAGCGGCGAGACAGCAGAAGGGCCAGTTCATCACTAAATTCATGTACCAAGGTAACGTTGACGGTGCTGATGTGCTTGCTGCTGGCGTGTCATTCCAGCTCTGACAGCGGGCTTAGCTTCTTTTCACGCCACCTTAATGATTAACGTGGGGTAATAACGAGCTGACGGCTCAGTTTAGTGCCCGTGTTTGCTTTCCTTTTTTTATTTGCTAACAGCTCTCACTGAGCCGCTCAACAATGGGTGTAACTAACGTGTCATGCGAGTATCTGATAACGTGTGCACTGATTATTAGCAGTTCTGGCAGCATTCAGCCGGCGCTTTATCTTTACCTTTGCTGCTTAATGTCAAATTACTGTTTGTCTTAAGCCTCTGTATTTTGTTTTATAGCATTTTTATTCGGGCTGACCTCCAACAAGTATTCCGGAAACTTGCTTCAGGACACTTTTAGGTATTTTTTACAGGTCTTATAGGAATCCAACTTCTTTCCGACCCATAAATGAGCTGATTGCACCCTCAGTGTGGACAGAGGCTGGCTGCACATGTCACATGGCATAGTGGGGGGTGTTTTCTGCAAGACTTTTTGCTTTAAAAAGGTCTGAAGCTACCAGATGTCAGCTAATCTCACTTGTTTCAGGAGATTAACCCTGTGTGAAGCACAAGGGCCTATGGGTAGAAACCATGCTGGCAAACTAGGGACCCATCATTGGACCTCAGAGATCCAAAGGCCACTGAAAGCTACAATCTCTTTGTTCTCCAGCTTATATATTTGAAAATGAATGTTTTATATATTAAAGTCTAATCAGTTGACTACATTATTGAATTACTAGTTAGCCGTTTGGTCTGTAAAATTTCACGAATATGCTATCTGAGTGTTAAATGTTACATCTGAGAAGCTGCTGCAACCATGGTGCCTTGTCTTCGTTTAGCCGGCAACGGTCTGCTGGTGTGCTGGGTGGACAGCTCAACGCTGGCTAAAGAGAGAGAGTCCAGACTGCTGCTGTATCAGGATATGGACTCGGAGCTGGACAACCTCAGCTGCTCCGAGAGGCTCGCCAAAGCCGACGTGACCAGTAAGAAACCAGCAATCGCTGATACAATTCTGGATTCTCCTGCCATGATGCCATATTGATTTATGTCTCCACTTTCCTTCCTCCACACTGTCACCTCATCTCTCTTCCCCCACCCCTACCCACCCACAGTTACACTCAGTCAAGAAGAGCACAACCAGACGATCCCTCGGCAGTCTTTGCCCACAGCCTGGCAGATCCTATATGCTGACAGATATACATGTCAGGTAACACAATTATATATAATATTAATGTAATAATGCAACTAGGGCTTCAGTCAGGCAAACCTGCAGCAGCGATGCTGTTGTCACAAATATGAACAAATAAGAGGACACCTCTAAAGGAGACTCTGTGCAAAGACACATGCACTCTATATTGCAGTATACAGTGAAATACAGTCCTACTCCTGCAGAAACTGATGTAGGGTCGCAAATGTTTTGGTTTGCATCACACCTACAGGTCAGTGCATGCACAGTCATGTACGCATATATACAGTCAAATACACACACAGTCATAAATCTGTCACAATAAACATTTATTGTCAGCGAGCTCATTCTAACACAAAACACAACACTGACAGTGTGAATGCACAGTTAAATATTTAAAACTGGTTCTGGAAAAGTAGGTTGAAATATTGGTAGTAATGCTGTTATACTAGATAGTAATGCCTTCAACAGTACTGCATGATCGAGTAATAATGATAGTCATAACTATATGGATTCTGATTATCACTAAGATTTTCGTTCTCTCCTTAGGAAAACGTATTGATTGCCGGCCACGCTGATCTTGATTTCACTGTCCTGCTGTTTAATGCCGACTCGGCTGGAAACCCTCTGGAGCATTTCAGTGCAGAGGAGGCAGGTCAGACACCCCGAATATGCCCTCCGCTGTCAGACTACAGCAGATAATGTCAGTGCATCACTAAGCTCAAGCTGGTGATGCATTTCATGCTTGTTAGCTTCCTCTGCAGTGAGAGTATGACTGTCGGCATAAAGTCCCAAATCTAGTAAAACTAATAAAAAGTTGTAAGGGCTCTTCAGGTGCTATGTCAGACCTGATTAATACATTAGGACAGGACTTTATGTTTGATCCTGATGGATTGCTGATGATTTTTCCCCTCTCGCTCTCTTAGGCCTCCACAGTTTTTACTTCCTCCTGCTGCTGGCCTACTTCATCGCCTGCTGCATCTACATCCAGCCTCTGTACCAGGCTCTGAGGAAAGGAGGACCCATGCACACTGTCCTCAAAGTACTGACTACAGCGCTGGCTTTACAGGGCTGCTCTGCGCTCTGCAACTACATCCACCTGGCCAGGTAGATTCAGCAGAGCCAGAGAAAGGCAGCGCAATATTTATAATGTTTCTAAAGCTCATGCTACTCTTGATGGCCCACTGTTACATATCAGTAATGTTCTATGACCTAAAATGTATTTTAAGTCTTTCGGAATATTTGTATTTATTTAGTACAGAGTTGTTAATAAAAAACTATGTGAATTAAGACAACAGTGTTTCTGTTTGTGCCTCCTGTTGTCTGCAGGTATTCCAGAGATGGAATCGGTCTTCCACTGATGGGCAGCCTGGCTGAGTGTATGTTACCTGCAACATTATAAAGAGTCAATAAAAGAAAAAATGAACCTCTCTGATCATGTTAACCTCTCTTTTGGCTCCAATGCAGTCTGGGATATGGTGTCCCAGGTGTCCATGCTGTACATGTTATTGAGTCTGTGTATGGGCTGGACCCTGAGCCGAGGCAGGAAACCTCAGTCCCGACCTCTGCAGTGGGAACAGTCTCCGGCCTCCACGGCTGTAGCTGTTGGTGGAGTTATTACACAGGTATGCAGAACTTGAGATGACTTCAAGTGTTTAATTTTTAAGGAAAATTTGACCAGCACATAGAATCCCGATCAGGTAAACGTGATGTTTTCAGAATGAGGTGGGAGTTCATTTGGGGTATTTGCCATAAGATGACTGTTAAGAACCGGACTGTATTTTCAGGCGGTGCTGCTGCTGTGGGAGCAGTATTCAGAGTCGGAGAGTGAGCACCACAGCTATCACGCCCAGCAGAGTGTGGCCGGTCTCCTCCTCATGGCTCTGAGAGTGGGCCTGGCCCTCCTGCTGGCCTCCATCCTCTACCAGATCATCTCCACCGAGAGGAGCACCCTAAAGAGAGACTTCTACCTCAGCTTCGCCAAGGTAAAAACGATTTCTCAATAAAACTGACATAACAGACTCCTGCAGGTTCTCGGGCGGTCATGTGGTCTTGTTCTGTGCAGGGATGCTTCCTGTGGTTCCTCTGTCATCCCATCCTCGTCCTCATGTCTGTGATCTTCAACGAGCATCAGAAGGAAAAGGTTTGAACTCCCGCACAAAGACAACAACAGTTTTTGCTATTGAGGATAATTCTTTCATGTTCACTGAGTTTAAATGTTCAGTTCTTACCTTTTGTCCTCCATTGGCCACCAAGTTTACACCTGTCTTCCTCCTCTGCAGGTGGTGACCATGGGGGTGATCCTCTGCCAGTCCATCTCCATGGTCATCCTCTACCAGCTCTTCCTGTCTCGCTCTCTTTACTGGGAGGTGTCCTCTCTGTCCTCAGTCTCCCTGCCCCTCACCATGTCCAGAACGAACCACAGGGCGCGCTACTGAGCATGTACACCCTCACAATTTTCCTAATAATGATTATCACGAGCTAAGGGTGGATGTGCCATGATGCTGTGACGCTCCTCCTCAAAAAAAATGTGCTCAGACGCTGCAGGGACTGATTTTCTTTGCAGTTAACTGTTTCCTGGGAGAACTTCTGTAGTTACTAGGAAGCAAGTTACCAAGAAATCATTGAAAGAGGGTGAACAGAGGATGATATGTGTACAACAACAGCCTACCTCTAGTTTTAAGTGATTTTTGACTGGAGCCAGCATGAGCACTGCTGAACAAGAGGAGGAGAGAACCGGCTGTCAGGCCGTTTCTTTGGTTCTCCATGACGCCAGCCAAAATACCATTGAAACAAAAAAAAAAACGAGGACGGATGAAGACAGCCGGCCAGGATTCAGATTAAGGATGCATCACCTAGAGACGCAGATGTGAGGAAAGAAAAAGGAAGCAAAGATTTACTCCTGACAGGGCCGAATGTGGAGATGGCTGCCCGGGCCTCATGGACGCGGGCCAAGATTAAAATACTCGAGAGCGTTTTATTTCTGTTCTTGGATTTGATTATAACACAAACAGAAGCATCATCGATTTACTATCAAAGAAAAAACAAAGACGCTACTATTTAGGTCGGGATTGCAGAAGCCGTCGTCTCATTGAGCTTTCCCTGCTCATTAAAGCTGCAACGACTTGGATCAAAGCCACGAAGGATGGAAAAGTCTCAGTTTGTGTCTGAGGCTGGCGCTTTATATCAGATTAATTAACCCCATGAACAAAGCAAAAGCGAGGACGTGCTACTCTCTGATTGACCTACGATCTCTAGTTTCTACTTAGAAACTAAGGCCTGGTTGGCTGAGCGGCCACGAAGGCTCATTGGTTTGTTTCTGGTGCAGCTCTGTGGCACGGAGGTATTTCGAGCCACTGTTGGGTTTGGTTTTCTCATAGCAGCCGTTACATGTGTTAGGATCGATCGAGATGGGCAGACAGACGGATGGACCAGCGGAAGTCTGAACAGATGGATGCAGCATGTGTTCTGTAAAGCAATGGATTGTCACACTGTTAACTGAGAAGGATGCGTGACTTTGATTGTGCGAAGCCAAAGTGAAGACGATGAGCCAAAACATCAGCATTTACACACTAACATACAGCTGCACCTTAACTTGGGTGCTGATGACTTTATGAGCTGAGAGCATGTGAGACTCTAAATCGCGTAGCTTAAGATGCGTTGCATGGCTAACCCATTATTAAAAAAATCTTCAGTATAAAAAAGATCAGGAGGAACTTAAGTCTACTTGGTGGCTTCCAATGAATTTCACTGTGTAAATACATTCCAACCCCACACGTCCATTCCTGTGTCATCAAGTTATTACTGTACATGAGGCTCATTAAATGAGATATTAGTGTTATATAAGAGCCAGGCAGAACTGAGCTGCACTGTCATGTAGGACAAGTCCCACTTAGCAAACTGACAGCTAATATATTTATTAATCAGCTATTTATTTCAAGATCAGCACGTTATAAAGAAGCTTTGGTTGGAGTTTCATGTTTGGTATGTTTTTGCTGATTCTTTTTTTCTCTCCTAAATCATAAATCGATTGTTTTTAATTCATTAAAAACGAATAATCTATAGTGTAGCATGAAGGTGCAGTACGTTTACCTGGATACAGTCAATCCAGGTCCTTCTAATAAGAGAGAAAAGCTGGGGTGAAAATATAATTGGCAGCTTTTTAAGTAGCACAGTTGAGCCAACTCCATCTGAAACAAACACAGACAGACCTCCCATTATAATTTTAAATATATGCTATAATCCTTATTGAAAACCAGTATATACTCCTCCTTATTTATGAAGTTCTACTTGACTATGAGCCTGCGTGGGTTATTTGTTAATCCCAAAATGTGCAACCTTGTTTAAATCAGTATACAGATTGGTTTCTACTGAAAAAGTGCACGTTTTTCTTATATCCATGCATAACTTACTGTCTGCACACAGGATGTGAGCCAGTGCATCCTGTATGCATCATATTGTCCTTCAATGACAATCTTATTTATGAGGCCACCAGTTATACTGTATACTTTAAATGCTCATCCTTCAGTTAGAGGCAAAGTGCATTTTGTTTTGTAGTGTTTACATTTCACACTTCAGTTGTCATATATTAATTTTTTACAACCTGTGTAACTATTACACCTGTGATCATGACAACTGTAATAAAATCAATCTGAAACTAATAAGTGCTTAATGTTGTCCTTCATGCTGCAGCTTCAAGAAACGTGACAGTTACATAAAGCACAGCCGCCACTGACTGTGCTTGAGGTTTGAATCATAAGGTACACTGTAACCTTGTCCTGTATTTACACTGGTTAATCTAAGTAACCCAGTTCTAGCCTGAAGGGAAAAAGAAGCACTCAAAACGTGCGGCTATCCTAAATTGGCGTTCTTAAAGTCAGCAAAGAGGTACAGAAAAGAAGATCAGACACCAGCGAGGGAGGATAAGAAAGACAGACGCAACAACATTGTAGCCGGTGTATCAGAGAAACTCAGGAGAGTTTTCTCCAAGCACGACATCCTGGTGCATTTCAGACCCAGCAACACGCTCAGACAAAAACTGGTTCACCCGAAAGACAAAACACCAAAACACAGACTTAACAATGTGGTGTATGCTGTACAGTGCAGCGAGGAATGCTCAGACCTCTACATTGGAGAGACCAAACAGCCACTTCACAAGCGCATGGCACAACACAGAAGAGCCACCTCCACAGGACAAGACTCAGCAGTCCATCTGCATCTTAAGGATAAAGGACACTCTTTCGAGGATGCCAATGTTCACATTTTGGACAGAGAGGACAGATGGTTTGAAAGAGGAGTGAAAGAAGCCATCTATGTCCACTGTGAGCGACCATCTTTGAACAGAGGCGGGGCTTTACGACACCAACTCTCTGCCATCTATAATCCAGTTTTGAGTTCCCTCCCCAGACGCCTTAACGCCCACTCACATCCTGGGCCATCTGATCTCAGGAATTCGCATGATAAGGTGGGGCCAGGTTTCACAATGAACTCACCCGAAACTCTGGCTGATTGGGACCCACACCCAGTTCCACACCTTGGCTCAGGCGATTAGAGGATCATCAGGGGGTCCTTTTGTCCCTCTGTGGGGGGAAACTCCCGCTAGGTTTAAATCTGGGACTCTCCACCACTTGACCTTAGAACTGAAGCTTCTTGGATGAGAGGTGAAACGTCTTCAAGCAACTTAAAGAAGTCCAGACGCTTTTCTTTGCAAGCTCCTTTGAGTACAAATAGAAGTGCCACCCCACAATAAACACACATAATATAAAAAAGAAAAAAACAACAACAAAAAAACAATTACCTTACAAATACATTAGTAATGTTACATTCAACTTTAGTGGGAAAGGGGGAAAAAGACAGATAAAGACAGATTAAAAAAAAGAATTATACTAAGTAATTATCACCCATTTATGTAGCAGAAATATAACTAATTTGCTCAAACTAATGAGTTATCAAAGCTAACAATTTAAAACTAAAAGTATTTACCTGTTACATTTGTAATGTGTAACTGAATATGAAATTAACAAAACTCAGTTGTATATATTGAAATTATGCTCGTACACTGTATATTTGTAAGGGAGGAACACTTCAGCTAGCTAGCACCTCGGCTTCAGCTTGCACTTTAATGGATAACATAAATTAAATTTCGTCACGAACAGGATTCGAACCTGTGCGGGGAAACCCCATTGGATTTCGAGTCCAACGCCTTAACCTCTCGGCCACCGTGACTACGCATGCCCAAGATGCCGGCATACTGGTATACAACCCAAGACACAAAGCCGACGTATGACAAGCTTAAAGTTTATGTATTGTCGGACACGCACTCTTTATCAAAACGTCATTATAACATTACGAAGAATTCGTCCTATAGAACACAGCAACAAAGACTATGAATGGGCCAATTTCTTAACTGGCAAAATTATCCATTAGCAAGCACCAGTTATCAAAAGCCTTTGAGTTTCCTTATTGACCTAATAGACCGGATATATTACATATTTTACATTGTTTTTGAGCAAATGTTGTTACCGACTTCTCTTCTGTGAGCACACAGAAATGGAAGATGTAATGTATATCTAGTTTACTTGACTACTAGAACCTTCAAGCAGGTACGAGTCAGTCACACTCCCCGTACATCGGCACTGCCATTAGTAATGATGCATTCCACTTCAGTAGGAAATGAGGAAAAGCCGAGTTTTAAAAATAATAATAATAATAATTTAATCCCTTTAATGTTTAAGGTCGTTTTCTACCATTAGATTGATGTAAATTAATGTTTCCACATTATTTGATGTATTCCAACTCGTCTTACGAGTTGGTTCGATTTGATTTACTCCATGAACTTTGAATGTAGCATAAGTGCCAGCTAGCAGATATCGCATTTCTATTGGCCAGTTACTGTAAGCTCCGCCTTCTTCTCGCGACCACTAATAGCTCTCTGGCTGCTGACTGAGAACGACTGCACCATCACAGGAGCGAAAAATGATTAACTGGAAGGTAACCATCAGTAGATATATCATTTTAAATGGACCAAATGCACGCTTGGCTATGAGTGTATAACTCTTGTGCTCGTTTAGGTTTTCTTTTGCTCCTTTTTTGCCGCAGCTGTCACTAGCTTAAAGCTAACGTTACCATAGACTCTCGCGTTATTTGTTACAACCGCGTCCAAAACTTTTACTATCGTCATATATCAAATAGCATATACATCTCTCTCTCTCTCTGCGTGTATATTCCTGTATGTTTTAAACCGCAAGTGGCATCTCCAGTTTTTAAACGTGTTGTTATATTTAACCACAGAAATAAGCTGATAATAGCGTTAATAGAGGTGACTAGTAGAAACATTAAAGCCGCGGTCACTTGCTAGATAATATCTATGCCGAATGTGGGAATTAGAAATTTTCTTATAGGATGCTTAATTTAAATTATTATGTAAAGAAAATTTTTAAAATACAAAGATTTTGAATGCTGTTTCGGTAATGACAAGTGTGTGTGACCCGGTGCAGCTACAAGCTCATAAAGCACATGGTGTGCAGCTGTTTGTCCTTTTTATAACTGCCACCTCCTGCATAAGCAGCTGAGGTAGAAGAGAGGAGGAGGAAAATCTCCTCTGGGGTCCCAGACTGTTCCAGACATTTCTTTTGCAGCAAACCTCTTAAATCTAACAGAAAAAAACAGAAATACTATAAAGAAACTCTCTAACAAACAGTATTTCTGCATATATATTTATATACATATTTATGTTAAATATGTACCCTTATCTATGCTCAGGCTTTGGACAACGTCCCCTTGCTTTTCTACATCTTAGCCCTGAAGACGCTGCTGCTGTGTCTGGGGTTTGCTGGGGTGAAGATCTACCAGAGTAAGAAAGCAGAGGCGGCCCTGAAGAAGCAGCAGGCTGAGAAGAGGAGGCTGGCCCAGCAGACGCAGGAGCTCATTGATAACCTGAAGGAAGACTGACGAGTGGAGGGAGAGGAGCAGAAGCTGCTGTACACCAGGAAGAGATGGTAATTACATGATAAGCAACAAACAACGCATGACGGCACCACTGGTTGTTCTAAATGTCTTTCTTTTATTTGCAGTTTGGTTTATTATTAGTTATATATGGAGTCAACACATAGTGTAGTATTGTTATTAGAGATGGCACAATACCACTTTTTAATGCTGATACACAGCAAATTCAAAAGTGTTAAATGGTTTGGTGTTAATAGTCTTCTTGCAAAAGTAGAGTTAATTTTACTCTAAGTAGAGTCACATTCTTTTAATGTAACTCTGAGGTGTAAAATGATAGTAGTTAAAATCGAGTGTTAAAAATGAGTGTTTCTCTGTCAAATCTGGAGGTGTTACAATGGAAACATTAACTCTTGACCTCTTAACTCTGAACTCCTACAGGGGCTATGACACCAACAGAGTAAATTCACAGACTCCGCCCCCAGCACGGCTCCAATCGAAGCTGAAGTGAAGCCGTTTCAGAACATTTTGCTCTACATATTTGAGTTGTTTGCCATGCTTGGTAAGTCATTTTTTCAAAGATTGTTTCAATTATTATTATGAGCTTTTACTTCTGTGGCTCTTTGGAGTTGAGACAAAGCTGTGTGAAAGGCATTAGCCATGTTGCTCGGTGATAGCATAATATTCTGTTTTAGCTAGCTGAAAGGTATTGTTTGCGGGCAAATACCACAGCCTTGAAAAAAGCTTGCATGTGAATTTTCAGTCAAACTTTTGGTCAACTACACCTAAAACAATGTCTAGAATGTGAAATGTTGGTATAATGGTGCTACTTGAAGCCTAAAAACGATCGCCCATAAAAAAAAAACGAGCAAACAGCAGTAGCTGACGTCCTGACTGGATTCTACGTTAGCATAGATCCCTCCAGAGTTTTGTGCACACGGTTTAGGTAAAAATGAAAAAGGTTGAGGTTTTACATTTAGTTCAGTATTACCTGTTGCCTGTGTCCTTGTCTTTTGGGAAAATACTTTAAACAAGTAATGGCTCAAAGAGGATTCCTTTTTTTTTTTTTTTACTGTGCTGCAATTGTTTACTGGATTATTTGTGCCATTAATTAGTGCCAACTAATTTTTATTCAATCTCCACACAGGATATGCTTGTGAAGATGGAATATGGGGGAGAGCAGAAGTGCGTTGAAGTTCCACAAAGGGATGAATGAAGGACATGCATATTGTATTGAAGAAATAAGTGTTGAGAATGCTGTTATTTGCATTTACCATGTCAGACCTTTTGATAAACAAAATTCTAATGAAAGTGAGAACATGTATACTGTTACATCTTTCAGAAAATGTTTTGAAATTGTGGTGCACAGTTCAGAATAAATGTTTTTCAAAAACCATTGCGTCTTTTTAGTAAATGTTTATTTCCAAAAGAAATTTCTAGAAGTTCAGAACAGTAAAATTCCCGCTTTTTAGAATGAATTAGAAGATAACTCTTACGTAGTTAAACTAAAATACTCTTTGAGAGTTAATATATAAACTCTTAACACCAAGTGTTAAATTATCAACTCCAGACAGATTTGGTGTTTAACACTAAATCAGAGTTAATGTACCAACTCTCCAAAAAGAGTTAAATTAACACTCTCTGGTGTGGACCCATATAGACACTTTAATAGTGTTGAAATCAAATCCGACAGTGTTAATTTGGACATGCTGGATTTGCTGTGTACCGATAAGAATCCGATATAGTGTATTTTTTTTTTAAATAAATAAAAATGTTTTTTTTAATATCTTGCTGCATTTTGTATAAGTTCATACTCAAGTTTTAAGCTAATAAACGTGAACCTACACCATCCTTCCTGTTCTGGTATTTTAAAGAGTACTTAGCAAAAATATTAAGCAACCTAACTAATAGGGTTGCCAACTCCCAGCAAAAAAAAAGAAATAGGGAACCACCCCCCGCCCTCCACCTCGTGATGCTTAATCAACGTAATCAACTTTAATTTAGCGCACATGTAATTAAAAAAAAAATGCACAGAAATCAATTCTTTTTCCACAATAATTAAATAGATTCAACATCTTTCTTCAACAAAATTGCAGACTGCACAGATGGTTCCCAAAGGAAAAAGTACTACAGCTTACTATGGTTTATTAGACTTAATAGTTACTATATACAATAATGGATTTCTATACATTTTACATCAGATTAAAACTTTGGGTGTAAGATTGAGATAATTATTTATTAAAAGCTCGACATTTTAAATGAGAATAAGAAAGAAAAGTATGTCTTTGTGCCCCCTTTTCCCTGTTCATGCCCTACCTGCCCCCCTGGCTAAACTTTGCTAGACCCGCCCCTGCACAGTTAGCAGCCATCAACCACGCAGAAAAAGGATCCTGGTGTAGAAAGTAATATTAAATAAATTCCAACAACAGCTTATCAAGCTTTAATGGGCTGCTGTTGTTTAGCCGCTGGTTTCCTTTTTCTGGTGCAAAGTGGGCCAAAAACAAACAAGAGAGACGGAGTCGCGACAGAAAAGCCGATCAGCTGATCATTGATCAGTTTCATGAGTGAAGTAGCAGCAGGAGAGGGAGGGAGAGAGAAGAGGCAGTCGCTCCATATATCGGTTGTTAAGCTTAACGTGGGAATGCTTTACAAACATTCAGAGATGAACTTACACATTTGCTTTACTTCTCTCTGGGATCACTTTGTCGAAGATGAAATGCCGGTTTGTAGCGAGGCTCCAACTGCTCAACCAGACCGCCGACAGGTCTGGCACGCCACAGCAGCTCTATCACGTGACGCATACTGCTCCAACGTGCTACGGTTATGAGCTGAGTTACACCGTGTTGCAAGTTTTGGGAGATACTTTTGTGATATTTAATGGATCGGATTACATTTTTTTTAAAATCTCTTTCTGATATCCGATCCAGTAATTTACGTCAGTATCAGACCGATACATAATATCAGATCGGTTCATCTCTAATTAATAAACTAATACAAGTAGCCAGTGGTTGCCCTGATGTGATTAGACTCTTGTGAGTCATCAATCTCTCAAATGTCCTTCTCTCTCCTCCAGGGAAACATCTTACCGACCAGAGCTGCAAGCCACTTCCTCCAAATATGATGAAGATGTGTGATTTTCAGCCACAGGGACACTTTCCCGAGTTTCAGGAAATGATTTGTGGTTAAAGCAGCAGGACTGTCGAGCACATTTTTATATTTCAAGATGCCGTTTTTTAAAAAAGGAAAATATGACAGCCAAAGACAACAACAAAAAACCCCCCAAAAACTCCATAACATGCAAACTTCAGTATGAATACTAAGATGAGAGGACAGGTATGAGGTAAAGCTTGCTCATTGGTCCAGTGTTGGCCGTATGCCACATACATGATCTGCTGAGGCGGTCATTCAGGCTCCATGCAGATGAACTCAACACTTCCTTTGCTTTGTACCTGTGCAAGTCTGTCAGATCGGTGCATTTATATGAATATGACGCAGTGTTTTGTTTCTTTTTCCTGTAAAATTCTGTAAACTATAAACCAAAACTGTTTCTGCTTTTTATAATTATATTAAATTCAACATGTCACATCTTGTTGTTGTTTTTTCTCTCTTACTTGTCTCCATGTTATACTCTGCAATAGTACTGTGATTTGTGCGTTTAATTTGTTATTGACAGTGAGGTGCTGCTCTAGGTTTTATAGTAGTTACTGTGAAAAGGAAATATTCCTTAAATATTCCTTGATTAGCATGTAGGAAATGATCATTGAGGCACTTTTGTGCTTCAAGGAAAGCAGGAGGAAGCTAGAGACTACAGGAAGGAGTAGTGACAGTTTTAGCGCCCTCTGCAGTTTGTGTGTAGGAGTGCAAAAGCTTACAGCACCTGGTATTCCCAGGCGGTCTCCCATCCAAGTACTGACCAGGCCCGACCCTGCTTAGCTTGCGAGATCAGACGAGATCGGGCGTGTTCAGGGTGGTATGGCCGTAAGCGAGCGAAGAGCACAGAAACAGCCTTTTTAAACATGCTGTGATGACACATGCACACGTTTTCTCTTCTATATAGAAGTTAAAGTCTCCAAACGACAAATAGGTTTGAATTCCAAAACACACGGTTCTATAATAATCTAACATATGTTATTATGGAGATGTTACTGTGGGAAAAGTATTTCTGCAGCTCAGTGTTGAAGCTGCAGTTAACAACGAATAGCTGCATGCTTTCGCTGTAACATATAAAGCTTGGCACAATAATATATATCAAACTGTGAGACACTTGCCACTTATAAAATGCCCTTTATATAGCAAAGCTTTCGCTTACGGCCATACCACCCTGAACACGCCCGATCTCGTCTGATCTCGGACGCTAAGCAGGGTCGGGCCTGGTCAGTACTTGGATGGGAGACCGCCTGGGAATACCAGGTGCTGTAAGCTTTTGCACTTACACACACAAACTGCAGAGGGCCCCGCTGCTGCTCATGTTTATGCTCACAGGAATGAAAAGTTAGATTTCTGGGTAATGAAATGCACAGAAATCAATTCTTTTTCCACAATAATTAAATAGATTCAACATCTTTCTTCAACAAAATTGCAGACTGCACAGATGGTTCCCAAAGGAAAAAGTACTACAGCTTACTAGGGTTTATTCGACTTAATAGTTACTATATACAATAATGGATTTCTATACATTTTACATCAGATTAAAACTTTGGGTGTAAGATTGAGATAATTATTTATTAAAAGCTCGACATTTTAAATGAGAATAAGAAAGAAAAGTATGTCTTTGTGCCCCCTTTTCCCTGTTCATGCCCTACCTGCCCCCCTGGCTAAACTTTGCTAGACCCGCCCCTGCACAGTTAGCAGCCATCAACCACGCAGAAAAAGGATCCTGGTGTAGAAAGTAATATTAAATAAATTCCAACAACAACTTATCAAGCTTTAATGGGCTGCTGTTGTTTAGCCGCTGGTTTCCTTTTTCTGGTGCAAAGTGGGCCAAAAACAAACAAGAGAGACGGAGTCCCGATAGAAAAGCCGATCAGCTGATCATTGATCAGTTTCATGAGTGAAGTAGCAGCAGGAGAGGGAGGGAGAGAGAAGAGGCAGTCGCTCCATATATCGGTTGTTAAGCTTAACGTGGGAATGCTTTACAAACATTCAGAGATGAACTTACACATTTGCTTTACTTCTCTCTGGGATCACTTTGTCGAAGATGAAATGCCGGTTTGTAGCGAGGCTCCAACTGCTCAACCAGACCGCCGACAGGTCTGGCACGCCACAGCAGCTCTATCACGTGACGCATACTGCTCCAACGTGCTACGGTTATGAGCTGAGTTACACCGTGTTGCAAGTTTTGGGAGATACTTTTGTGATATTTAATGGATCGGATTACATTTTTTTTAAAATCTCTTTCTGATATCCGATCCAGTAATTTACGTCAGTATCAGACCGATACATAATATCAGATCGGTTCATCTCTAATTAATAAACTAATACAAGTAGCCAGTGGTTGACCTGATGTGATTAGACTCTTGTGAGTCATCAATCTCTCAAATGTCCTTCTCTCTCCTCCAGGGAAACATCTTACCGACCAGAGCTGCAAGCCACTTCCTCCAAATATGATGAAGATGTGTGATTTTCAGCCACAGGGACACTTTCCCGAGTTTCAGGAAATGATTTGTGGTTAAAGTAGCAGGACTGTCGAGCACATTTTTATATTTCAAGATGCCGTTTTAAAAAAAAAGGAAAATATGACAGCCAAAGACAACAACAAAAAACCCCCCAAAAACTCCATAACATGCAAACTTCAGTATGAATACTAAGATGAGAGGACAGGTATGAGGTAAAGCTTGCTCATTGGTCCAGTGTTGGCCGTATGCCACATACATGATCTGCTGAGGCGGTCATTCAGGCTCCATGCAGATGAACTCAACACTTCCTTTGCTTTGTACCTGTGCAAGTCTGTCAGATCGGTGCATTTATATGAATATGACGCAGTGTTTTGTTTCTTTTTCCTGTAAAATTCTGTAAACTATAAACCAAAACTGTTTCTGCTTTTTATAATTATATTAAATTCAACATGTCACATCTTGTTGTTGTTTTTTCTCTCTTACTTGTCTCCATGTTATACTCTGCAATAGTACTGTGATTTGTGCGTTTAATTTGTTATTGACAGTGAGGTGCTGCTCTAGGTTTTATAGTAGTTACTGTGAAAAGGAAATATTCCTTAAATATTCCTTGATTAGCATGTAGGAAATGATCATTGAGGCGCTTTTGTGCTTCAAGGAAAGCAGGAGGAAGCTAGAGACTACAGGAAGGAGTAGTGACAGTTTTAGCGCCCTCTGCAGTTTGTGTGTAGGAGTGCAAAAGCTTACAGCACCTGGTATTCCCAGGCGGTCTCCCATCCAAGTACTGACCAGGCCCGACCCTGCTTAGCTTGCGAGATCAGACGAGATCGGGCGTGTTCAGGGTGGTATGGCCGTAAGCGAGCGAAGAGCACAGAAACAGCCTTTTTAAACATGCTGTGATGACACATGCACACGTTTTCTCTTCTATATAGAAGTTAAAGTCTCCAAACGACAAATATGTTTGAATTCCAAAACACACGGTTCTATAATAATCTAACATATGTTATTATGGAGATGTTACTGTGGGAAAAGTATTTCTGCAGCTCAGTGTTGAAGCTGCAGTTAACAACGAATAGCTGCATGCTTTCGCTGTAACATATAAAGCTTGGCACAATAATATATATCAAACTGTGAGACACTTGCCACTTATAAAATGCCCTTTATATAGCAAAGCTTTCGCTTACGGCCATACCACCCTGAACACGCCTGATCTCGTCTGATCTCGGAAGCTAAGCAGGGTCGGGCCTGGTCAGTACTTGGATGGGAGACCGCCTGGGAATACCAGGTGCTGTAAGCTTTTGCACTTACACACACAAACTGCAGAGGGCCCCGCTGCTGCTCATGTTTATGCTCACAGGAATGAAAAGTTAGATTTCTGGGTAATAAAATCTTTTTTCTATCTTTTTAACAGTAGAATATTATATTTCCATCTTGTCTTAAACAGTAATCAGATTAATGATGAGGTAAAATTAGAACAAGGAAAGACTAGGCAATGTATCTCACGTTTAAGCAAAATTGATGTTTTCTGAAAAATCTCACACAGATAAACATTTACAGGAAATTACTTTTCCTTCAAAACAAACATCAAAGAGTTTGTTGTTTTCTTTATTGATTGTACTTGAGTAGAAGCTGTAAAGGAAAATTTCTATTATTCTCAATTAAAGTGTTTAAGTTCTTAAGCATATGCTTAGTTCTGACACTATAATAGACTGTTCAGTGGAAGTTTCTAAACTAGATGAAGTTATTTCAGCCCCAGTAGTTGAAGAAGACAACTCCCTATTGCATGAATAATATACCACTGAAATTTATAAAACAGCTTTCAAAAACAATTTTGAATTTATTTTGGATTTTCTCAAATCCACACAGTGCCAAAAGCATACACACAGTCAAATCTATTCATATGAGGTGCTGAAGGTTCTGCACCTCATAACTCAACAAGCCCTATTAACTTCTCATTAGTGATCATAACTGACTACAAGTGTTAGTTTCTCTTCGCAGCGTAAAAAGGATTAGCTTAAAAGCACTTGTTGGATTGACCAATATTTAGAACAACCGAAAGTCCAAGGAACTCACTGTAAACCATTTTAAGCCATTTTTATACACTTACAGATTTGGTTCAAACAATCGTTTGTAATTACAAGTTGTTTGGATATGTTACCACTTTGCCAAGGACTGGGAGAAGACCAAAGAGTCCCCCTTGGATCAGAGGGAATTTGTGAACTGAGGATCCCAACCCCTTCTGGAAAGAAAGCTTTATGGGCAGACTAGACTATGACTGAGCTATATGTCCACAATGACAACAGAATGTTTGGTGTATCAAAGGTGATCCTTTGAAATCTGAGAACACTGTACCAGATGTTAAGCCTGGTGGTGGTAGGATCATGCTCTGGGGCTGATTTGCCGGATGGAATAATAAAGGAGGAGGACTAGTAAAGTGAGTTTACAATCAACCATTGAAACTGATCATCAGAGATAGAAAACTTCTATATTCAGTGCTACTCCAAATCCTCAACCTCAACTTAATAGTAAAAGAAAACAAATTTCATAATATAATATGTTCTGATGACATTCAGTTGGATCTGATTCACACATCAGAGGCTTGGTCAAGTAATTGAACATGAAATATACAGAATAAAAAACTGCATGAGAAAATATTCAATACATGACTTTCCGTGAAGCCGTGCTGTCACAACCATCAGATGACACTGCATCAGAATTTTCGCTAACCACTTTCTTCTTTTCATGACCACAACTCAGCACCTTATGAGTGTTTGCAGCTTGGTAATGCACCGTGTGCCAAAACTGTGAACAACTGAATCTGTTCTGAGAGCAGAAGAAACTTCTATGAATGCAATAACTCTAGATGTTATCACACTAACTACATATGTTATAATGCAATCTTTGTGTAATTTAAGGTTATAAATGGCAGTTTTTGGTTACTTTTGAGTTTACCTTCATTAATTTCACTTTTACAAACTGCTTATTTTGCCTTGTTTGATTTCATTCTTTTCAGAACAACAGTACAAATAAGAATTTACAGTTATTATTTCATTCTGACTGTATTTTTGATAAACACACACACACACACACACACACACACACACACACACACACACACACACACACACACACACACACACACACACACACACACACACACACAAAATTCACGCCAAGGTCAAACTGTGCAATGGTCAGAAAAAGCCCAAAAATCCAAGATTATATGTCAGACTCTACAGGCCTCAGTTGGCATGTTAAATATTAAAGTCCATGACAGTACAATTAGAAAAAGGTTGAATAAGTGTGGCTTGGTTGGAAGGGTTGCAAAGAGAAAGTCTGCATGGATGCAAGTTTGGTAGTAAAGTTGCAATCTCATACCAGCTGTCAACATGTGGTGAAAATTTGAGTTTTCCATGAACTCCCCTGTATACCGAGTACTCTAGAGTCAATGGTGTGTTTCGATGTACTGCAGAAGGGTAAAGTTCCCAAGCACATCAGGAGAGCTGCAACAGGATGACTGAAAAAGACAAGAATCGAGGTTTTGCAGTGGCCCGGTCACAGTCCATACCTCAACCTAATATTCAGTGCAGGGAACTTAAGATAGCTGTACATAAATAAATGTCAGAAACTTCAATGATCTGAAGAAACAATGTAAAGAAGAGTGAGCCAAACATCCTTGTGAAACACTGATAGTCATACAGAAACAATTTGGTGACACTATTGCTGCTAAAAGGTAAATGACTGAATCCTGGAGTGTTCTTAGTTTTTCAGAGTATGCTATAGATTTCTATGAAAACAATCTTTTCCACATGACTGTATGTTTGTTTGTTTTCTTCTGACTGTGCTATGAGGATTAAGTTATGATTTTCTTAACAGTGCAGCAGCAGCTTGAGAATGCTGCTTGGTTAATGGGAAGTATTAAAAGACCTGGTCAAATGTCTTACTGGAAATGTTTGATATCTTCAGTCAGCTCAGTGCAGGTTTCCCCAACCTGTGTTTGAATTCAGACTTTACATGACAGCATTGACTTGCTGCTTAATTTAAAAAAAAACTAGTTCAATGTGTCCTGCATATATAATACAGTGGTCCCTTGCTATAACGCGGCCTCGCTGTGTCGCAGATTGGTTTTTGCAATTTTACATGCTTTTTTTTTTTTTTTTACAGCGCATTATCGAACCCCAGACACTGGGGTTCTCTATGAGTAACCTTGCGAGTAACATTGCGCAGAGACAAAAGTGGACGAAAGAGAGGCAGAATTGGGGCTCCACAAGTATAATTATAATGTAAAAAAGACAATATTGATGTAAACGATATTGTCACATCTCATATCTCGTATAAAAATATATCGATATATTTAAAAGCTCGATATATGGCCCAGCCCTACTGCTGAAAGTTCTTTGTTAGTTGTCTCTGCTTATTCCCACACATCGAGCAGATAGAAATCCAATGCAGTCCAGATGAACTCCAGCACTAACTCAGACCTCAGCACTAAGACAAAATCTGTAGCTCCTCTCTTCATCAATGATTTTAAAACCAGTGAGTGTTTGTGGTTTTACAAGAGCTTTGTTTTAAGTATAAAAAAATTCTCTGGAGCAGCAACTTGGTTTTTTTTGTAGATTATTTATTGAATGCTGAAAGACAAGCAATGTCTGTGATCTGAGAGAACAGGATGAACAGCCAGTTAGAAAAAATGTCAGAATGTAATGTTTACTTATGCAAGTGAGACAAGAAAGTCAAAAGTTCTTTCAATAACTCTTGTGATTGTGGTATTATTCCACATTCACTTACAAACAATTCTTCCATATTTCCTTAATAATAATATTCCCATTATTGTTTATGCAAACTTTACAAAGTCTTAAGAATTCCAAATCTGAAGAAATCCAAAGCAACATCATGAAACAATGATAGAAAGATCACAGTGAGTACAGAGCAGCTCTCAACTAAAAGCAGCATTCGAAGTGTACAGGTTGAAGACCACGGCCGATTTTCACACATGCAATTTCAATATGCTTCTTTATCTTTACGCCTTCGTATTTTTTTTTGTCATATTGCAGTTTGCAGTGCAAAAGCTCCATCTCTTCAGAGCTTCTATAAAGATTGTCATTTTTATAAACACGTTGTTCTTCTTTACAAATATCTTTAACCTCTTCAAAAGTGCTAAAGATGAAGGTGTTTCTTTTTTTTTTATCTTTACCATTAAAATCTTTGATCTTCCGGTCTTCTATTAGTTTATCACATGACTCTTCTGTTTCGATGATATGCTGGTTTATGAAGTTGTCAACACGTTCGTCATCACTTTCTTGTGTTGATCTTCTAGAAGAAACGGACGACATTTTTGTGTCTGGTTCGATGATACGCTGATTTTTGACCTTCTTAACATGTTCGTAATCCACACAGAGCACAGTGACAGAGAGCACCACCAGCAAGAAAATGGAGAGCTTCATATTTCTATTTTGAAGACAAAAAAAGAACACTGATAAGAGTAAGTAAAGTAGTCAGTTTGTTTATTTCTGAAACGTTTTACCATTTGAACATGCTTACACATTAAAACACATTTAAAATACACATTTAATACAACAAACTGGATGATCCCAGTTGGATGAACCAAAACAACAACTGGTAAAGATGTATTACTTTTACCTCTTTCTTCAGTTAGCAGAGTGATTTGTTGTGCAGTGCAGTGTTTGGTGGGAGTCGGCTCTCTGACGCAGGGATCAATGAAGATCTTCAGGGAAGGAAATTCTCTGAAATGTCAGATTAATTGCTATAAGTTAATAAACTAAATGGTTGAATGAACAGCAGCTGCATGTAAGATCAGTTTGAATGAAGATGAATATTTGTTTAAACATAAATTATGTAAAGTTGACTGTATATGATACATGCAAGTAAAATATGAAAAATAGTAATGTTAGGAAAGTAAACAGTCAACATGCATCTAAAAGCTGACATGTTTTTTTGGAACAAATGAAGTGAAGCAGCCAAATACTTGTGAGCAATTAGGAGGATCCGCCCACCTGCTGCACCTGAACCAGTTGACTGGCACTCTAATTTCCTAGCTCCAGGTTTTACTTCCACTGTATTATTCTGCCTGGTGTGTTTCTGCCATGTCTGCCACATCTATTGGAGCTCACAATAGAAACTTCAAATATTTAGGTGTTGAGGTCAGTTGGCCTGTTTACGATGTTGACAACAGCAAATAGAACTTTTTTAAAACTTTATTTTTCTCTACTTGTGTTACAAAAGATTACAAGATAACATATTATATTCATTATAATTATAATTTAAGTTTAAATAAAGTTTTAATTTCTTTATATTTTTTATTATATTAGTAATGAGGTTTGTTTAGCTTTGCACCAAAATAGATTGTAGAAATAGGCTTTAAAATGTACTCAAGTACATTTTAGAGATTTTATTTTCCTCACTGAAGAGTAAAGAAGTTGAATCTCAAAGTTTACTAGACTAATTTTAACCCAAGCACTTGTACATTTGTACTTAAATGATAAAAATATGTGTTTTACCACATCTGCACTCATGAGAAATTGGACAAACTAACATCTTTTTAAATATAAAAATTGTTTTTAATACTCGGATGAAAAAGTTAATCGTGACCTGAAGTTTTATTACACTCAAGTAAAAGGTTATGCAAAAGTAAAGAGACATAAAATCAAAGTTAAAATATAACAAGTCTAAAGACTGACCTGTGTCAAGCTGAGGATCACTCAAAAAGGACCACGAAAGAAAGCCAAGGGACAAGAGTAAAAAAGATCAGTGATTTCCATGTCAGCCCTTTTTATACTACACAACTGCCTTAGCCATAAATAGATTCAGCGCACATAGCAGCAGCTTAGCAACCACATTTCCTGTCAACTTTGTGTCTTTGAGCCCATATATGGCATATATACATCAACATGCAGCGCTACACAAACATGACTACAAAAAAAAAATTTATAAGCTGTTTGTCTGCACAGCCAAATATGTAAAGATATGAGTCTCTGTCTGTGTACAGTTTTACACATGTTTGGTTTAATACTTAATAGCACAAGGTCATGAATTGTTAATTAATGCACCAAACATAATAAATATTACATGAAGTTGATTAATAAAAATGTTCCTTCTAATTATGTTACTTTAATTTTACAAGAAATGTGTACTACCCATTTTTTTTTTTGAATGCATTGACGTAAAGTTCCCATCTGGTCAGCTGGTCAAAATAGAACATGTTTGCAAAAGTGCTCTGATGTTTTCGGAGATGTCGCTAGCTCAGCTAACAGTCAGCTGACAGTCAGCTGACAAAGTGCACCGAGCTCACAGCTCCGGTGTTCCAGCTAAAATGTTTTTTACGTTAACCGGTTAGATTTGTGTGTTCCATATTTTGCATCCACAGATTCTCATCTTTACCGAACGGTCGTCTCTTTCTGCCTGCTCTCGTGTCTCTGTAACATAAATAACGAGCCGACATTTTCCTCACAACACCAGCGATCAGCTCGACAGACCCTCAGTTTACCTGCACACATCCTGCTCACCTGTCAGCTGTTTAACATCTGCTCCTTATTCGTAAAAACTTGCCCACGTTACCTGGTGATAGTCACAGTTTAATGTGGGGAGCTGCAGCTTGATATAACGCAGTGTCGGTGCATTATTCTGCACAAGTTAAGTAAATGTAGTTTTTTTTTTCTGGAGCTCAGGGCTGCTGGAGCTTATGTTTCCGTCACAGTGACTGACCTGGGATAAAGACGACAAACGGGATTTAAACGGAGAGTGATGGACACCTAGAAAAATACAGAGCAATTCATCACCGGCTGACATCCAGTCACCGGCACACAGCTTTAAATCCTCTGCTGAGTTTTAGCTCTCAGTGGTTAAACACTGGACTTAATTCACTCAGGTTCTGTCTGGCAGTTCTGGCAGTCCTGACCCCTAGGGCCAAATGAAATAAATAAATACATCATGAAATAAATAATTAAATGTGTCAATAATTAATTAATTGAATTTGTCATAAATATGTATTTAATTAATGTTAGTTAATTAATGACACATTTAATTAATTATTGACACATTTAATAATTATTTAACAGTGTATTTAATTAATTCATTTTGGCAGTCCTGGCATTCCATACAAAATGCACGCAATATTTTTTTCTGAATAAAACAGTGTTGTTTACAGCGGGAAGAAACTGTAAAAACTGCATTTTCTAAGGACAGTGCAAGCAAACACTCTCCACTTGCAAACAACCCCCCCCCCCCCCAAAAAAAACAAACAAAAACAAAATTAATTGTTAATTGTAGGAAAACTCGCAGTAAACAGTCTAAACTCTTAAATGTTTGACATGAGCTATCTCAACTAAAATAGAGGGATACAGTTGACTAGAGAAAAAAGTTATTTGGATGTGTTACCACTTTGCCAAGGTCTGCAAGAAGACCCAAAGTGTCCCCCTTAAGCTATGCATACACTGTGCGATTTTTTTCAGTCACATTATTCATCAGCTCCTGCTCAACCCTGTATGATTCAATCGAAGGGGTTAGAAGGTCGTAGGTCACGGTGCATGGTCTCACAATATGCGGCCCAATGCTCTGATGCGACCTCAGTGCTCACACTGTGCGTCTATAACGTGAACCTTATTACACAAAATCTGTCTCTCCCTCTCTATCTTTAACACACACACACACACACACACACACACACACACACACACACACACACACACACACACACACACACACACACACACACACACACACAATGTCCATCCAACTCTTTTCACGGTTCTTGCGGTTGTGATAATTTTGTGAGGCCACATTGAAAAGGCTCGGACGAGCTTTCCAACGTTCTACAAGTTGGGCCTCCATCACTTGTGTCCAGATCACACACTGCACTGCCATACTACTTTGTTTTTTTCATTTCCATTTCTGTGTTTGTGTGTGTGCAGTGTGACAGGTTGTGTTAAATCGGCTCGTGGCACCGCTTCAACCGTGCGATACCCTCATGAGGGGCGACCAGAATTTCTAACAGGTTTGAAATTCTGGCCGCAATTATATGATTGCTGATCGGGAGCTGGTCGTGAGGTGTTAATTGCTTCTCGTTACCCCAACCTACTCGATGCATGACACAACTAAGGTGAAACTTGGGCCGATTCCCAAAACGGTTGCACGACTGAAAATTCATCTTAAATTGGGCCAAAAATCCCACATTCTGGCCCAATTTTTGCTAACCACTTTGACCAGCTTTAGATCAGAGGGAATTTGTTTTTACTGTGAACTGAGAGGATCCCAACCACAAATAGCCATTTGCTTCTGGAAAGAAAGCTTTATGGGCAGACTAGACTATGAGCTATATGGCCACAATGACAACAGTATGTTTGATGTATCAAAGGTGATCCTTCGAAATCTGAGAACACGGTGCCAGATGTTAAGCCTGGTGGTGGAAGGATCATGCTCTGGGGCTGATTTGCTACCAGTGGCACTGATCACAAAATGGATGGAATAATGAAGGAGGAGGACTACTAAAGTGAGTTTACAACCCATAATTGCAACTGACCTTCAGAGATAGAAAACTTCTATATTCAATGTTACGTCAAATCCTCAACTTATTAGTAAAAGAAAACAAATTTCATTATATAATGTCAAGAGATGCATTCTAAGACACTTCTTCAGCTGAGAATCAGAGAGGAGAAACACACAGTTTTACTTGTTGCTTAGCAAAGGCAGCTCTGAGCTCTCGCACGAGAGTGAAGGTTCAGGGACTCGCAACTCTGAGACTGCCCTGGTCTTTATTTATACATCAGTGGGTGTTTGTTCCTTACATTGGAATGTGGAGGTGTGTGTGTGTGTGTGTGTGTGTGTGTGTGTGTGTGTGTGTGTGTGTGTGTGTGTGTGTGTGTGTGTGTGTGTGTGTCAGAGTGTGACCCCATAAACAACTTCCCTTAACCTGCTGGTCTGGAAAATCCAACAGTTCATCTATAAGTAAAAAAGGCACTTAGACTCAAACTGACATAGCTACGTTTATCCTACCGTAAAACAATAAAAGAAGGTACAACCTTTCCCATGCTCCCAGGATGTGGGTGTGAATGCCAGAGCACTCTGGAATGCACACAAAGCCTTTGCAGACTATTAAGGATCGCACATCCTATCACTACCATTTGCAAACTTATATTATTAAAAGGTTATACTGACAATTTTCTATTGACATATAATATGTTCTGATGACATTCAGTTGGATCTGATTTACACATCAGAGGCTTGGTCAAGTAAATGAACATGAAATATAGAGAAGAAAAAACTGCATGAGAAAATATTCAAAATGTGACTTTCCGTGAAGCCGTGCTGTCACACTGTGGTTAGACTGAGGGTTTGTCAACCGTCAGATGACACTGCATCACAGAATTTTTGCTAACCACTTTGTTCTTTTCATGACCACAACTCAACACCCTGCAACCTGGTAATGCACCGTGTGCCAAAACTGTGAACAACTGAATCTATTCTGAGAGCAGATGAAACTTCTACGAATGCAATAACTCTAGATGTTATCACGCTAACTACATATGTTATAATGCAATCTTTGTGTAATTTAAAACTCCGAAGTCAAGGTTATAAATGGCAGTTTTTGATTACTTTAGAGTTTATTTATATATTTCACTTTTACAAACTGCTTATCTTGCCTCGTTTGGTGTCTTTGTTTTTTTTTTTAGCACAGCCGCAGCATATATTTGCCTCCACTCCAATAACTTCCCCTTTCCTCAGCAACCAAATGCCACACTCTGGCATATAATTTTGTGAATGCCTGACATGCTGCATTTTTTTCCCAATAGGAAGAGTCATGTTTTATTTCAAAGTTTTTTGGGGTTTTTTCTATCCTTAGATAAAACAGTTTTTATTATTTCTTCCTGCACTCAAGCTGCTGACAGTATTTGGGAAAATGCATGGGCTACATTATCTTTCACAACTCTGGTTTTACTTGATCCATCAGCACAATTTAAACACTTTTATGTAGTTTGAAGTCTGCACTTCTTACCCAAATTGAAACAAGACTCAGTAAATGTTCGAAGTAATCTTAACTTGATCATGTGATTTGGATGCTCCAGCTTGTCTGTAGACTCATGTTCCCCCTTTATTACTTCTAACAAACTTCACTGCAATTCACAAATTGTTTTACCAGCAAGTGAGCGCACCTCTATGAAAGCATACATTTTGCCAGTTTGCTGGTCTGGAGTATTCAGCTATGTGTCATAATCACAATGTCATAATCTTCCCAGCAAATTCACACCAGAGTCAAACTGTGCAGTGCTCAGCAAAAGCTCAAAAATCCAGGAGCTACATCTCCGACTCTACAGGCCTCAGTTAGCATGTTAAATGTTAAAGTCCATGACAGTACAATTAGAAAAGAGTTGAATAAGTGCGGCTTGTTTGGAAGGGTTGCAAGGAGACAGTCTCTCCTCTCTAAAAAGAGCATGACGGCATGGCTGCAAATTTGTTAACAAAGTTGCAAAGAATACCAGCACAAACACCTCACACCAGCTGTCAACACGTGGTGAAGGGGTGATGATTTGAGCTTGTTTTGCAGCTACAGAACCTGGGCCCTTTGCAGTCATTGAGTTTTCCATGAACTCCCCTGTTTACCAAGTACTCTATAGTCAAAATGTGTTTGGGTCACACAGCAGGGTAACGTTCCCAGAATGACTGAAAAAGACAAGATTCAAGGTGTTGCAATAACCCGGTCACAGTCCAGACCTCAACCCAAAATTCAGTGCAGGGAACTTAAGATAGCTGTACTTAAACAAATGTCACAAACTTCAATGATCTGAAGAAACAATGTAAAGAAGAGTGAGCCAAACGTCCTTGTGAAACACTGATAGTCATACTGAAACAATTTGGTGACGCTGTTGCTGCTAAAAGGTGGCTCTATAAATGACTGAATCCTGGAGTGTTCTTAGTTTTTCAGAGTATGCTATAGATTCCTATGAAAACAATCTTTTTCACATGACTGTGTGTTTGTTTGTTTTCTTGTGACTGTGCTATGAGGATTAAGTTATGATTTTCTTAACAGTGCAGCGGAATTTGAATTAACCCCTTTCAGTTCACCTACTACACCAACATTACGGTAGATGATGCTCTCATCCACCTCTGACATCAATCCCTTGCCTGGAAATTGTTTGGAGCACTGTGAGAATCATGCCCTTTGATTTCTCCAATGCTTTAACACCATTATACCGACAATCCTGAAGGACAGGCTGGGTTACACAGGTGTGGACCATCACCACATGGATCCTGGTGAGTCTTACCAACTAGTGATGTGTCGTTCGTGAACGAAACAGCTGTTAGGACCGGATCTTTGAAGTGAACGACGCGAGCCGGCTCCTTATTGGGAGCCATGTTTTTTTTTTTTCTCTCACCCTCTCTCTCGCACTTTTTTCCACTTCGCTTCGCACCGTGAGCCTTGTGCTTTGCGCTAGGATGGGGGGGGGGGGGGGGGGGGGGTAGTTACACTCAGTAGCACAGGAACAGAGCGGGAGGGAGAGAGAGAGAGAAAGAGCCAGGGACAACAACGTCACATTAGAAAGGTATAGTAATCATCCACAACTATTTTCAGTTGCAGATGATAAAGGATTCAGAAAGTTTATTCATGCAGGTCCATATGACAGAGAATATGCATGTTCTTTTTGTTTTCATATTATAATTTATATTTAAGTGTGTTGTGATTTGCAGTGTTTTGTGTTGTTTCACTTTAAAATTGTTTAAAAGGAAAAAGCTGAAAATTTAAGTAGTTAAAATTTGAAATGTAAATAGTTGGTTTTTGTATCATATGATTTATTTATTACATTTTATGTGGAGTGAATAAATAAAAGTATATTTACGGTGGCTCCTACAGACAAAGGACGTAAAAACTCCAAAACACGTACAAAACCCAACAGAAGTGCTCCAGGATGCTAGGCGCAGTGTTGAGCTTTTGTTACCTAGTGGCTACACAAGCCAGCAAGTACCAATGACCGGATTTGGTGTGTGGTAGTAACAGGTAAATGAGTGCTTGTGTATAAATACACACACAATATACACATGCTTTCAATTGTGTAATTTAAGTGATTTAGGTAGCTCTGTTTTGGAAGTTCAGTTAACGCTAGAAATGTGTTTTGGAGTTTGTACGTGTTTTGTCTCTAGGGGCCACCGTATATATTTATATATAAACATATATAAATAAAAATACTTTTTTTACATTAGTAATTCCTTTTGTGCATAATTAAAGCAACAAAACAACCTGAAGAGCCGGTTGGGAGCCGAAAGAGCCGGTTCTCTAAAAAGAGCTGGAAATCCCATCACTATTACCAACCACCCTCAGTACACAAGTGCCCATAATTATGTGTCTGAATGGGAATTCTGCAGTATAGGTACGTCACGGGGAACTATCACAATATAAACAATAGACTTCTCCTAAACTTTTGATAAATGATTCCTGCAAAAGTTATTTGATCAGTCAGTAATTACTGGTAAATGGGGACCACGGGATGTACAGAAGACTGACTGAGGACTTTGATGACTGGTGCCAGCAGCTCCGCCTCCAGATTAGCACTGGGAAAACCAAGAAGCTGGTAGGACAAACATTCTCCACCTAAGAAAAGTGAACAGGGAATAAACATTAAGATAGAGGACTCAGAAGCAGTGTGTTCATCTGACCAATAAACAGTAGCAGACACATCTCTACATCAACTGTTCAGAGGAGACTGTGTGAATCAGGCCTTTATGGCCAAATAGCTAAGAAAACACTACTAAGGAAGATCAACAAGCAGAAGAGATTTGTTTCGGCCAAGAAACACAAGAAATGGACATTAGACCGGTAGACATCCATGCTTTGGTCTGATGGGTCCAAATTTGAGATTTGATTCCACCTGCCATGTCTTTGACTGATACAAACAAGGTGAACTGATGGTCTCTACATGCATGGTTCCCACCATGAAGCATGGAGGGGGAGGTGTGATGGTGTGGGGGTGCTTTGCTGGTGACACTGTTTTGGATTTGTTCAAAACTGAAGGCACACCGAACCAGCATGGCTGCCACAGCATCCTGCAGCAACATGTCATCCTAACAAGTTTGCATTTAGTTGGACCACCGTCTTTTTTCCCCCCAACAGGACAATGACCCCAAAGACACCGCCAGGCTGTGTAGGAGCTATCTGACCAAGAAGGAGAGTGCTGGAGTGCTGTGGCAGATGGCCCGGCCTCCACAGTCACCTGACCTAAACCATATTGAGATGGTTTGGGATGAGATGGACCGCAGAGTGAAAGCAATAGAGTCAACAAGCGCTCAGCACCTCTGGAAACTCCATCAAGACTCTTGGAAAACCATTTCAGGTGGTGTGCAAAGCAATAATCACAACAAAGTGTGGCTGTTTTGAAAAATCTAACATATAACATGTTTTGAGTTATTTTTAACATTTTGGTTTGCTACATCATTCCATATATGTGTCATTCATAGTTCTGATACCTTCAGTGAGAATCTACAATGTAAATAGTCACGAAAATGAAGCACAATTTTGTCTTAACCAGGTAACTTTAGGGTTAGCTCTGGGTTTTATGTCCTACAAAGGTGATTTGCTTTTTACTGGGGTATATTGCCATGGTAACTTGTGCTTTAGACCCAATCTGTCCCAGACTGGAGCCATATCTGAATTCTCTTTTTATATTTTGTCTTTACTCTTAAACTTTGCAGCTGACAGAAAAAAAACTAAATCATCAAGCCAGGTTAAGGTTCAAAGTTGTGGTTTAAAATCAACTAATTTTCACTGATTATTTTATTCACAGCATGTTTTAAGTGTAAAGTAGAGTCTTGCTGGGAAAATACATTTTTTCTTGCTATCAAATTAAAACTACTCAATGAAGCACAGGCTGCATCTGGAGACAAACTAAAGTGATTCCACGTCTCTTCTGTTAGTCTGTGAGAGAGTAAGCTTTAACATTTGAATGTGTCCAATCTGACGTTTCAGAGCTCTAATGTGTAGCAACTGCTTTACAAATAATAAATTCAAATTAAGCTGTTTAATCCTCTCTATGTGCTAAATGCTCATTTTAATGCAGCGTTAATCTCATTGTTTTAACAGTGCTGCATTTTACATTGTCTCTGATTGCAGCAGGCGGCACTCATCATGTTGTGTGGAAGAAGACTTCAGCTGAACAACAACACATGACATATTACACCAAAGTTAACAAAAACTAAGCCAAATGCGTTTTCGGCATTTAAAAAAAAATTAATTATTCTGATTGTTTACCTATTTTTTAGACACCTTTGTTTTATTTATATAAAAATAATTTCAAACAGCTGCCTGCAAATATGCCTCTTTACCATTAAGCCAGGTGTGAATGACAACCTGCAGCTGCAGGCTGTTGTGGTCATTGGTGTCACATTAGGTTTTGAACCACAAACAGAGACGTTTCTTAGAACTGGTGGGCTAGTGATGTAGGTGTTGATGTAAATGGCTGCTTAAGGCGGTGCTACAGCAATGTATAAAAACTGAAGTTCCCAGAGCCAAATGTTATTTGTTCTTCCATAACTGAGGTGAACTATAACCTGCTCAGGTAGAATTTAATAACAGCAAGTCTGAACTGCACTTGACTTGATCTCTGCTCATCTCCAGGCTTCACTTCTCGTTCGGTAAGAATTTGTTGGCTTTTGCATACTTCCAAGAAAGAAACTTACTCTCCTGCCACACTTATACTCACATTCAGACATGGGCTTCAAAACATGCTGGCATCATCTGGGTTCTGTGAGCATGCAAATCATGCATAAGCAATGTAATTACTGCATGTCGAGACAGATGCCTGTCTTCATTGATTCATGTACAAATCAAGTTGAACTTTAATTCCACTTTCAGGGCATTTCAGTCGCTGAAGTCATCTTCACCACCTGCTCTTCCAGACGACGGACTTGTGCCCGAACACCTGCAGTTAACCAACCAAACACTGATCAGTAAGGTAAAAAATAAGCTATATATCCTCATTTGGAAAATTGTGAATTCAATCTTGATAAATTTCTAATATAGTAATTACATTTAGCAAAAGTGTTGTCTATTTATGATCACATCTATTATAAATATCAGTGCTAACACAGCTGTGACATGTATGAAGATAATATTTTGTTGTGATAGCTAAGATACAGGTACTATTATTAACTGCAGTCAGCCATTTACCTATGTACGGTTCAATGTGTGGATGTAAGTAGAGAACTCTAAATGCCTTTAGGTCCACTTCATAAATTCATGCAGAAGCATGCTTCCGCTTTTCGGGGTGTTTCAGTTTCAAAATAGAAGTTTCGAGAGCTGCGAAAAATTACGTGATGGTCGTAAATCAGTGAAAAGTGGCTCTTAAAATGTAGGAAGCAAGAGAGAAGAGAAAAAAGGAGCGTGCTTTTGGTCTCAGTATGTGACTTTAAAGGGTCACCGAATATGTTTACATATTTTGTCTGGCCAAGAGATGGTCATAAAAAAAAGTACTCACGTCTCTTGGTTTACAGATCTTAGGCCACTCCTCTTTACAGAAACTCTCTACATCCTTTAAGTTTCTTGACTGTGTGACTGTGAGGCCTGGAGACTGACTAAACCACTCTGTGACCTTATAGTCCTCCATTAGTACATACTGAGATCAGCTTGATGTGACTCAACTTGTTTTCCATTGCAATCAAGTACCACCTAATGTGCGTGGGGTCATTACAGCAAAGTGGCCAAATGTCTGTGATGTCGTTCATATGCGACACGAACACCACAACAAAGGAAGATGTTGCAGGGGGACTGTAGACCTGAAGAAGGTCGATGATCTTGTATTGTCCCTGTAGACCTCAGTAAAAAGTCCTTTGAGTGCTCTTTGGTCTCGCCATGATGGTGCAGAAGTTGGAATGGAAGAAACTGATACTGTGGACAGGTGTGCTTTTCACACAAAATAAACTGAGATCAGGAGCATCTGTAGCTGATTAATTGTAATCCAATCTGTGTGCAAGAATTCTGGTTTGGTTATAGGGGATCAAATAGTTCAATCAATAACATGCAAATCAATTAAAAACTTTCATGTAATGTTTTTTTGTCCTGGATTTTGGTTGTTCTGTCTTTCTCCATTAAAATCAAACTACCATAAATTTTAGAGACTGTTCATTTCTTTTTAAGGGAGCAAAATTACAAATTAAGCAGGAGATCAAATGATTATTTTGACCAGTGACAATATTTTTGCTGCTTTAAATTCTTATTCTGGAAAATGTTCCTGTATTTCTTTCTCCAGGAAACAATGAGGATCCTGTCTGCCTGTTTGCTGCTTGTGCTGCTCTTTGACACTGGATGCTCAAAATTAGCTAATCGCCAACTCAAATGGCCGCAGCAAGAAACCCGTTATGAAGAGTTTATACGAAAACATGTAGATGCTAATATGAGTGTGGAAAAATGTGATACAGAAATTTTAAAAAAGTGGATCTACGATGTTAACCATGGTTGTAAGTACACAAACACGTTCATCCTTAGTAATGACAAACAGGTCAAATCCATTTGTAATGGTAAAGGATCACCTTATAAGAATACTATCTTTACAAAGAGTAGAGCAAAGTTTAGTATTGTTATATGTAAACTAAATAATGGAGCCAAGAAAAGAAACTGTCAGTATAATGGCAGACTTCTCAGTAACGTGAGTGTTGTAGTCCGATGTGAAGGAAGGTTACCTGTGCACTATGTAAAGCACATACAGACTTTTGAATCCAATAACGCAACTACAGGAAAAATTTCCATGGACTCTAATTCTGTACCCACAAATATAAATTTCTGAGATAACAAAAGAGGAACATTTAGCATCAGCTCTAACTAGAAGTGACTGGAAACATCTTCCATGTCATAAGTTTTTACTTGAGCCTGTCTTTTAAGTGCATACATGTTTTGCAAGTGTTCAACTTGCATTTCCACTCATATTGTATGAAAAACAGTTAAACGATTTTTACTACAAATGCAGGTAGAAAAAAAACTGTATTAAATGTTACTGATAAGAAAAAAAACAAAGAAGTAAAATTTTGTTATTTGGTTCTTTTATCATCGATACTGATATATTAATAGCAATGACTTCAGAATACAGATGTACAGTTACGTATTAAAATGATGT
This sequence comes from Rhamphochromis longiceps, assembly GCF_057381845.1. Taxonomy (NCBI): domain Eukaryota; kingdom Metazoa; phylum Chordata; class Actinopteri; order Cichliformes; family Cichlidae; genus Rhamphochromis; species Rhamphochromis longiceps. Next base: position 42,865,451 of record NC_140578.1, read on the forward strand.
GAAAGGTGATTTTGGTAACTCTGGGATCCTGCTTGCTTCTAATAAATGATTTATTGTCTGATCACAGAGTAAATGTGTAAAAAAAAAGTTCTTTGAACACTTCAAACATCAAGACTCACAAGTTGACATGTCTTTGCTCAGTGCCCTGTGTGTTTTTATATTTTATATGATTTTTTGTTGTATTGACAAATTGCAGTTTCAATGGTTCTTGTATAATTAGAATCCACTATGTACTTATTTTGTCCTCAATTACAATAAACAAACACAGCACAAAAAAGCAAACACAATAAAAACTATTTGCTGCTTCTGAACCATTTGTTCTAGTATTTTGTTGCTGACGAATAAAACTCAGGCTCAGGAGGTAGAGCGGGTCGTTTACAAATCGGGTTTTTTACAAAGGTTGCTGCTTCACTTCCTGGCTCCTCCACTCTGTATGTCAGAGTACTGTATGTTCTGCATTACAAGGCGCTCTAAAAATCCTTTAATTTTCTAAAGAATCAATAGTGCGCCTTATGTATGAATTCTGTTTGTGGTTACTGACCTCAAACTGATTTTATGTGGTACACATTGCTCAAAAATCTGTCAAAAAATGTTGCACTACAACTTTGGTAAGCTACGACGTCGCACTGCTTGATGGATTTTCGGAGCATTAGGTTATCGTAGTCATGAGCCTCACAGAGTAATCTGGGTCCAAAACTCCGCTGCAGGTCCCAAAGTCAAATTAACACTGCAGCATCACTGAGAGTTAAAAACTATCTAAATTCTTTCATCTTTAATAAAATCATCAGCGTTGCTGCTTTACCAGGTGTAACAATTAAGTTTAACATCCAGACATCCATGAAAACATAATTTATTAAATTTAATGGAGTTAGAAGTTAGCAGGAAGTTAGCTCGCTAGTTTCCATCTAAACATAAGCATGTTCTGACTGAGAGATTTCTGAAAAAATTCAAACGTACAGCTCTGCTATCACTTCCAACATAAACGAAGACAGAAAAAAAACAACAACAGTGACTCTTGGTACTGAAGTTGGGCTAGCTGGTACATAATGATGTGCTACCTGATTGCTAGTGACACAACTATGTTAGCATAACATAACCACAGTGAAGCTGGAGGATAAATGCTAACTTTTTTCCACTCCATAAAAAATAGGGTTCCCGATGGTTAGGGACAAATGCAATCGCATTTGTCTAGATGCCAACCCGAGGCCTGGAGTTGCCTACCTCTGGACTAAAGTCAACTCACTTTGGTAATGTAAATATAATATGGCCAATATTATAGTTATTATATTAATCATTATTAGTTATTACAGCATTAAACTTGAACTCGGGGTCAAAGATTCAAGTTGCAGTTATTTATATTTCCTATCACCTTAAATCTTCACTCAAAGACAAGTATCTTTGACAGTGTATATATATAGATGTATTATATATATAAGAGACAAATATTGTTCTTTTAATATGTTGGCATTACTAAATTTGACTCAGTGCTTACATATATGTAAAAACAAAATGTACGAGCTGTGATAACTGTGTCTGATAGAATGAAGAGTAGACTCATATATAAAATATTCCTTTATTGGGTGAGAAAATCAGACCATGTCATAACTGCTTTAAGTCATACAGAATAGATATCAGAGCCTTAAACAGGCAGACTTCTGCTAAATGGGTCAAACTGGGCAGAAAGTATACAAACTAGAGATGGCACGATACTACTTTTTTATGTCTGATACCGATATCATAAATTTGGATATCTGCAGATACCGATATGAATCCGATATAGTGTGTTTTTAATCAATAAAACTGTTTTTTTAATATCTTGCTGCTTTTTGTATAAGTTAATACTCAAGTTAAAAAAAACAAAGAAACACTAAAGTTATTCTGTTATACCTGTATGCAAAAAATACACTGCACCCAAAATATTTCATAGTTCAACAATACTGATCAATCTAATAAACTTAAAACTACTCCATCCTCCCTATTCTGGTATTTTAAAGAGTAAGCAACTAATAGGGTTCTAAAACTCCCAGCAACCCCCCCCCCCCCCCCAAAAAAAAAAAGAAAACAGGGAATCACCCTCCACTTCATGATGCTTAATCGACGTAATCAACTTTGATTTGATGCAGTGTGAAATAAAATGCACAGAAATCAATTATTTTTTCAAGAATAATTAAATAGATTCAACATCTTTCTTCAACAGAACTGCAGACTGCACAGATGGTTCCCAAAGGAAAAAGTACTACAGCTTACTAGGGTTTATTAGACTTAATAGTTACTATATACAGTAATGGACTTCTATACATTTTACATCAGATTATTTATTAAAAGCGAGACATTTTAAATAAAAGAAAAGTATGTCTCTGTGCCCCCCCTGTCACGGTTCTGGGTCCGTCGGACCCAGTAGTTTGAGTTTTATTATGTTTTGGTTTTAGTTTGCATCAGGGATTGTTTTCTTGTTCTCTTGTAGTGTTGATTATGATGATGTTTATTATTTGAGTTTCATGTTTCTGTGGTGTTTAGGATTTGTTCTTCAGTTGTGTCTGCTTAGTATTTGTCTAGCTCCATGTGCCATTTTCTGTCTGTCTCTCTATGTCGAGTTTGTGTCTTAGTGTGATGGTTGCTTGTTCCTGTTTTATTGTGATGGTCTGCGTCTCATGTGAGTGTGTTCAGTTTTACCTTTGTCTCGTCTTGTTGATTATTCCCAGCTGTGTCCACCACCTGTGTGTAATTCCCCTGTGATTCTCTGTGTATTTAAGTCATGTCTGCCGTCATTGTAGTTGCTGGTCCGTCTGTGTTTCCACCCTGCTTCATCTGTGTGTTTCCCTGCAGTCTACCATCATCTGTTTCCGCCCGCTCTCATTCATGTCCAGGTTCGTGTTCTATAGTTAGTTTGTTCCCAGTTTAGTTTAGTCATTGCTCCGTTCGCCGTTTGTCCATTTCCTTTTTGTGTTTAATAAACCACCCTCACACCCATACAAGTGCCTGCGTTTGGATCCTCCTTTATTTTCCACACGGCTCATCTCACTCGCCGTGACAGTACGGACCAGCCAGATATGGATCCAGCGGCATTCACCCCACCCACAGAGCTTCGAAAGCTCATAACGGACTCTGTGTCAAAACTAATCAACCTGTGGCTCAAGCATGAGGGAGAAGCGTTTCTCTACGTTCTGGAAGTCAGGCTGCAACAGCTTATCACGGATTATCCCTGGCTATTGGACTCACTGCACCCTCTGGTACAAAACTTCATTCTCCACGAACTTCACCTCCACCCTCCAGGCGCTGCCGCTACCGCTTCCCAACCCAGCCCGCCGGTGAAGGTTTTGCCCGGCCCGCCGGAGGTTTTGCCCGGCCCGCCGGAGCAGTCGGCAGGGAGGAAGCGACGTTCGCGTCACCGGCGCGGCGCCCCGCAGCCGGACTTCAGGATGTCAAATCGGCCAGCTGTGGTGAGTGAAAGGGACACTTTTGTTGACTCTGTTGCTTCTGTGACTGTTGTTTCTGGGGCATTTTTTCGTGTTTCGACTGAGGATAACAATGATTTTTCATCCATTGGTTCATCTCTAATTAATAAACTAATACAAGTAGCCACTGGTTGCACTGATGTGATTAGACTCTTGTGAGTCATCAATCTCTCAAATGTCCTTCTCTCTCCTCCAGGGAAACATCTTACCGACCAGAGCTGCAAGCCACTTCCTCCAAATATGATGAAGGTGTGTGATTTTCAGCCACAGGGACACTTTCCAAGTTTCAGGAAATGATTTGTGGTTAAAGTAGCAGGACTGTCGAGCACATTTTTATATTTCAAGATGCCGTTTTTAAAAAAAGGAAAATATGACAGCCAAAAGCTTTGTACCTGTGCAAGTCTGTCAGATCGGTGCATTTATATGAATATGACGCAGTGTTTTTTTTTCCTGTAAAATTCTGTAAACTCTAAACCAAAACTGTGCTTCTGCTTTTTATAATTATATTAAATCCAACATGTCACATCTTGTTGTTGTTTTTTCTCTCTTACTTGTCTCCATGTTATACTCTGCAATAGTACTGTGATTTGTGCATTTAATCTGTTATTGACAGTGAGGTGCTGCTCTAGGTTTTATAGTAGTTACTGTCAAAAAGAAACATAACTTAAATATTCCTTGATTAGCATCTAGGAAATGATCATTGAGGCGCTTTTGTGCTTCAAGGAAAGCAGGAGGAAACTAGAGACTACAGGAAGGAGTAGTGAGAGTTTTATCGCCGTCTGCAGTTTGTGTGTGTAAGTGCAAAAGCTTACAGCACCTGGTATTCCCAGGCGGTCTCCCATCCAAGTACTGACCAGGCCCGACCCTGCTTAGCTTCCGAGATCAGACGAGATCGGGCGCGTTCAGGGTGGTATGGCCGTAAGCGAGAGAAGAGCACAGAAACAGCCTTTTTAAACATGCTGTGATGACACATGCACACGTTTTCTCTTCTATATAGAAGTTAAAGTCTCCAAACGACAAAAATGTTTGAATTCCAAAACACACGGTTCTATAATAATCTAACATATGTTATTATGGAGATGTTACTGTGGGAAAAGTATTTCTGCAGCTCAGTGTTGAAGCTGCAGTAAACAACAAATAGCTGCATGCTTTCGCTGTAACATATAAAGCTTGGCACAATAATATATATCAAACTGTGAGACACTTGCCACTTATAAAATGCCCTTTATATAGCAAAGCTTTCGCTTACGGCCATACCACCCTGAACACGCCCGATCTCGTCTGATCTCGGAAGCTAAGCAGGGTCGGGCCTGGTCAGTACTTGGATGGGAGACCGCCTGGGAATACCAGGTGCTGTAAGCTTTTGCACTTCCACACACAAACTGCAGAGGGCGCTTCTGCTCCTGCTTGTGCTAAGAGGCATGAGAAGTTAACATTTATGGGTGATAAAATCCTTTTTCTATATTTTTAACATGAGAATATCAGTTTTCCATCTTGTGTTCCAGAGTAATCGGACAAAAGACAAACGTAGAACAAGGAAAAAAGAGGCCAAGTGTCTCACCTATAAAACAAAATAGAATAGAATAGAATAGAATTCAACTTTATTGTCATTGCACATGCACAGGTACAGGGCAACGAAATGCAGTTTGCATCCATCCAGAAGTTCTTTAGTGATATAGATATATTACAATATATATTAGCAATAATATAGATATGTGAGTATATTACAGAAATGGGTCTATTATGGTATGTTATAATGTACACGGTATGAAGTATGTTGTGAATATTCTATAACTATAAGTATGTACAGGCTGTAGTGAGTACAAGCTATGTACAGGATATGAACAGGATATAAATATGAAAAACTATACAGAATATGAAATAAATAACTTTACAGAATCTGGGATATACAGCTATACAGAAATGGGAACTATGCAAGTTGTAAACAGTTGTAGGATTAAAGATTATCGAATGTACAGAATGATTATTTACACAGAGCTATACAGTAGCTGAAAATGACTGTTTTCTGAATAGTCTCACACAGATAAACATTTGCAGGGAATACCTTTTCCTTCAAAACAAACGTCACAGACTGTGTTTTTCTTTACTGATTGTATTTGAGTAGAAACTCAGATTAAAATGGCATGAGTGCTCATAAAACGATTTAACTGTAAAAGTAGGTGTAGTGGATCACTTTGCATAGATGTAGATAAAAGTGCAGTAAGCAAAGACTACAGTGGTCATTGAGCAGCTGTTCCTATAATGTGAATCTGGGATAAAGGCAGAGATTCTTTGTTTGCCTTTGTTTCCTGGTTCTTTCTTTCTTATCCAAATGGAAAAAGAGAGCATAAAAGTACTGTTTACAAGCAGCTTATCTACCTCATTGTGCCCACTATCATAAAATCTTGGTTGACTGAGCACTGAGCCATCTACCACTCGAAATTGAACCTGTGTGGGACAACAACAAAGTCCAGTATACTAAGTTTCAGTAATGTGCAGTTTTTTCTGTGGAAGATGTAAATCTAAATAGATGTCCTATTGTATGCATAATATAGCACTGAAATGTATAAAACAATTTCTAAAGACAAATTTCAATTTATTTTAGATTTTCTCAAATCCAAACAGCGCTAAAAGCATACACACAGTCAAATATTTTTCATACGAGGTGCTGAAGGTTCTGCAATGTTCTGTCAGTGCGCCCCAGGGCAGCTGTGGCTACAATGTAGCTGCCATTACCAGTGTGTGAATGTGTGTGTGAATGTGTGAATGACTGAATGTAGTGTAAAGCTCTTTGGGGTCCTTGGGGACTAAGTAAAGCGCTGTACAAATACAGGCCATTTACTGTGCGTGTGTTTATGCTCAAGTGTATGAATAAATTAGTCAGTTTGAAACAGTTGCAATTTAAACAGTAGAAGAGTGGCACTATATTTATATATTTATAAAGAATTTCAAACAACAATTAATTGATGCTCAAAGCAGGTTTATTTAATTAATATCCAGATTTCCAATTAGTTCCGAATTGATTCAGCAGCAAATCACATCACCAGTCACTTCAAGGCTGTATGTATTATTGTAAGGTAGACCCTACAATAATACATACAGAGACCCCAACAATCATATGACCCCCTATGAGCAAGCACTTTGGCGACAGTGGGAAGGAAAAACTCCCTTTTTACAGGAAGAAACCTCCGGCAGAACCAGGCTCAGGTCGGGGCGGCCATCTGCTGCGACCGGTTGGGGTGAGAGACTGAAGACGTTTGTTGTAGGTCTGATTGAAGGACTGATGTGATGGTAAGTTGTCTGCTGCTCCGCTTTGAATATTGAGAGATTAGTTGATGGATTTCAAGCCAAATTGTGCCCAAGTTTAAGACCACATTCATTGGTTGTTTTTGTTGATGTTATTGTTTTGGGCTTTTTTTCCACAAGAATTTCTAGCTCCCCTAGAATTCTGGCCACCCAAACGATGATTGCTGCTGAGAGAGCACAAGGTTTTGTCCCCCTGTACTATTCATGTCAGTGCAGGGGGTTCTCCTTGAGAGGCCAGGGTGGAAAAAGGGATGCTTCAGAACCTCCAAGGGTGTTATGCGCTGATTTGCATCCAAGGCCAACATTTCTTTGATTAGCCTTACAAATAATGTTTGGCCATTTTCCGGTCCTCGCCTAACCTTTAGCAGTTGTTCGAGGTCATCGAGACGCTTAAGTTTTATATATCGAGTTTCTTTAGATCGATAATGTGTCTCGTATTGAAATTGTTCTTGGGTCTTAAATGTCCAGCGCTGTTTGTTGTAGTTATCCTCGATGAAGTAGCAGTCAGTGTACAAGCCAGACTCTAGGAGATGATCTGGTAGCTGACCCTGGGTTTCAATTATGAATTTTAAAACATCATAATCGTCTTCCCCAGGATAGAGAGGCACCCCTGTAGCAAGCTCCACAGCTACCAGCCCCAGAGACCACATGTCGATTGCTTCGTGGTATGGAATGCCAAGCATAACCTCAGGTGCACAATAACCAGTTGTCCCCACACAGTCACCAGGAATCACTGCAGAAGCAGGACATGCGAGACCAAAGTCTATGAGTTTGACTTTGACGGGAGACTCACTGCGGTTCACAACCATGATGTTTCCAGGTTTGAGGTCAGCATGCACTATTCCCACAGAACCCAGGTGGAACAGAGCATTTGCAAGCTGATGCAAAATTGGCCTGAGTTCTCTCATTGGGAGACCTCGGTTATTCCGGTCCCCAATGTAGTCCCACAGGCTTTGGTCGAGCAGTTCGAAATTCAAGCAAATGCGCTCTCCATCGAGGAAATAGTCGTTCCATTCCACAATGTTGCACCTGTCTGGATCCAAGCGTTGTAGCTGCTCCAGGATGAAAATTTCCAGTTTTGCCTGGAGCAGAATTTCAGGGTCGCTCTTGTTGACTTTAATAGCAACAGTTTTGTTATTTTTTGTATCGCGACATCTGGTTACAACACCAAAGCCTCCTTCTCCAAGGAAGGCCTCTACCACGTGGTGATCTCCTAAAATGGTCCCTTCCGTTATTTGAAGATCATCTTCAGAGGCAGATGGGTTGGCTGAGGTGTTGATGTCTCCTTTTTGAGGAAATTCAACTGAGTTTTGGAAACTGCAGCTGAATTTTTGCGATCCATGACTTTTCCAGCTTGAAGGCTGCTGAGAGAGCACAAGGAGTTCTCCCCCTGTACTATTCATGTCAGTGCAGGGGGTTGTCCTTGAGAGGCCAGGGTGGAAAAAGGGATGCTTCAGAACCTCCGAGGGTGTTATGCGCTGATTTGCATCCAAGGCCAACATTTCTTTGATTAGCCTTACAAATAATGATTGGCCATTTTCCGGTCCTCGCCTAACTTTCAGCAGTTGTTCGAGGTCATCGAGACACTTAAGTTTTATCGATCGAGTTTCCTTGGATCGATAATCTGTCTCATATTGAAATTGTTCTGGGGTCTTAAATGTCCAGCGCTGTTCCTTGTGGTTATCCTCGATGAAATAGCTGTCAGTGTACAAGCCAGACTCTAGGAGATGATCTGGTAGCTGACCCTGGGTTTCAATTATGAATTTCAAAACGTCATAATCGTCTTCCCCAGGATAGAGAGGCACCCCTGTAGCAAGCTCCACAGCTACCAGCCCTAGAGACCACATGTCAATTGCTTCATCATATGGAGTGCCAAGCATAATCTCAGGTGCACAATAACCAATTGTCCCCACACAGTCACCAGGAATCACTGCAGAGGTGTTACATGCGATGCCAAAGTCTATAAGTTTGACTCTGACTTGAGACTCACTGCGGTTCACAACCATGATGTTGACAGGTTTGAGGTCAGCATGCACTATTCCCACAGAACCCAGGTGGAATAGAGCATTTGCAAGCTGATGCAAAATTGGCCTGATTTCTCTCATTGGGAGACCTTGGTTATTCCGGTCCCCTATGTAGTCTGACAGGCTTTGGTCGAGGAGTTCAAAATTCAGGCAAATGCGCTCTCCATCGAGGAAATAGCCGTTCCATTCCACAATGTTGCACCTGTCTGGATCCAAGCGTCGTAGCTGCTCCAGGATGAAAATTTCCAGTTTTGCCTGGAGCAGAATTTCAGGGTCGCTCTTGTTGACTTTAACAGCAACAGTTTTGTTGTTTTTTGTATCGCGACATCTGGTTACAACACCAAAGCTTCCTTCTCCAAGGAAAGCCTCCACCATGTGGTGATCTCCCAAAATGGTCCCTTTAGATATTCCAAGCTCATCTGAGCCGAAGGATGGGTTGGCTGACATGGTGTAATGTGTCTGTTTGCGCTGTGAATTGGTGAGAAACAAAACTGAACTTGTTTTGGTTTCTCTCGTAAATTGCTCTCAAAACTTCTCAAAAGGGTTTTAGTTGCTGCAGGTCAACGTCCGTTAAGCATAAAGTAACAGGTGAGCGCTTCTATTTATAGGTTTTGGATCAAAGCAAAGTTATGACGTCAGAAAGGATCAAAGCAAAGTTATCACGTCACAAGCGATCGAAGCGATTCTAATATGTGCGCATGCGCACATATGAGAAGCGATCGAAGCGATTCTAATATGTGCGCATGCGCACATATGAGAAGCGATCGAAGGGATTCTAATATGTGCGCATGCGCACACACGTGCTTGTTTGTGTAATATTGTTCACAGTAAACTTGACCCTAATCAATTTAATATCAGTCAATCAAAGAAAATGTTAGTTTTGGAAAATTTTAAAATGACATAACTGACAGTTAAAACATTTTTTGTTCATGTATTTGTATTTGTATTGTCTTCGGGGTTTTTTTGCATACCACGTCAAGCTTTTCTGTATATAGTCATGTCGTAGATTTCGGAGCAAACAAGAAATTGAATTGGATTTTAATATTGCAGTGCTTGGATTTCGGATTTGGTGCTTAAAACTTCTTGAAACTGTAACCGTATTTCATTCACCACAAAGAACTATCTGATTGAATAGTTTTCTTATCAGATAGAGAAATAAAACGAGTCGCAAAGTCTAAAAGCAACATTTGTCTGCCTGGGCTGTACCTCTGCACGTTAGTCTGTTTCAGTGTGTGACCCCCCACCCCCTCCCTGATCAGTCGGGGGTGAGTGCGCTAATGTGCCTGGAGGCCGTTTTAATGAGTGTTTGCTGGAAAACGAAAAATACAAGAAGGATTTGTACGTTTTCACAACGGGGGAGTTTGCGTAAGTACTAGTAAATAATTTTCTCGAGTGTGTACGTTACACATGTTATTTGTTTAAAATTGGTATTATTATTTTGCTAGCTAGCAAACTCGCGGGATAAAGGATTGAAGTGCACTCAGTGCGATACAATACGGTGGCGCTATTCTAACAGTTAGTTATTGCAGGGTAACTTGTAGAATATGCTGTGAATTGAACCAAGATTACACAGCAGTAGCAGTAATACGAGTTACTTCCCTCAAGTGAAAGCGTTAAACGTTAGCCCGATGCTTAACTAGCCAACGTCAGGCTTTCTGATTGAAGGCTAAAAGCGACGTTGTCACCAAGTAAACAGAATATTGATGATATTTTTGTGTATTGCTGCAGCCTTTTCAAGTATTAACCTGGTGTCTTTGGGAACAGCTTAGGGGGAAATGACGGTAATATGACTGAACCATATGGGAAGAAAGAATAGGCACTTTTTGTGCTAGCGAAGTTTCCTCGCTTTCATTCAAAATCTGTTTATCATTAAACAATTGAAACATAATGGCTTCGAGCTGACATTGAGGCCTGTGGGGCACTATCAGCCACTGAGACAGTAGACAAGTGACTATTTCACACTTTAAGGCTGCCTGTTTATTTAAGGGAGATGAACAGTACATTCTAACTGTACATAATAATATCAATGATGATAGATTAAATAAATGGGTTTTTGAAAGACGCTTGTGCATTTTTAAAGTCTAAAGTGTTGAATTGATCTGAGTATGTCATGTGTTCAAAGCCTCTCCCAGTCAGTGCTGTTCTCTATGCCTGTCTTACTCTACATGATGTTATTAGCACAAACACTTTAAAGGTGATAATTAGGTCTACAACAATAACACAGACTGCAATGTAGTTAAGCGTCTTACAGTTAGTTTTGAATGAATGAACTTAAAAAACAACACAAGCAAAGATCTGTCTCCTCCTGTTTTTTGTGTCACATAAGAAAGAAGCATCAATATCTGATGAGAAGACTTATTAATTTGGCCTTTCACGTGGTCTTACTCAGGTGATGCGAAGTGAAATATGCATCCTTTTTATGGTAATGTGCTGGAAAATGTTGAAAATGGACATTAAACGTGCTTACAAAGTGCTTGAATTTGACCCTGAAAGGTGTATGAAGCCAGAAAAAGTCACACTTGGAGTAAAAACCTCTCATAGCAAGTTAATCATATTCAATTGATTTGATGCTTTCAGCACAAAATTTAGCCACACAGTCAGGACAGCGTCTGCTTTACCTTCATCGGTAAACGTGTTTATGCAGTACATAGTAACAGTGTGGCTGAGTCCTCTGGTTCAAATCAGTTCCAGTACATTTGGAGATGTAAGTCTTAACCTTTCACATGCATCGGGAAGGAAAAAACATTTGATCTTCACAGTACTGCCGAAGTGCAGCGATACATTGTGAAGTGCACATTTGCATTTGTCATACAGTACCGAGCAAAAGTCTTGAACCACCCCCTTATTTTTTCGTGTTTTGCCAGGTCAGTCTGTGTTAACGGTGTTATTAACTGCATTCTTCAACTAAAGAAGTGAGAACAAATGATGTGGGGTTTTGTTTTTTTGCAATAGGCTGCAAGTAAATGTGTACAGATACAATTTAAAATTGGTTCTTTGTTAAGTTTTGTGGTCCTTTCCGTGACTTAGGTGTCTGTTTATGTTTGAATGTTTCAGAGATTAGTGTGAAGGGTCTTAACAGACAAAAAGTGGTCAAATACAAGCCCTGGATTAAAAATCAGAAACACTTTAAAAAGCCTGGAGAGCTATTCCTTAATACCACTTTAAAGATTACAGGGAAGTCCGGATCCCTGGAAGCAAATGAGGGATGGCTCAAGACTTTTGCACAGTGCTGTACATGTCATGTTCCCTGTTTTATAGCTCAGCTCAAACTGACACGTTCTCACTAACTGCTTCTCATTTTCTCCACAGTAAACTTTGACCACTTCCAGATACTGCGGGCCATCGGGAAAGGAAGCTTTGGAAAGGTAATGCAGCCTCCATTTTTCACGCCACTTGTATATTGTTTGCCCTTAATTACCCACCACGGTCGTCATCTCTAAAGAATCAGTGCAAGCGAAGCGAAATGTGCTGGGATTACACTTTAGTTCTCGTGTGCTGCTGTTATTTAATAACAGTTATAAATGCAGCTGATGTGATTATTTCTATAAAGTCAGTTAGAGGAGAGCCGATTTCTATTTCATCTCACTCAATCTAGGTGGGAATTTTGACCCCACGTCTCAATTTAATTACACAGCACATTGAATGTCTGGATGAGACTTCAGTAATGAATTCAGGACTGTGTGTGTGTGAGATACACAATTGGGGCTGCAGAGATTGGAATAGTTTACCTTCATTTGAAATATCACTGCCCTGTGCACATTGTCGGCTTTAAAATTCAAACTTAAAGAGTTTGTAAGTAAACTGGCTGAGATGAGACAGACGATGCACCGGGTCCTCGTCTGAGTGCTGGCTTTCAGTTGTGCTGTTTCTCTTGCCCAGCCATGCACACACAGACACAGACACTGCGTTCGGTGTGTTCACACCGAACGCGATGGACGCGAATAGAGCGTCAGGTTTACATGTAAAGTCAATGGAAAGGCGCGATGACGCGCGATTGCGGGTCCCGCGAAAATTCGGAAGCAGATTTGCGTCGCGAAAACGCCAAAACGCGTGAAACGCGCGTCAGTGTAGCGCGTCTGGCGCGTTTGACTCGCGAATAAAACCACGCGCGTGAGTTTTTGTGTTGCATTTTGTGCATACGCGCGTTTCGCGTCTACCGCTCGAGTTGGGAAAATCTGAACTCCAGCGTCAAATCGCGCCGCGACAACCAATCAGGAGCCTGGTGACGTGGCTGTTACCTAGGTCAAAGGGGCAGATCCAGCCAAAGCCTTTCATACTTCAATGGAGGGGAAGGCTAATCAATGCGGTAGCAAACAACTCGGAGCTGTACAACACCAGCTGCTTTCAGTACCGAGACAGGAATAAAAAGGACCGAGCTTGGAGGAAGATATGTGAAGAGATCGGGCAACCTGGTAAGTTCATTCATTTCTCTTTTGAAAGTTTTCACTGACCCGGGGAAGCCGCACAAAAGCTAGCAAGCCACCGCTATTTTCCCACTGACGTACAAATACCGTTCTGCTTTTATGCATGTTATCATTTAGGAATATATTTTATTGTTTATTAATAAACAGCACACAGTGGTCCCGCTGTTCATCCATCACTGCTTTGCTTTTTCGCTGATTTTTTATTGCACAGTACAGCATTGCATTCTGCAGCCTGATTGACAAATCTCCTGCGCTTGCCAAATTTATCACGTTTGGTTTTGATAACCATCGCGTCCAATAGAAAAAACAGCACAAAAACACCCATAACTATGAGCCTCATTCGGAAATAGACACCTGCACCGTGAGGGAAAAAGGCGCACGAAAGTGGCGGGCAGATGAAGACAAACCGCGGCATAATAATACTTTTACGTTTTGCAATCTACAAAGGTTTGCACTTTGAGAATCAATTGTGAGAACTGTGACCAGGGGCTAGTTATTCTGAGAACCCCTGCAATAAATGAGGGACCACTGTCTACTCTACGATTATTATATCCAACCTGTTAACATTTAATACTGTATTGATAGAACCAACTGATTCTGCAGCAGAGCATCCCCAGTCCCTGAGCTCCTGCTGCTGCACCCACAGATATGTACAGCAAGCACTGATACCTTTTTAGTCGGTGGGATTGCCTGTGATCACCTTTACTAAATATCTACAACCAATCTGATTATATCCTGTTATTGTTTTTTTTTTTTCAATGTTGAAATTAAAATCTAGTAGCAGCCTTCTCATTTCTTTGTGTTTTGTGCTGTTTTACAGGCCCACAGAGGAGGACGGCTCCGAGGCAGATGAGGGACGGGTCCCAGGACGGTCCATCGGCGGTGGAGCTGGCCATCCTGGAGTCCCTGAAGAGGCCACACCAGTCTCCAATGGAGCATTTCCTCCTCAGCCTTGTTCCTGCTCTGGAGAGCAGCTGGTCCTTTTTATTCCTGTCTCTCTGTAAATTCTTATATTTTATATATTTATGTTTAATGTTTTTCTGTTTGAGACTTTTAATATTATTTCAAATAAATGTTTATAATGACTAATGTCTCAGTTCTACTACACAGCAAATGTTGGCACACAACTTGACACATGTAGAATTTATTTCATATTATACTAATGACAAAATATACTGATACAGTGGGATGCAGAAGTTTGGGCAACCTTGTTAATAGACATTATTTTCCTGTATAAATTGTTGGTTGTTACAATAAAAAATGTCAGTTAAATATATCATACAGGAGACACACACAGTGATACTTGAGAAGTGAAAAGAAGTTTACTGGATTTACAGAAAGTGTGCAATAATTGTTTAAACAAAATCAAGCAGGTGCATCAATTTGGGCACCACAAAAAAGAAATGAAATGAATATTTAGTGTATATCAATGTGTGTGTCTCCTATATGATATATGGGGTGCCTTTGTCTGGATGTGCTTCCCATCCAGAGCTGCACAGCACAGAGGAAAGTTCCAGCGCTCCTGGAATCCCTCTGTGATGGACCGCCAGTCTCCAGGTGAAGGCACAGCCATGAAGTCGTCCACTAGACAGTCCCAGATGGACGTCGCTGCCTTGGGGGTGATCTGGCTCACCGTGGACACACCGACTCTGAAACTGAACGCGATGGTCCTGAAGGAGTCCCCGGTGACAAGGAACCTGGACAAAATTGTTCAAAATCAGTATTATGTGTACTGCAGTTACAAAATACATTATTCAAATTCCAAAATAGTTTTGTGATGTCAGATTTAAATCACAAAACATGAATCTTACATAAAACCTTTTGTAATTATAAGGATAATTACAAAATGTATATTAGATAATATCTAAAACAGTTGTGTTTTGTTTTAACTTTAACATATCATAATTTGATTGGTAGCAACTTTCACAACTACAGTGAGCCAATCACTCATAATTCCTAAACATGTCAATCAGGTAGGAATGAAGTAAGACATTAATAGAAATAAAGAGTTGTATGTTGACATGTAGCCCTTTCCTTGCTTAAATCATTAATATTTTTGAAAAATTAATCTGTGATAAGACAGCTTATCAAAATAGAACCATGTAACTAGAGATGAACCAAACTGTTCAGTTTTATCTAACTCTGTTTTAATAAAGGCTGTGACCCCTGCTATAGAGTCTGACAGCTGCAGGGATTATATACAAACATTCAACTATCCCAGAATTAAACCAGGTCTAAATAAAAAGGAGTGAGCATCACTACAAAGGTTAACTCAGTGGTCCTAATGCTCTAGTTTGATATCAGCAAACACCGAGCGCATACATTGATGTGACACCACAGCCATGCTATCATGCAAACACTGATAACAGCATAAATCGAATTAAATCGGGGCTTGATGAGACCTTCTGAGTATCACTAGAAATATTATAAAGAGTCCTCTCTGTACCACAGTTTGCTTTCAGTAAACACCGACAGCATTCACTGTTAGCATAGCACATCCATGTTAGCAGTGTATAACTGGATGGATTAGCATATTAGCACAGATATCAATAAAGGACTACCGTATTAAATAGTTTTACTAACCTCAGGCAGACGGACAGGCGCTCTGCAGGTGGGATTGAGCGCCTGTAGTTGGTGTCTAGGCGGGCGATGCTGGGACCGACGAGGGAAAGCAGGTCCTCAAACTGGCCGAGTGAATGACGGTGATAGCGCTGGAATCGGCCGTCATCCAGGCGCAGCTCCTGGAGCAAGTGGTGAAACTCACCAAACTGCTCATGCCTCTGGAGGACCTGATGGACCCAGGTATGGCGAGGATGTCCTTTACGCCGCTACTCTGCTCTCCACAGTACATAGAGAAGGGAGACTCTCTCTTCAAGCGCTAGCTCGATAGCTGCCATCTTGCAAAGATACCGGTCTGGCACAACTCCCTCCCACATTCCTCCCACATTTCCGGTTCACGCGCGTCAAAATATCATATTTTGACGCGCGATGGATTTTTCTTGGACACGTGTTGAGACGCGAATGTACACGCGTCAAATTAGGGGCGTTTGGGGCGTTTTATTCGCGTCCATCGCGTTCGGTGTGAACACTGTGAGACAGATGCTCACAGAGACGTCCAGATACATTTTGTCCTTGCTGGAGGTCATCTTGTGTTTTTTGGCCCACTGTGGCCTCACACCGAGCTCCTGCTGTTTTTTGAACACTTTAACAGCACCAGTCTTTAGCTTCCTGTTGAACACACTTAAGTGGGGGAGGTGTTATTATTAGTGGTAAATGATTTGTGTATTTGTTGGATGCACCTCAGAGCAACAGGAAACATGACACGACACGCTCCAGTAACCTGCAGTCTTTACAGTGAGGACACACAAACATTAACCCTCTGCTCCTTACAGAAACTCTCTAAATCCTGTAAGTTTCTTGACTGCCACTTGGAAAGTTGAAACTTCAGCTCCCTCCACAGATTTTCTACAATACTGATGTCTGGAGACTGACTAGACCACTCCGTGATCTTATAGCACTTCTCCATTAGTACATACTCAGATCAGCTTGCTGTGACTCATTTTCCATTACAATCAAGTACCACTTAATGTGCGTGGGGTCATTACAGCAAAGCGGCCCGATGTCCATGTTGTCATTTATGAGCAACACGAATGCCACAACAAAGGAAGACGTCGCAGCGATGATGTATCTGTGGCTTTTTGTCACACTTGGAAACCACGGTGTTGTGCAGCTATTTGCCTTGTTGCAGGGTTTTAAAAAAACTGCAGTTTTGATTTTAGTGAAAGACACCGTCTCATGACTCATTGAGTGCCGCGACTGACAAGCCAATCCGTGGCCTGCAGTCTGACGATGTCACATTTCCTGACTGCTTGGAACCCCGACTAAGTCGTCCTGTAGCCCACATCATAATGTTTCCATCTCTCTGCTTGACTGCAGGGATGCTATTTTTTGCATCACACTCCTATTTCAAAAGGTCAGTTAAAGCCACATAATTTCGTTTCATCTCCCCACAGCACTTTCTCCAAAGTCTTCCCTGAATCATTTAGATTTTCACTGGCACTTGAGATGGGCCTATGCATGTTTCTCCTTGAACAGGTAGCTACCCTATGTTAGCCTAGCTTTCTATCACTGATGCTCTGTGTGTATGCTGCTGCCTCTCGTCTCGTGTTACTTAAAAAATTAATCCCACAGCTTCAATAACCGTATCTAAAAATCTCTCAGTGAAAGTTACGGTTGTAGGTTTGGAAACATTTTGGGGTAGCCAGTGTTAAATAGAGACAGGGCCACATTCTTTATCTAGTCATTGTAATGAAAGAAGCACATTAAAAACTATATGAGAGTTTGCTTTTAACAAGCATGTAATGACTCTACTTAGTTTAGGTAGTCTTAGGGAGTCAAACTGAAGGTAGCATTTTGTGGATGTTTTCCCTGCTGCCCGATCCCATCAGTCTCTTAAAGCATCATTTTTTATGCGCCCTGGTGTGACAGAGGTTTCATGGCGCTACAGGTTACCTGAGCACATCAGGTATATTACGGTTGAAAACAAGTGCCCGGCCTTCCAGTGGGTGTTCGACCCCTCGTGCACAGCTCAGGAGTCTAAACGACCCAGCAGTTATGGACATGTGTGTTTTTGGTGTGCTGTCCCTCCTTCTCCCTGCTTGCAGGTGTGTGTGTGTGTGTGTGTGTGTGTGTGTGTGTGTGGGTGGATGCCGGCGTTTCTGGGAGCACCTGTTTACAGGCACCTTCAGGCCTGGTGGGTGTGGCCCTGCCACCCTTCTCCAAATCTGTGCCCCTACCTGGCCCCCCCAACAAAAATTTTCTAGACACGCTACTGGAAACAACACGTTCTCATCCCAACAGGTAACGATGCTATGTGACAAATCATCAGTATGTGTAAATGTGTTTTTTGTTCTAATCATGAATCGCTTTGTAAAACAAGACCTGATAGGGTTAAGGTTAAAGTTACGGTTAGAGTTAATGTTAGGGATAGGGCTGGAATGGACGGCTGGAGCCTCTCCTCCAAGTGTGTGTTACTGCCGCGAACAGCATTCTGTTGTATTCTGTTGTATGCTTTTCTCTGTAAGCGCTTCGAGCCTCTACTTTTTTGCTTTAACTGAGTAATGAAGTTGAATCAGTACTTTAACTTTCACTGGAACAATAGTATTTTTACTTCTACTTAAGAATGTCTGATCTTTTGCCAACTCTGGCTGTCTCTCAGTCTTGGAATACCCACTTGTTGTCCAGCGGTGTCCTGGGAATATGGGGAACTAGACAGACTGGGGAAACAATGGGAGGAGACACAAAGATGGAATCACTTTTACCATCTTTTATGTATTTGCTGGTCGTTGTGGGCGGGTGGGTGTATGGGGGCGCAGGGTGCCGCCGGTGCGTCGAGCCACCTGGGGGGCTCTTCAACTGGTGAGGGAGGTTGTCACATCTTGCAGGAGCTTTCCTCTCTTCAGGAACTCTCTGCAGGAGGGGGAGATACAGGAGAGGTGGAGGAAGATCTCAGCCTGGGCGTCTATTGTCTTATGTAGTCTGGAAGATGAGTGGATGGTGGGGTGGGTGCAGTTTTCTCTGTGGTGGGGTTGGGTGGACTGTCCCGGGCTCTGTGCGGCCGGGCAGCGCTGCTGCACTGGGCCCCGGCCCGGATGGGCCTGGGCCCCCTTTCCCTAGCGGGTCGCAGAGTATGGGGGTGCCTACTGGGGTCAGCGGGGGAGCTGGCCCCAGGGAGGGGTCACTTGCCCCTCCCTTCCTTCCCTCCCCATCTCCAGCTGCCTCCCTCTTCCCGCTCCACCACAACCACCCACACATGCAGGGACTTGGAGTAGGGGTGTGTCACTAGGGTGCAGAGGAGGCATCCCCCCCCTCTGTCCCCTTCTGGCTGCCTCTGCCTCAATTTTATCTCACAACTTAGACATTCACATTACTCACACTCTCATTACACATACATATAGGATCTTGGGGGTGGGCACGCTGCACGGAATCCAAGTTACCATCAGGGTGTACACCTCACCCCTGGCGTCATTGCCCACCTCTCAATTTTAAATACACGTAGACATTGAGGGCTAGCAGGAGGGACCATGCACTTACCTGCTGCTCTCTGGCAGGTAGCTCCATGCCATCCTGGGTTTTAAATGCACCTTAGAACACATCGGGCGTGTTCAGGGTGGTATCACAGCATGTTTAAAAAGGCTGTTTCTGTGCTCTTCTCTCGCTTACGGCCATACCACCCTGAACACGCCCGATCTCGTCTGATCTCGGAAGCTAAGCAGGGTCGGGCCTGGTCAGTACTTGGATGGGAGACCGCCTGGGAATACCAGGTGCTGTAAGCTTTTGCACTTCCACACACAAAGTGCAGAGAGCGCTGCTGCTCATGTTTATGCTCACAGGCATGAAAAGTTAGATTTCTGGGTAATAAAATCTTTTTTCTATCTTTTTAACATGAGAATATTATATTTCCATCTTGTCTTAAACAGTAATCAGATTAATGATGAGATAAAAGTAGAACAAGGAAAGAATAGGCCATGTATCTCACGTTTAAACAAAATTGATGTTTTCTGAAAAATCTCACACAGATAAACATTTACAGGAAATTACTTTTCCTTCAAAACAAACATCAAAGAGTCTGTGGTTTTCTTTATTGATTGTACTTGAGTAGAAGCTATAATGGAAAATTTCTATTATTCTCATTCAAAGTGTTTAAGTTCTTAAAAGCATATGCTTAGTTCTGACACTATAATAGACTGTTCAGTGGAAGTTTCTAAACTAGATGAACTTATTTCAGCCCCAGTAGTTGAAGAAGACAACTCCCTATTGCATGAATAATATACCACTGAAATTTATAAAACAGCTTTCAAAAACAAGTTTGAATTTATTTTGGATTTTCTCAAATCCACACAGTGCCAAAAGCATACACACAGTCAAATCTTTTCATGTGAGGTGCTGAAGGTTCTGCACCTCATAACTCAACAAGCCCTATTAACTTCTCATTAGTGATCATGGCCGACTACAAGTGTTAGTTTCTCTTCGCAGCGTAAAAAGGATCAGCTTGAAAGCACTTGTTGGATTGACCAATATTTAGAACAACAGAAAGTCCAAGGAACTCACTGTAAACCATTTTAAGCCATTTTTATACACTTACAGATTCGGTTCAAATAATCGTTTGTAATTACAAGTTGTTTGGATATGTTACCACTTGGCCAAGGACTGGAAGAAGACCAAAGAGTCCCCCTTAGATCAGTGGGAATTTGTTATTACTGTGAACTGAGGATCCCAACCCCTTCTGGAAAGACAGCTTTCTGGGCAGACTAGACTATGACTGAGCTATATGGCCACAATGACAACAGTATGTTTGGCGTATCAAAGGTGATCCTTTGAAATCTGAGAACACTGTACCAGATGTTAAGCCTGGTGGTGGTAGGATCATGCTCCGGGGCTGATTTGCCGGATGGAATAATGAAGGAGGAGGACTAGTAAAGTGAGTTTACAATCAACCATTGAAACTGATCATCAGAAATAGAAAACTTCTATATTCAGTGCTACTCCAAATCCTCAACCTCGACTTATTAGTAAAAGAAAACAAATTTCATAATATAATATGTTCTGATGACATTCAGTTGGATCTGATTCACACATCAGAGGCTTGGTCAAGTAAATGAACATGAAATATACAGAATAAAAAACTGCATGAGAAAATATTCAATACATGACTTTCCGTGAAGCCGTGCTGTCACAACCATCAGATGACACTGCATCAGAATTTTCGCTAACCACTTTCTTCTTTTCATGACCACAACTCAGCACCTTATGAGTGTTTGCAGCTTGGTAATGCACCGTGTGCCAAAACTGTGAACAACTGAATCTGTTCTGAGAGCAGAAGAAACTTCTATGAATGCAATAACTCTAGATGTTATCACACTAACTACATATGTTATAATGCAATCTTTGTGTAATTTAAGGTTATAAATGGCAGTTTTTGGTTACTTTTGAGTTTACCTTCATTAATTTCACTTTTACAAACTGCTTATTTTGCCTTGTTTGAGTTCATTCTTTTCAGAACAACAGTACAAATAAGAATTTACAGTTATTATTTCATTCTGACTGTATTTTTGATAAACAAACATACACACACACACACACGTACACACACACACACACACAAAGCTAGACTACACAGTCAAAAAATTCCAGAAATCTCTCAAATCTCAAAATTTGCTGTCAGTGTTGCTGTTCTTTATTTTGCATTCACTCCAAGAACCCCTTTCCATAGCAAATACCACATGCTGTCATATAATTTTGGCTGTCATGCTGCATTCCCCCCCAATAGGAAATTGAAGTTGTGTTTTATTTACATTTTTCCTTAGAAGATGCCGTTTTTACTGTTTCTTCTTGCACTAAAGGTGATTTTCAAAACTGGTATGTAGTTTGGCGTCCGCATTTCTGACCCAAACTGAAACGAGACTCAGTGAGGGTTTGATGTCATCTTAAATCAATCACGTGATTTGGATGCTTTGTCTGTAGACTCTAGAGGGTGATACGTTCTCAGTTTATTGCTTCACACCAGACAGCCTCCTGTAATTCAGAAAGCAACTTTAATGCTTCAATACAAATGAAGAAGATAATTATCTTCTTCATTTGTAATAGCAGCCAGATGCTGCTAATGAACTGCACTTGATTAACTGTTTATCAGCAAGTGTGAGCACCTTTACGAAAGCATAATATTTGACAGTTAACACAATTATCATAATCTTCCCAGGAATCATGTCCCAGAAAATTCAAGCCAAGGTCAAACTGTGCAATGGTCAGAAAAAGCCCAAAAATCCAAGATTATATGTCAGACTCTACAGGCCTCAGTTGGCATGTTAAATATTAAAGTCCATGACAGTACAATTAGAAAAAGGTTGAATAAGTGTGGCTTGGTTGGAAGGGTTGCAAAGAGAAAGTCTGCATGGATGCAAGTTTGGTAGTAAAGTTGCAATCTCATACCAGCTGTCAACATATAAACACATAAATAAATGTCAGAAACTTCAATGATGTGAAGAAACAATGTAAAGAAGAGTGAGCCAAACATCCTTGTGAAACACTGATAGTCATACAGAAACAATTTGGTGACACTATTGCTGCTAAAAGGTAAATGACTGAATCCTGGAGTGTTCTTAGTTTTTCAGAGTATGCAATAGATTTCTATGAAAACAATCTTTTCCACATGACTGTATGTTTGTTTGTTTTCTTCTGACTGTGCTATGAGGATTAAGTTATGAATCTCTTAACAGTGCAGCAGCAGCTTGAGAATGCTGCTTGGTTAATGGGACGTCTTAAAAGACCTGGTCAAATGTCTTACTGGAAATGTTTGATATCTTCAGTCAGCTCAGTGCAGGTTTCCCCAACCTGTGTTTGAATTCAGACTTTACATGACAGCATTGACTTGCTGCTGAATTAAAAAAAAACTAGTTCAAGGTGTCCTGCATATATAATACAGTGGTCCCTTGCTATAACGCGGCCTCGCTGTGTCGCAGTTTGGTTTTTGCAATTTTACATGCTTTTTTTTTTTTTTTTTTACAGCGCATTGTGTTCTGCGTCTTGATCAGCTGTCAAATGTACTTAAATCTTCGATCGCTAGCAGTGTGACTCTGAAGTGCTGTACTGTATGTTTGTAAGTTTTCTCACCAACAAACACAATAATTTGATTTCATTCTGTAATACTGGACTTATTTTTCTACGAAGGTTTTAACTGTGATTGCAGCCATTCCCCAACTCTCTGTGAATGGTACTCATGGCTGTTGATCAGTCGGCTGGTTTCAGTCATTATGCAAATGTACTGTTTATAAGATTGAGGAAACCTGCAGTCAGCTGAGACTGAAGAAGTCACTTGGATGAGTGACAAAACGTTTCTCCCACAAATTGCTACGTCCAGATGAACAGAATCAACTTTTGGAGGTTCCCTGTGCTTTGTTTGGCCTATTGTCATGGCGGGAGGGGACGTGGCCCCCCCTCACGTGACATCACGCTCCAAAGCCCTATAAGATGTCTGGCTCCGCCTCTGCTCAGTCGGCTAGTGCCTGAGCTCGGATCATAGCAAAATTAGGGGGAATTTAGGACTGTGCGCTATGTGCTTCGAATATTGTGTGTAGTTTTTTGTTTTATATAGTTGTCAGTCAGGCAACTAACTATGAAACAAATTACACTCCAAAAGACCCCGGGCTTCTGAAACAACAACCCGGGCTTAAGCCCAGTAAGCCACCTCCCGCTCCGCTGATTTCGTGAACACAGCAGAACTGAGGCAAGTGAACTAAGAGGTTATTTATTATTAATGACTGAACAGGGACGGCCAGTTTTCTCCCTAATATTATAATGCTAATGTATATCAGAGAGCTGTTAATAGAACTGAGTCTGTTAATAGAATTAAAAGCATATTAAAAACAAAAATGTAACTTTGTTGGAGTCATTTCAAATTGAGAGACATGGTCATCATTAACTAGGGATGCAATGATACACAAAATTCACGGTTCGGTTCGATACTTTGGTGTCACAGTTCGATATTTTTTCAATGCAAAAAGAGAGTTTATTACAGAGAAATGGCTCTTTCCAAAATAAAAGCTATACTATACGCTTCTTCTGGGCTATATTCTCAGCAGCATATTAAACATATCAGGTCCCCATAAGGAGAATCATGTGCTAACGGCTGTCTAAATGACTCAGGTAAAGTTTGTAGCATGCGTGCTTGTTGTTTTTGTCTGCTTCCACTTGTCTTTGCACTAGGATGATGTCGGCGTAAATGTGCAGTCATATTCGTTCTGTTCCCACTAGTGCTGTCAGCGTTAACCTTGTTAAAATGACATTAACGCCATAACGCTGCAAATCTCCGTTAACGAGTTACCGTGGATCGACCCGTGCGTGGGGCTGGACGGCGTCAAAATGTTAACACGCTAACTGCGCTAACGCACTAGTTCCCACCAATTGAGCATTGCGTGGCACATCCGACATACTGTTTTACTTTTGTCCATGATGCGCTTACCATCTGGGTCATGCTTCACATGAAAACCGAGATGGTTCCAAATGCCAGATCTCAATGACGGTGGGGGAGGTTCAATTTCGGGTAGCGTGAGGCAGTTGCCATGTTGCAACGAGCTGAGCTTCAGTCTTGCTAGCTTGCGCTGCGCTCAGTGGATCTACACTCGACAGTGCAGCCTAGGCGGAGTAGTCGAACACAGATCCACTGAGTGCTCAACACAGACAGCATCGTCAGAAGAAAAGTTGATAAAATAAATTAAAAATGTTGAATTGTTCGATACATATGCATACCGAACCGAAAACACTGTATCGAATGGTTCAATATCAATACGAGTATTGTTGCGCCCCTATCATTAACATCACAGGGTGCTTTTGCATAGAAACACATAAACAAGCACCAAATACAGAGCCATTTATTCTTTTTGTTGTCAAAGACAAAAGTGGACGAAAGAGAGACAAAATTGTGGCTCCACAAGTATAATTATAATGTAAAATAGACAATATTGATGTAAACGATATTGTCACATCTCATATCTCGTATAAAAATATATCGATATATTTAAAAACTCGATATATGGCCCAGCCCTACTGCTGAAAGTTCTTTGTTAGTTGTCTCTGCTTATTCCCACACATGGAGCAGATAGAAATCCAATGCAGTCCAGATGAACTCCAGCACTAACTCAGACCTCAGCACTAAGACAAAATCTGTAGCTCCTCTCTTCATCAATGATTTTAAAACCAGTGAGTGTTTGTGGTTTTACAAGAGCTTTGTTTTAAGTATAAAAAAATTCTCTGGAGCAGCAACTTGGGTTTTTTTGTAGATTATTTATTGAATGCTGAAAGACAAGCAATGTCTGTGATCTGAGAGAACAGGATGAACAGCCGGTTAGAAAAAAATGTCAGAATGTAATGTTTACTTATGCAAGTGAGACAAGAAAGTCAAAAGTTCTTTCAATAACTCTTGTGATTGTGGTATTATTCCACATTCACTTACAAACAATTCTTCCATATTTCCTTAATAATAATATTCCCATTATTGTTTATGCAAACTTTACAAAGTCTTAAGAATTCCAAATCTGAAGAAATCCAAAGCAACATCATGAAACAATGATAGAAAGATCACAGTGAGTACAGAGCAGCTCTCAAATCAACAGCAGCATTGCAAGTGTACAGGTTGAAGACCACGGCCGATTTCCACACATGCAATTTCAATATGCTTCTTTATCTTTACGCCTTCGTATTTTCTTTTGTCATTTTGCAGTTTGCAGTGCAAAAGCTCCATCTCTTCAGAGCTTCTATAAAGATTGTCATTTTTATAAACACGTTCTTCTTTACAAATATCTTTGACCTTTTTAAAAGTGCTAAAGATGAAGGTGTTTCTTTTTTTTTTATCTTTACCATTAACATCTTTGATCTTCCGGTCTTCTATTAGTTTATCACATGACTCTTCTGTGTCGATGATATGCTGGTTTATAAAGTTGTCAACACGTTTGTCAACACGTTCGTCAACACTTTCTTGTGCTGATCTGCTAGAAGAAACAGACGACATTTTTGTGTCTGGTTCGATGATACGCTGATTTTTGACCTTCTTAACATGTTCGTAATCCACACAGAGCACAGTGACAGAGAGCACCACCAGCAAGAAAATGGAGAGCTTCATATTTCTATTTTGAAGACAAAAAAAGAACACTGATAAGAGTAAGTAAAGTAGTCAGTTTGTTTGTTTCTGAAACGTTTTACCATTTGAACATGCTTACACATTAAAACACATTTAAAATACACATTTAATACAACAAACTGGATGATCCCAGTTGGATGAACCAAAACAACAACTGGTAAAGATGTATTACTTTTACCTCTTTCTTCAGTTAGCAGAGTGATTTGTTGTGCAGTGCAGTGTTTGGTGGGAGTCGGCTCTCTGACGCAGGGATCAATGAAGATCTTCAGGGAAGGAAATTCTCTGAAATGTCAGATTAATTGCTATAAGTTAATAAACTAAATGGTTGAATGAACAGCAGCTGCATGTAAGATCAGTTTGAATGAAGATATTTGTTTAAACAGAAATTATGTAAAGTTGACTGTATATGATACATGCAAGTAAAATATGAAAAATAGTAATGTTAGGAAAGTAAACAGTCAACATGCATCTAAAAGCTGACATGTTTTTTTGGAACAAACGAAGTGAAGCAGCCAAATACTTGTGAGCAATTTGGAGGATCCGCCCACCTGCTGCACCTGAACCAGTTGACTGGCACTCTAATTTCCTAGCTCCAGGTTTTACTTCCACTGTATTATTCTGTCTGGTGTGTTTCTGCCATGTCTGCCACATCTATTGGAGCTCACAATAGAAACTTCAAATATTTAGGTGTTGAGGTCAGTTGGCCTGTTTACGATGTTGACAACAGCAAATAGAACTTTTTTAAAACTTTGTTTTTCTCTACTTGTGTTACAAAAGATTACAAGATAACATATTATATTCATTATAATTATAATTTAAGTTTAAATAAAGTTTTAATTTCTTTATATTTTTTATTATATTAGTAATGAGGTTTGTTTAGCTTTGCACCAAAATAGATTGTAGAAATAGGCTTTACAATGCACTCAAGTACATTTTAGAGATTTTATTTTCCTCACTTTTGAGTAAAGAAGTTGAATCTCAAAGTTTACTAGACTAATTTTAACCCAAGCATATGTACTTGTACTTAAATGATAAAAATATGTGTTTTACCACATCTGCACTCATGAGCAATTGGACAAACTAACATCTTTTTAAATATAAAAATTGTTTTTAATACTCGGATGAAAAAGTTAATCGTGACCTGAAGTTTTATTACAAGTAAAAGGTTATGCAAAAGTAAAGAGACATAAAATCAAAGTTAAAATATAACAAGTCTAAAGACTGACCTGTGTCAAGCTGAGGATCACTCAAAAAGGACCATGAAAGAAAGCCAAGGGACAAGAGTAAAAAAGATCAGTGATTTCCATGTCAGCCCTTTTTATACTACACAACTGCCTTAGCCATAAATAGATTCAGCGCACATAGCAGCAGCTTAGCAACCACATTTCCTGTCAACTTTGCGTCTTTGAGCCCATATATGGCATATATACATCAACATGAAGCGCTACACAAACATGACTACAAAAAAAAAATTTATAAGCTGTTTGTCTGCACAGCCAAATATGTAAAGATATGAGTCTCTGTCTGTGTACAGTTTTACACATGTTTGGTTTAATACTTAATAGCAAAAGGTCATGAACTGTTAATTAATGCACCAAACATAATAAATATTACATGAAGTTGATTAACTCATTCACTGCCATTGACGTCTATAGACGTCAATAGCAGTGAATGAGTCAATGGGTTTAACTCATTCACTGCCAATGGCTGGCAGTGAATGAGTTAATAAAAATGTTCCTTGTAATTATGTTACTTTAATTTTACAGGAAATGTGTACTACCCATTTTTTTTTGTGAATGTAGTGGCGTAAAGTTCCCATCTGGTCAGCTGGTCAAAATAGAACATGTTTGCAAAAGTGCTCTGATGTTTTTGGAGATGTTGCTAGCTCAGCTAACAGTCAGCTGACAGAGTGCACCGAGCTCACAGCTCCAGTGTTCCAGCTAAAATGTTAACCAGTTAGATTTGTGTGTTCCACATGTTGCATTTAAGAGTTTTGTGACATTTAGCGTGTTTGGAGTCTATAGTTAGTGTGCAGTTAGTGTGTAGTGCAGTTGTTGTTTTGTTTGTCAGTTATACTGATGAATGTCACAGTTGCTCAAAAAAGCCACCAAAGGCAGACTGCAGTGTAAATGCTAGTGGTGTGTTTGACAAGAATCTGGCGATACAATATGTATCACAATACAGGGGAGACGATACGATATATTGCGATACTAAAAGCCAGATGATATTTGTGTTTGTGTCAATTGTAGGAAAACTCGCAGTAAACAGTCTAAACTCTTAAATGTGTGACATGAGCAATCTCAACTAAAATAGAGGGATACAGTTGACTAGAGAAAACAAGTTATTTGGATGTGCTACCACTTTGCCAAGGTCTGCAAGAAGACCCGAAGTGTCCCTCTTAAGCTGTGCATACACTGTGCGATTTTTTTCAGTCACGTTATTCAGCTCCTGCTCAACCCTGTATGATTGAATCGAAGGGGTTAGAACAGGGGTGGGCAACTCCAGGCCTCGAGGGCCAGTGTCCTTGCAGGTTTTAAATGTGTCCTCAAACCAGCACAGCTGATTTAAATGACTAAATTAGCTCCTCAACATGTCCTGAAGTTTTCCAGAGGCCTGGTAGTGAACTAATCATGTGATTCAGGTGTGTTGACCCAAGGTGAGATCTAAAACCTGCAGGACACCGGCCCTCGTGGACTGAGATTGCCCACCCCTGGGTTAGAAGGTCGTAGGTCACGATGCATGGTCTCACAATATGCGGCCTGATGCTCTGATGCGACCTGAATGCTCACACTGTGCGTGTATAACGTGAAGCTTATAACACAAAATCTGTCTCTCCCTCTCTATCTTTAACACACACACACACACACACACACACACACACACACACACACACACACACACACACACACACACACACACACACCACCATCAACTTTGCAAACTTGCTAATGAAAAACATTGACCAGACAGCTGCAATTGAGCAGCAATGTCCATCCACCTCTTTTCACGGTTGTTGCGGTCGTGATAATTTTGTGAGGCCACATTGAAGAGGCTTGGACGAGTTGGGCCTCCATCGCTTGTGTCCAGATCACACACTGCACTGCCATGCTACGTCTTTTTCATTTCCTTTTCTGTGTTTGTCCGTGTGCAGTGTGACAGGTTGTGTTAAATCAGCTCGTGGCACCGCTTCAACGGTGCGATACCCTCATGAGGGGCGACCAGAATTTCTAACAGGTTTGAAATTCTGGTCGCAACCATATGATTGCTGATCGGGAGCTGGTCGTGAGGTGTTAATTGCTTCTCGTTACCCCATGTGTACTACACGATATATGACACACGACTAAGGTGCACGACTGAAAATTCATCTTAAATTGGGCCAAAAATCCCACAATCTGGCCCAATTTTTGCTAACCACTTTGACCAGCTTTAGATCAGAGGGAATTTGTCATTACTGTGAACTGAGAGGATCCCAACCACAAAAAAGCCATTTGCTTCTGGAAAGAAAGCTTTATGGGAAGACTAGACTATGACTGAGCTATATGGCCACAATGACAACAGTATGTTTGGTGTATCAAAGGTGATCCTTTGAAATCTGAGAACACTGCACCAGATGTTAAGCCTGGTGGTGGAAGGATCATGCTCTGGGGCCGATTTGCTACCAGTGGTACTGATCAATTGCACAAAATGGATGGAATAATGAAGGAGGAGGACTACTAAAGTGAGTTTACAATCCATAATTGCAACTGACCTTCAGAGATAGAAAACTTCTATATTCAATGTTACGCCAAATCCTCAACTTATTAGTAAAAGAAAACAAATTTCATTATATAATATGTTCTGATAACATTCAGTTGGATCTGATTTACACATCAGAGGCTTGGTCAAGTAAATGAACATTAAAGAAAGAGCAGAAAACACTGCATGAGAAAATATTCAATACGTGACTTTCAGCAAAGCCGTGCTGTCACACTGTGGTTAGACTGAGGGTTTGTCAACCGTCAGATGTCAATGCATCACAGAATTTTTGCTAACCACATTGTTCTTTTCATGACCACAACTCAGCACCTTGCAACCTGGTAATGCACCATGTGCCAAAACTGTGAACAACTGAATCTATTCTGAGAGCAGAAGAAACTTCTATGAATGCAATAACTCTAGATGTTATCACACTAACTAGATACGTGATAATGCAATCTTTGTGTACCAAATGCCACACACTGATATTTTTTTTTCCCAATAGGAAAAGGGAGTCATGTTTTATTTTAAAGTTTTGTTGTTTTTTTGTTTTTTTCTTGCATCCTTATTTCTTCCTGCATTCAAGGCCCAGTCACAGTCCACACCTTAACCTAAAATTCAGTGCAGGGAACTTGCGAGAGCTGTACTGAAATAAATACCACAAACCTCAATGATCTGAAGAAACAATGTAAAGAAGAGTGAGACAAACGTCCTTGTGAAACACTGATAGTCATACAGAAACAATTTGGTGACGCTATTGCTGCTGAAAGGTGGCTCTATAAATGACTGAATCATAGAGTGTTCTTAGTTTTTCAGAGTATGCTATAGATGCGTATGAAAACAATCTTTTCCACATGACTGTATGTTTGTTTGTTGTTTGTTCTTAACAGTGCAGCAGCAGCTTCCTGGTTAACAGGAAGTTTTAAAAGACCTGATCAAATGTCATACAGGAAATTGTTGTCAGTCAGCTCAGTGCAGGTTTCCCCAACCTGTGTTTGAATTCAGACTTGACATGTTGTCCAGTTTCAGGCAAGGGAACTGAAAAGTGTGCTGAGGATAAATGATCAATTAGGCAGATGTAAATGAACTCATCGCCTCAGGCTGGTCGCTCTGACATCACCCCGGAGAGCTGGTTCTTGCTCATCTTCGGCCCCAGGTGAGCTCATTGCTGAACCCCTTTCAGTTCACCTACTACACCAACATTAGGGTAGATGATGCTGTCATCCACCTCTGACATCAATCCCTCGCTCGCCTGGAAAGTGCTTGGGGCTCTATGACAATCATGTCCTTTGATCTCTCCAATGCTTTCAACACCATTATACCCACAATCCCTAAGGACCAGCTGGATTACACAGGTGTGGACCATCACCACATGGATCCTGGTGAGTCTTACCAACCACCCTCAGTACACAAGTGCCCATAATTATGTGTCTGAATGGGAATTTTGCAGTATAGGTACGTCACACAGGGAACAGTCCTGACTCCATTTCTATTCACAATATAAACAATAGACTTCTCCTACACTTTTGATAAATGATTCCTGCAAAAGTTCTCTGATGATTCAG
The DNA here is from genome assembly GCF_057381845.1 of Rhamphochromis longiceps. Taxonomy (NCBI): domain Eukaryota; kingdom Metazoa; phylum Chordata; class Actinopteri; order Cichliformes; family Cichlidae; genus Rhamphochromis; species Rhamphochromis longiceps. The sequence continues at coordinate 42,896,651 of NC_140578.1, forward strand.
TAATTACTGGTAAATGGGGACGACAGGAAGTACAGATGACTGACTGAAGACTTTGATGACTGGTGCCAGCAGCTCCGCCTCCAGATTAGCACTGGGAAAACCAAGAAGCTGGTAGGACAAACATTCTCCACCTAAGAAAAGTGAACAGGGAATAAACATTAAGATAGAGGACTCAGAAGCAGTGTGTTCATCTGACCAATAAACAGTAGCAGACACATCTCTACATCAACTGTTCAGAGGAGACTGTGTGAATCAGGCCTTTATGGCCAAATAGCTAAGAAAACACTACTAAGGAAGATCAACAAGCAGAAGAGATTTGTTTGGGCCAAGAAACACAAGGAATGGACATTAGACCGGTAGACATTCATGCTTTGGTCTGATGGGTCCAAATTTGAGATCTTTGATTCCACCTGCCATGTCTTTGACTGATACAGAGAAGGTGAACTGATGGTCTCTACATGCATGGTTCCCACCATGAAGCATGGAGGAGGTGTGATGGTGTGGGGGTGCTTTGCTGGTGACACTGTTGTGGATTTATTCAAAACTGAAGGCACACCGAACCAGCATGGCTACCACAGCATCCTGCAGCAACATGCCATCCTAACAAGTTTGCATTTAGTTGGACCACCGTCTTTTTTCCCCCCAACAGGACAATGACCCCAAAGACACCGCCAGGCTGTGTAGGAGCTATCTGACCAAGAAGGAGAGTGATGGAGTGCTGTGGCAGATGGCCCGGCCTCCACAGTCACCTGACCTAAACCATATTGAGATGGTTTGGGATGAGATGGACCGCAGAGTGAAAGCAATAGAGTCAACAAGCGCTCAGCACCTCTGGAAACTCCATCAAGACTCTTGGAAAACCATTTCAGGTGATGACCTCATGAAGATCAAGAGTGTGCAAAGCAATAATCACAACAAAGTGTGGCTGTTTTGAAAAATCTAACATATAACATGTTTTGAGTTATTTTTAACATTTTGGTTTGCTACATCATTCCATATATGTGTCATTCATAGTTCTGATACCTTCAGTGAGAATCTACAATGTAAATAGTCACGAAAATGAAGCACAATTTTGTCTTAACCAGGTAACTTTAGGGTTAGCTCTGGGTCTTATGTCCTACAAAGGTGATTTGCTTTTTACTGGGGTATATTGCCATGGTAACTTGTGCTTTAGACCCAATCTGTCCCAGACTGGAGCCATATCTGAATCCTCTTTTTATATTTTGTCTTTACTCTTAAACTTTGCACCATTCCACTGAATGAGGCACAGACTGTATCTGGAGACAAACTAAAGTGATTCCACGTCTCTTCTGTTAGTCTGTGAGAGAGTAAGCTTTAACATTTGAATGTGTCCAATCTGATGTTTCAGAGCTTTAATGTGTAGCAACTGCCTTATAAATAATTAACTCAATTTAATCTGTTTAATCCTCTCTATGTGCTAAATGTTTGTTTTAATGCAGCATCATTCTCATTGTTTTAACAGTGCTGCATTTTACATTGTCTCTGATTGCAGCAGGCGGCACTCATCATGTTGTGTGGAAGAAGACTTCAGCTGAACAACAACACATGACATATTACACCCAAGTTAACAAAAACTAAGCCAAATGCGTTCTCGGTATTTTAAAAAAATGTAATTATTCTGATTGTTTACCTATTTTTTAGACACCTTTTTTTTATTTATATAAAAATAATTTCAAACAGCTGCCTGCAAATATGCCTCTTTACCATTAAGCCAGGTGTGAATGACAACCTGCAGCTGCATGCTGTTGTGGTCATTGGTGTCACATTAGGTTTTGAACCACAAACAGAGACGTTTCTTAGAACTGGTGGGCTAGTGATGTAGGTATTGATGTAAATGATTGCTTAAGGCGGTGCTACAGCAATGTATAAAAACTGAAGCTCCCAGAGCCAAATGTTATTTGTTCTTCCATAACTGAGATGAACTGTAACCTGCTCAGGTAGAATTTAATAACAGCGTGTCTGAACTGCACTTGACTTGATCTCTGCTCATCTCCAGGCTTCTCATTCGGTAAGAACTCGTTGGCTTTTGCATAATTAATTTTAATTAATTAATTTTGCATAAACATAATTTATTAAATTTAATGGAGTTAGAAGTTAGCAGGAAGTTAGCTCGCTAGTTTCCATCTAAACATAAGCCTGTTCTGACTGAGAGATTTCTGAAAAAATTCTAACGTACAGCTCTGCTATCACTTCCAACATAAACGAAGACAGAAAAAAACAACAACAGTGACTCTTGGTACTGAAGTTGGGCTAGCTGGTATATAATGATGTGCTACCTGATTGCTAGTGACACAACTATGTTAGCATAACATAACCACAGTGAAGCTGGAGGATAAATGCTAACTTTTTTCCACTCCATAAAAAATAGGGTTCCCGATGGTTAGGGACAAATGCAATCGCATTTGTCTAGATGCCAACCCGAGGCCTGGAGTTGCCTACCTCTGGACTAAAGTCAACTCACTTTGGTAATGTAAATATAATATGGCCAATATTATAGTTATTATATTAATCATTATTAGTTATTACAGCATTAAACTTGAACTCGGGGTCAAAGATTCAAGTTGCAGTTATTTATATTTCCTATCACCTTAAATCTTCACTCAAAGACAAGTATCTTTGACAGTGTATATATATAGATGTATTATATATATATAAGAGACAAATATTGTTCTTTTAATATGTTGGCATTACTAAATTTGACTCAGTGCTTACATATATGTAAAAACAAAATGTACGAGCTGTGATAACTGTGTCTGATAGAATGAAGAGTAGACTCATATATAAAATATTCCTTTATTGGGTGAGAAAATCAGACCATGTCATAACTGCTTTAAGTCATACAGAATAGATATCAGAGCCTTAAACAGGCAGACTTCTGCTAAATGGGTCAAACTGGGCAGAAAGTATACAAACTAGAGATGGCACGATACTACTTTTTTATGTCTGATACCGATATCATAAATTTGGATATCTGCAGATACCGATATGAATCCGATATAGTGTGTTTTTTAATCAATAAAACTGTTTTTTTAATATCTTGCTGCTTTTTGTATAAGTTAATACTCAAGTTAAAAAAAACAAAGAAACACTAAAGTTATTCTGTTATACCTGTATGCAAAAAATACACTGCACCCAAAATATTTCATAGTTCAACAATACTGATCAATCTAATAAACTTAAAACTACTCCATCCTCCCTATTCTGGTATTTTAAAGAGTAAGCAACCTAACTAATAGGGTTCTAAAACTCCCAGCAACCCCCCCCCCCCCCCCCCCCCCCAAAAAAAAAAAGAAAACAGGGAATCACCCTCCACTTCATGATGCTTAATCGACGTAATCAACTTTGATTTGATGCAGTGTGAAATAAAATGCACAGAAATCAATTATTTTTTCAAGAATAATTAAATAGATTCAACATCTTTCTTCAACAGAACTGCAGACTGCACAGATGGTTCCCAAAGGAAAAAGTACTACAGCTTACTAGGGTTTATTAGACTTAATAGTTACTATATACAGTAATGGACTTCTATACATTTTACATCAGATTATTTATTAAAAGCGAGACATTTTAAATAAAAGAAAAGTATGTCTCTGTGCCCCCCCTGTCACGGTTCTGGGTCCGTCGGACCCAGTAGTTTGAGTTTTATTATGTTTTGGTTTTAGTTTGCATCAGGGATTGTTTTCTTGTTCTCTTGTAGTGTTGATTATGATGATGTTTATTATTTGAGTTTCATGTTTCTGTGGTGTTTAGGATTTGTTCTTCAGTTGTGTCTGCTTAGTATTTGTCTAGCTCCATGTGCCATTTTCTGTCTGTCTCTCTATGTCGAGTTTGTGTCTTAGTGTGATGGTTGCTTGTTCCTGTTTTATTGTGATGGTCTGCGTCTCATGTGAGTGTGTTCAGTTTTACCTTTGTCTCGTCTTGTTGATTATTCCCAGCTGTGTCCACCACCTGTGTGTAATTCCCCTGTGATTCTCTGTGTATTTAAGTCATGTCTGCCGTCATTGTAGTTGCTGGTCCGTCTGTGTTTCCACCCTGCTTCATCTGTGTGTTTCCCTGCAGTCTACCATCATCTGTTTCCGCCCGCTCTCATTCATGTCCAGGTTCGTGTTCTATAGTTAGTTTGTTCCCAGTTTAGTTTAGTCATTGCTCCGTTCGCCGTTTGTCCATTTCCTTTTTGTGTTTAATAAACCACCCTCACACCCATACAAGTGCCTGCGTTTGGATCCTCCTTTATTTTCCACACGGCTCATCTCACTCGCCGTGACAGTACGGACCAGCCAGATATGGATCCAGCGGCATTCACCCCACCCACAGAGCTTCGAAAGCTCATAACGGACTCTGTGTCAAAACTAATCAACCTGTGGCTCAAGCATGAGGGAGAAGCGTTTCTCTACGTTCTGGAAGTCAGGCTGCAACAGCTTATCACGGATTATCCCTGGCTATTGGACTCACTGCACCCTCTGGTACAAAACTTCATTCTCCACGAACTTCACCTCCACCCTCCAGGCGCTGCCGCTACCGCTTCCCAACCCAGCCCGCCGGTGAAGGTTTTGCCCGGCCCGCCGGAGGTTTTGCCCGGCCCGCCGGAGCAGTCGGCAGGGAGGAAGCGACGTTCGCGTCACCGGCGCGGCGCCCCGCAGCCGGACTTCAGGATGTCAAATCGGCCAGCTGTGGTGAGTGAAAGGGACACTTTTGTTGACTCTGTTGCTTCTGTGACTGTTGTTTCTGGGGCATTTTTTCGTGTTTCGACTGAGGATAACAATGATTTTTCATCCATGCCCATAGCATCTAAGACTGCCTGTTCTGAACCCGCGTTCCATGTTTATGACCGTGTCCGTTCCATTGTCCCTTCCTCAATTCCATCCCAGTCAAATGCCAGGCCTGTAACGCCGCTATCAGTTCAGCCAGCCACTCCACCACCTGTTACTACTTCGCTACCTGTAGCTCAGTTACCACCAGTTCAGCAGCCTGCCCACTCATTTACCCAGCCTTTATCCTCACAGCCTCATTACAAGCAGGGAACACACTCCACACAAACTTTTGCTGGTTCATTTAAGCTGGCCATCTCAGAGACAGTTGCTCCCTCTAGGGCCTCCCCAGAGGCTGGGTGTCAGTCACCAGCCAACTCTGGACCCCTAGAGGTCAAGACACCAGCACCAGCAGCCTCACCGGAGAACTCACCTGAACAGTCTCGGCTCTCAGCACCCCCTGAGAGCTCAAGTGAGTTCACCCGTCCGCCTCAGTCCTCTGCTGAGTGTATTGGGGAACACTTCCAGCCCTCTGAGGACTGTATCCCACTGTTGCTGCCTGAGTCTAGCCACGGTGCTGCTCAGTCCCAGCCAGTGTCCACACTGGCAGAGGTCTCCGTACCTGCTGCTTCAGAGACTGCTTTCACTGGAGGGCCTGAGGAGCCCGTCCAGTCTCAAGCCACGTCTGCTGGAGGGCCTGAGGAGCCCGGCCAGCCTCAAGTGTCGTCTGCTGGGGGTTTAGGAGAACCCAGCCAGCCTCAAGTGTCGTCTGCTGGGGGTCTAGGAGAACCCAGCCAGCCTCAAGTGTCGTCTGCTGGGGGTTTAGGAGAACCCAGCCAGCCTCAAGCGTCGTCTGCTGGGGGTTTAGGAGAACCCAGCCAGCCTCAAGCGTCGTCTGCTGGGGGTTTAGGAGAACCCAGCCAGCCTCAAGCCTCGTCTGCTGGAGGGCCCGAGGAGCCCACCCAGCACATCCTCACATCTGCTGGTGGTCCTGGAGGACCCAGCCAGCACATCTCCACATCACCTCCTGCAGCATCACCGCCGTCAGGTTCCGCAGCCGTCCCGCTGCCGTCCCGCTGCCGTCTTCATCATCTTCGCCTGGTCCAGCCTCCGTGTCTTCAGCATCGCCTGGTCCAGCCACTGCTTCGTCCTCGTCTGGTCCTGCCTCGTCTGGTCCTGCCTCGTCTGGTCCTGCCTCGTCTGGTCCTGTGGTTGCCACGCCGCCGTCGGTGCCAGCTCGACCCGTTCCGCCTTGCCTCTGCCGGCCGTTTTCCGGGCCTCTAAGATGGCGTCATGGCCTTCGGGGACTGCCTCCGGAAGGTGTTCGTCGCCGCCGCTGGCATCGCGGCCGTCCTCCGGACCTGCTCGGTGGCCGCCACTGCCTTCCACGTGGTCGGCCTCCGGAACTGTTTGCCCGCCGTTGCCGTGTGCACGGTCGGCCTCCAGAACTGCATTCGCGCCGCCGTTGCCGTCCGCACGGTCGGCCCCCGGACCTGCTTCCTCGCCGCCGTTGCTGCACGCACGGTCGGCCTCCGGAACTGTTTGCCCGTCGCCACCGTTGCCGTGTGCACGGTCGGCCTCCTGAACTGTTTGCCCGTCGCCACCGTTGCCGTGTGCACGGTCGGCCTCCTGAACTGTTTGCCCATCGCCACCGTTGCCGTGTGCACGGTCGGCCTCCTGAACTGTTTGCCTGTCGCCGCCGTTGCTGTGTGCAGGGTCGGCCCCCTGAACTGTTTCGGCTCTTGTGTTGTCGGCCCCCGGACTTTACTGTGGACTCGTGAATGGTCTTGTTTTGTGTTGGCCTGTTTTTGGTTTATTCTGGTCTCTTGTGCTCCTTGTTTTTTTGTTTCGGTGAGTGTGTTCAGTTTTACCTTTGTCTCGTCTTGTTGATTATTCCCAGCTGTGTCCACCACCTGTGTGTAATTCCCCTGTGATTCTCTGTGTATTTAAGTCATGTCTGCCGTCATTGTAGTTGCTGGTCCGTCTGTGTTTCCACCCTGCTTCATCTGTGTGTTTCCCTGCAGTCTACCATCATCTGTTTCCGCCCGCTCTCATTCATGTCCAGGTTCGTGTTCTATAGTTAGTTTGTTCCCAGTTTAGTTTAGTCATTGCTCCGTTCGCCGTTTGTCCATTTCCTTTTTGTGTTTAATAAACCACCCTCACACCCATACAAGTGCCTGCGTTTGGATCCTCCTTTATTTTCCACACGGCTCATCTCACTCGCCGTGACACCCCCCCCCCCCCCCCCCCCCCTTTTTTTTTTTTTCCCTGTTAATGTCCTATCGGCCCCCCTGGCTAAACTTTGCAAGATCTACCCCTGCACAGTTACCAGCCGTCAGCTCCTGGTGTAGAAAGTAATAATTTTTTAAAGGATGACGTGAGGGTTAAATAAATTCAAACAACAGCTTATCAAGCTTAAACGTGCTGCTGTTGTTCAGCTGCTGGTTTCCTCTTTCTGGTGCAAAGTGGGCCAAAAACAAACAAGAGAGACGGAATTGAAGTAGCAGCAGGAGAGGGAGGGAGAGAGAAGAGGCAGTCCCTCCATATATCGGTTGTTAAGCTTAACGTGGGAATGCTTTACAAACATTCAGAGATGAACTTACACATTTGCTTTACTTCTCTCTGGGATCACTTCCACAGAGATGAAATGCTGGTTTGGCAGCGAGGCTCCAACTGCTCAACCAGACCGCCGACAGGTCTGGCACGCCACAGCAGCTCTATCACGTGACGCATACTGCTCTGACGTGCTATGGTTATGAGCCGAGTTATGCCATGTTGCAAGTTTTGTCAGGTGCTTTTTTGATATTTAATGGATCGGATTACATTTTTTATTTTTCTCCGATATCCGATCCAGTCATTTACGTCAGTATCAGACTGATACATAATATCAGATTGGTTCATCTCTAATTAATAAACTAATACAAGTAGCCACTGGTTGCACTGATGTGATTAGACTCTTGTGAGTCATCAATCTCTCAAATGTCCTTCTCTCTCCTCCAGGGAAACATCTTACCGACCAGAGCTGCAAGCCACTTCCTCCAAATATGATGAAGGTGTGTGATTTTCAGCAACAGGGACACTTTCCAAGTTTCAGGAAATGATTTGTGGTTAAAGTAGCAGGACTGTCGAGCACATTTTTATATTTCAAGATGCCGTTTTTAAAAAAAGGAAAATATGACAGCCAAAAGCTTTGTACCTGTGCAAGTCTGTCAGATCGGTGCATTTATATGAATATGACGCAGTGTTTTTTTTTTTCCTGTAAAATTCTGTAAACTATAAACCAAAACTGTGCTTCTGCTTTTTATAATTATATTAAATTCAACATGTCACATCTTGTTGTTGTTTTTTCTCTAACTTACTTGTCTCCATGTTATACTCTGCAATAGTACTGTGATTTGTGCATTTAATCTGTTATTGACAGTGAGGTGCTGCTCTAGGTTTTATAGTAGTTACTGTCAAAAAGAAACATAACTTAAATATTCCTTGATTAGCATCTAGGAAATGATCATTGAGGCGCTTTTGTGCTTCAAGGAAAGCAGGAGGAAACTAGAGACTACAGGAAGGAGTAGTGAGAGTTTTATCGCCCTCTGCAGTTTGTGTAAGTGCAAAAGCTTACAGCACCTGGTATTCCCAGGCGGTCTCCCATCCAAGTACTGACCAGGCCCGACCCTGCTTAGCTTCCGAGATCAGACGAGATCGGGCGTGTTCAGGGTGGTATGGCCGTAAGCGAAAGAAGAGCACAGAAACAGCCTTTTTAAACATGCTGTGATGACACATGCACACGTTTTCTCTTCTATATAGAAGTTAAAGTCTCCAAACGACAAAAATGTTAGAATTACAAAACACACGGTTCTATAATAATCTAACATATGTTATTATGGAGATGTTACTGTGGGAAAAGTATTTCTGCAGCTCAGTGTTGAAGCTGCAGTTAACAACGAATAGCTGCATGCTTTCGCTGTAACATATAAAGCTTGGCACAATAATATATATCAAACTGTGAGACACTTGCCACTTATAAAATGCCCTTTATATAGCAAAGCTTTCGCTTACGGCCATACCACCCTGAACACGCCCGATCTCGTCTGATCTCGGAAGCTAAGCAGGGTCGGGCCTGGTCAGTACTTGGATGGGAGACCGCCTGGGAATACCAGGTGCTGTAAGCTTTTGCACTTCCACACACAAACTGCAGAGGGCGCTGCTGCTCACTCACAGAAAACAGAACCAGAAAAAAAAACTTCATTAAAATGCTTATAAAAATAAGGCATTTCGCTTTTGTGCAAAAGTTGATAATCATCTCACTCTTATCTCACTCTATCTACTTTTCTGGTGTGTATTTTCCAGCAGAGGTTTAGCTCTGTGTCAAGTGTCTGACATTTTGTGGATGTCAGAGAGCATCATTATTATTTCCTAACTTTAGGTTTCAAAACAGGAGGGAGACTGATATTTACTCACAGTAAATATCAGTCTTCCTCCTGTTTTCTATTTTGCAGAGCCTTATTGATGAGCCACAGCTGTTGTTTTATTTTCTCCCCCTGATATCTGTAACTTTATCATTTAAACTGTTGATATGGCTCCAAGCAGCCCCATTAACTTTGTAATTGACTTTTGTTTCCTCCTTTCTCCTCTCTATTATTTACTGCCGATATATTGTGAGTTTATATCAGTAGCATTTGAGCAAAACCTGGTGAGGATTTAGAAGAGCTTCAACATCCCATTAAATTCAAATTCAAATTTTATATGTCGCATACACAGTCATACACAGTACGATATGCAGTGAAATGCTTACACAACTGCTCGTGACCTAAAGAAAAAAGAAAAGGCTATGAATAAGATAGGAAATAAATATGAAAATTTATGGAAATGAAGAAATATAATGTCCAGTGTTGTGCAATCCACATTATGTCTTGTGCAGAGCAAATATGCTTAAAGTGATTTAAGTGATGAAGTGAAAACAATGTCCAGAATGTCCAGTGTGTGTGTAAGAACCATATGTGTGGGTCAGTACTGTGTGGTGGTGTGATTGAGAGACCGTATCGCCTGCGGGAAGAAGCTCCTCCTCAGTCTCTCTGTGTTGGTCTTCAGGGAGCGGAATCGCTTCCCTGACCTCAGCAGAGAGAACAGTCTGTTGTTGGGATGGCTGAGGTCCTTCACGATCTTCCTGGCCTTGGTCCAGCACCGCCTGCTGTAGATTGAGTGCAGGTCAGGGAGCTCGGAGCGGATGGTGCGCTCAGCTGACCGCACAACCCTCTGTAGAGCTCGTCTGTCCTGCATGGTGCTGTTCCCGAACCAGGTTAAGATGTTTCCCGCCAGGATGCTCTCTATGGTGCACGAGTAAAAGTTCCTGAGCACCTTGGAGGGCAGTTGGAAGTCTCTCAAGCGTCTGAGGTGGTAGAGACGCTGACGGGCCTTTTTCACCACGGTGTTGATGTGACAGGACCATGACAGGTCCCGCGTGATGTGAACTCCGAGGTATTTGAAGCTGTCCACTCTCTCCACTGGGCAGTCGTTGATGACAGGGGTCTGGTAGTTCCTCTCCTGCTTAGTGCTGAAGTCCACTATCAGCTCCTTTGTCTTACTGAAGGAGGTTGTTCCTCTGGCACCAGTTCTCCAGATTCCTAATCTCCTTCAGGTAGGCCGTCTTGTTGTTGTCAGAGATGGGCTTTGATCTCATGGTGAAATATTAAAAAGTATACACATTAAAATCTTTTAATATGAGGTTGTACAATGTCTTAAATTGACATGGCTAATGCCTATTAACTTCTCATCAGTGATCATGGATGAATAATGAAGGAGGAGGACTACCGCACTAAAGTGAGTTTACAATCCAACATAGAAACTGACCCCCTGAGATGGAAAACTTTTATATTCAATGATACTCAAAATCCTCATTCTTGACTTATTACCAAAAGAAAAAAAATTATTATATGTTCTGATGACATTCAGTTGGATCTGATTTACACATCAGAGGTTTGTTCAAGTAAATATATTCAAGTCAAGTGAAATAAAGAGCAGAAAACACTTCATGAGAAGCAATGCAAAACGTGACTTTCAGCAAAGCCGTGCTGTCACACTGTGGTTAGACTGAGGGTTTGTCAACAGTCTGATGACACTGCATCAGAGACTTGTCTTTAAACACTTTGTTCTTTTCGTGACCACAACTCAACACCTTGTGAGTGTTTGCAACCTGGTAATGCACCGTGACCCGAAACTGTGAACAACTGAATCTGTTCTGAGAGCAGAAGAAACTTCTATGAATGCAATAACTCTAGATGTTATCACACTAACTACATGTTATAATGTAACACTTTGTGTCATGTAAAACTCTGAAGTCAAGGTTATAAATGGCTGTTTTTGACAACTTTTGAGTTTACCTTTATATATTTCACTTTTAAAACTTTACAGTCATCATTTCATTGTGACTAAATCTAAGCAGGAATGTTTTTTAATCTCTATAAAAACGTTTTTAATCAGTCAATTTTAATATGAATTGAAAAATATAAATTGTATATTTCAAAACTATGTTTAAGTTGCTGATGCTTTTAACTGGACTTGGAGTATACATGCATAATAAACTGGACTGGGTTAAGAACACAGCTGCACTCTACAGGAAGGGCCAGAGTCGTCTCTATTTTCTGAGGACAATGCTCAGGATTTTTTCCAAATCTGTTGTGGCCAGTGCCATCCTCTATGCTGTTGCATGCTGGGGCAACAGGTTGACGGTCACAGGTGCCAACAGACTCAAACTGATCCGCAAGGCCAGTAATGAGTGGAGATGGAGATGGACTCCTTCAGGGTGTCTGAGAGGCAGATGTCGTCCAAGAAAAGAAGATCATTCAATGAGAGACTGAGATTACCCAAATGCACCACTGAACAACACAGGAAATCATTCCTGCCCGTGGCCATCTCCCTGCACAACTCCTCCATCTAATACAGTTATACCCGCTGGCACATGTTCTACAGTAAAATAACAAATGACATAATTCACAAGTTAGAGTTACAGTTTTTCTCAGTCGCTTTGGTGCGTTTCTCAGATCAGAATTGAAATTCTCATAACTATTAGTTCAACCTCCACAACACTCAGTCATTTGTGCACATCATAGTAGCAATTTCTCCTCTCTCTGAACAAACTGCAAATGATTTTGGACATGAATCAGTTGCTTCCATACATTTCCCTGCTGCTTTCTGACATTTCCATTTGCTTATGTCATGTCAGTCAAAAGTAATCATACCTATGGATGCTGAATAGTCGTTCCCAATAAAACGAATAGTCATACATCCATTGCTTGAGTCATCACACACAAAATTGTTGAACTAGTTATCACATGCCAAATATTGGCCATCTGTCAAGCAAATCCTATACCTTTCTGTATCATTGTTCCTGGAAATGTCTCCGAAATTGAACAATTGATCTCGGGTGAATTACAGCTGTCACTCATGAGGAGGCGTGTGAAAGTTTAGTTGTAACCAATGACAAACAACTTGTTCACTGTCAATAATGGATGAATCCTGTGAATCCCCAATTGGCAAGCATATATAAACTGCGCAGGAGCTAGTGTGTACCATTTCTACACTTCTGTGACACAAAATGGAAGGTCAGCAACGTGGAAGAGGGGTGAGGATGCGGGGAGGAAGGGGAAGGGGAAGAGGGAGAAGAGGCAGATATAGGCGGATTCCTAATGAAATAAGGGCTACAATTGTGGACCATGTTGTCAATCACGGCCTCACCATGGAGGAGGCTGGTCGAAGGGTGCAACCCAATATTGGAAGAACTACTGTCAGTTCAATCATTCAAACATTCCGTAGGGAAAACAGGTATGCAAACAGTAATACACTGTACTGTACTGTGCCATCTCAGACACATCACATGTTACTGTACTGTATTTGCAATTTCACAAAAAGTTCACTCTGCACCACATAGGATTGTAAGACAACCTCGCGGAGGCGGAAGAGGGCCCCTTTTTACCCCACAGCAAGAAGAAGCCATTTGTGCAATGGTCATTGCAAACAATGCAATAAAGCTGAGAGACATACAAAGCGCTGTCATAGAGAATTACACGGTATTTGGCAATATTGAATCTGTTCCAATTTCAACAATTGACAGAGTACTCAAGAAAAATTAAATCCACATGAGCAAATGGCCCTGCTAGCAGCCATGGATGCAGCATGTGACGACATCACAGCAGGGTCCTGCAGAGGATGGATTCGCCACTCCAGGAGATACTTTCCTCGCTGCATTGCGAGGGATAACATCTGTTGTGATGTAGATGAAAATATGTGGCCAGACAGACAGGAACGTCTGGATGTGCCAGAATGATTTACTGTACTGTTACATGTGCTGTTTATTGTTCACATTAGTGCACAGCTCTACCAAATGGGTGATTTTATGTTTACATGTATTCTACAGTGAACAAGTGACTGTAGCATATTTTTCTTTTGCACAATTCTGTAGGATTACAAACACTTCTACACAATGGAAATGTGAAACGTACGTATTCAGTGTCTCAGTTACTCCCAAGACTCCCATAACATCTACAGTGACTTTACTGCACATTTCAGATGGCTGTACAGGTAGGCCATAGTGCTGTCGTCAGCATTTTCAGGTGTCACCAATTGTTTTTGCAATGGGAAACACTGAAATTATAAACTGTCATAGTGGAAACATGACAATGCCATTTGACTATCTTGTTCATAAAGATGGTGTCAAGACTTTTCATTTTGATGGCACTGACAGTTTCATTGACATGGATACTTGCTTTTGAGGTATGGATAATCAATTCTGTGCATGTGACGTGCTTTTGCAGGCTATCCACTAGGTTTTGCAGTTTGCACTAATTGTTTTGGGAAATGCACTAACTGCTGTGCAAATGTTAATGGTGTTCTGAGAAACGCACCAAAGCGACTGAGAATAACTGTAAATGTCAGTCACACACATTTCCCCTCACCTCTTGATATTTGTGATTGTGTGATTCGTGTGTATAGATAGATAGATAGATAGATAGATAGACAGACAGATAGACAGACACACACACAGACAGACACACACACACACACACTTGGAGCAACTGTAATCCACATAATTTCCTTAGGGATTATTAAAGTAATCTGATTCTGATTATTCACTTTAAATATGAATACCACACCAGACAGCTCATATTATTCAGAAAGCACCTTTATTGCTTCAATGCAAATTAGAAGGTGATTAACAGCCAGATGCTGCTAATCCACTGCATTTGAATAATTGCTCATCAGCATATGTGAGCAGCTCTATAAAAGCAAACATTTTGTCAGTTTGCTGGTCTGGAGTATTCAGGTGTTTGTTAACACAATGTCATAAATGTTCCCAGGAACGGATGACCCAGAAAATTCACCCCAGGGTCAAACTGTGCAGTTCTCAGAAAAAGCTCAAAAATCCAGAAGCTACATCTCAGACTCTACAGGCCTCAGTTAGCAAGTTAAATGTTAGAGGCCATGACAATTAGAAAAAGTTTGAATAAGTGTGGCTTGTTTGGAAGGGTTGCAAGGAGACAGTCTCTGCTCTCTAAAAACAGCATGACAGCATGGCTGCAAGTTTAGTAGCAAATTTGCAAAGCATAACAGCACAAACACCGCATACCAGCTGTTAGCATGGTGGTGAAGGGGTGATGATTTGAGCTTGTCTTGCAGCTACAGAACCTGGGCCCTTGCAGTCATTGAGTTTTCCATGAAGTCCCTTGTATACCAAGTAGTCTACAGTCAAAACTGAGTTTTGGTAATGCAGCAGGACAAAGATCCCAAGCACATCAGCAGAGCTACAACAGAATCAAGGTGTTGCAATGACCAGGTCACAGTCCACAACTCAACCTGAAAAACAGTGCTGGGAACTTAAGAGGGCTTTACATAAACAATACCACAAACCTCAATGAACTGACGAAACGATGTAAAGAAACGTCAGCCAAAACAACCGTGTGACAGACTAAGAGTCATACAGAAACAATTTGGTGACACTACTGCTGCTAAAAGGTGGCTCTGCAAGCTACTCACTCATGTACAGTGCTTAGTTTTTCAGAGTACTCTATAGATTCCTATGAAAACACTCTTTTCCACATGACTGTATGTCAGATAAAAGAGATATGATCTGTGAAGAGGATTCTGAGAAGAGAAAACATCTGGGGACCTGTCCCGAAAAGTTCATTTTGTTCATCTGGACGTAGAGTTTTCAGTAGCAGGAACGCTCTGTCACTCATCCGAGTTCGACTTCAGACTTCTTCTGTCTCAGCTCAGTGCAGGTTTCCCCAACCTTTGTTTGAATTTAGACTTTACATATTGTCCAGTTTCAGCAAGGGAACTGAAAAGTGTGCTGAGGATAAATGATAAATTAGGCAGATGTAAATGAACAACAGCTGCAGGCTGGTGGCTCTGACATCACACCTGATGGACACCTAGAAGGCTAGATTCAATTGTTTTGGAGTTTCTGAAGACCGTCTATGACTCTGGGGTGACATCAGTCATCTTTTATGGTGTGTTCTGCTGGGACAGCTGGGGCTTCCCTCTTTCCCCTGCTGGGATGGGCACGCACACGTCGCTGAGATGTGTGGTCTCAGGTAACTGGTACTGCTGGAGGCTGCAGGTGACATAGTCATACTATACCAGTGTAATAACTGAAATAGAAATGAATAAATAAACAGATAACATAGTCACATGAACAAGAGGAGCCTATAGAGATTCTAAGTAGCTGATCTTGCAAAAGCAAAATGTGTTCTGCACCACAATGCATTCAGGTCACAATTCTGATTGCAAAAGCTGGCAGATAGGACAGGATATTAAAAATAAAACAAAAACCCACCTCCCACCACATGCAGGTCATCCTAGCAGCACTGAGCAGCTCCTACAGTGACACGCTGCTGCAACAACAGTGTGCGAGGAGAAATTTCAGATATCTTTCCAGCTGCTGTCAGACTCTACAATAGAGTCTTAGTGCCCACTTTAAAATTAGGTGTATACAACATCAGGGGAATAACAACACGTGATATATTACACCGTGCCATTATTTACTTAACAAAAACTAAGCCAAAAGGCCGTTTCTGCACTTTTTTCACAAATGTCAATATTTTTTTATTTACTTATTTTTAAAACATGTGGTTTATTGAATTGAAAAAAAAAAATAGCTGCAATTGTTGTAACGCGAGCTATGAAAGACAACCTGCATCTGCAGCTGTGGTCACTGGTCCTCACATCATGTTTGCAGCATGTTCTGAACCACAAACAGAGCAGTGCTAACTGGTGGGCTGGTGATGTAGACACTGATGCTAGTTAATTTAAGGTGGGGCTGCTGAAATGTTTAAAAGCTGAAGCCCCCAAAGTTTTACTTGTCTGTGACACAAATGAGCTCCAACCTGCTCGGGTAGAATTTAATAACAGCTGAGCTGCACTAGACCTGGTCTCTGCTCATCTTGACTCCTCGTTTGGTAAGAACTTTTTATTTGCATATTTAAAATCTTTTATAGACAGCATGTTTATTTTGAATAACTCGATCTCCTGCCACACTTATACTCACATTCACTAACCAGATATGGGCTTTAAAACATGCATCATCTGGGTTCTGTGACCATGAATATCGTGCATAAGAAATGTGCATGCACAGGCAGAGGCCTATCTTTTTTTATTTATGTTCAAATAATGTTCAATTTTAATTCCCCCTTTAGAGCATTTCATTTACTGAAGACATCTTCACCATCCGCTGTTCCAGATGACTGACTCGTGCCTGAACTCCTGCAGGTTAATCTACCAACCACTGATCAGTAAAGCAAAAAGTCCTCAGTTGGAAATGTTTGCTTAAAAGTTTCATATCTTTATAATATAAATAATTATATTCAGCAAGAATGTTGTCATGACTGAGTGCAATGACCGTTTCCCTCTGTAAGGTTCAATGTGTGGATGCAAGTAGAGAAGTTGTCTTTAGATACACCTCATGAATAGGGGTGGGTTTTTATAATCGATTTATCGATTAAAATCGATTCTGGCTTGGATAACGTGAAATCAATCCATTAAAATCCTGAATTGATTTTTTTAAATATAAATTTATTTTGCCCGAAATGCCAGAATCTCTGGTGAAAGATCACAAACTTTCAACAACCACCAAACAGCTAAGACAGTAAATGAGAGCAGGAACACGGATTCTGCACAAAGATGTAAACACACAGCGCGGAGCGCGGATCAGAATCAGTTAGATGTCGCCTTTCTCACAGTCGGGGCTGAAAGCCGACAGCTCGCTGATTCTGATCTGTCGGCGGGTCCGCGCTTTGTGTTCACGCCCTTTTTGCGCTGATCATAAAGCTGTTAGTTTTATCTCTCTCCAAACAACATTGACTGAACCAGCAGCAAACGAAGCAGCAAACTACGCTTCACATAAACATCGTCATGAATTCACTCTGACTTTTGCTGTTTTGCTTCCACCACGATGCACAGCTCTCTCTCTATGTCTGTCTGTTGTCTTGCTTGTTACACAGAAGTCTACCGTTGTTTACAGGCTGTCAGCTGCTGTTTTACTTACTTCCGAAAAGAAAACCCAATTTCTGCCGTTCAATACTAAACAAATGTAAACTTTTTAAAATTATGCAAAATGCAAAACGCTTAGCAGTGTCTCTAATAAAACCGCGGTAATGTCAGAAGTAACGTTCATATGTTGATTAATGGTTTTCTTTCATTTTTGATGTACTGCAGAATATTTTTATAAAATCCCAGAACAGTAAAACGCCTTCATGTTTTTCTGTGTTTTATCTTCAGCTACTTTGACACAAAGGCATCTGCTGTGATGCTCACACCTCTGATAACGTCTTGTGTGTGTCAGCTTCCTTTTTATAGATACAATAAAATGTACTGTACTGATCTGAATTATAATATTTCTGACTGTCCAAATTTCCCAGATTCAAATTGAATCGAATCGTGGATCGAACTGATTCGGTACCTTGTGAATTGGAAGCGAATCGATTCTAGAAATCAGTGACGATACCCTGCCCTACTCATGAACTCATCAACTGAGAGTTAAAAAAATCATCAAATTTATTTAAATGACTTGTTGTTAATTTCCACTACTTTACATAAAAACTTCTGTCACATGGTAAATGGCCTGTATTTGTATAGCGCTTTTACTAGTCCCCCCTAAGGACCCCAAAGCGCTTTACACACCCAGTCATTCACACACTGGTGGAGGCAGCTACAGTTGTAGCCACAGCTGCCTTGGGGCAGACTGACAGAAGCGAGGCTGCCATATCGCGCCATCGACCCTTCTAGCCAACACCAGTAGGTGAAGTGTCTTGTCCAAGGACACAACAACCGAGACTGTCCGAGCTGGGGCTCGAACCGGCAACTTTCAGATTACAAGGCGAACTCCCAACTCTTGAGCCACGATCACCCCAAATGAGCTGCTATGCAGGCATATTCAAATATTTCTAAGATTATAAGGTCTTACCAGCAAACTCCACAATTTTATTTGTGTCTTCGTGAAAAAAGTCAAGTTTAATCTTGTGAATGTAAAAAATTATTAGGTAAAGCAGCCCCTTCATAATGTCTACATGCTACCAAATGTATGTAAATGATTACAATTTCCTGTTTTAAAAAAATCAAGTAATACTTTTAAAAATTACACAATATTATTGTTCAACATGTCCTCCGTGGCTCTCTGAAAAGTTTCAAAATATTTACTAAAGTAAAAATTAGACTGGTTTTGATATTGAATTTTTGGAAGCTGTTATATTGATATTGATTTTTTATTTTTATTTTATTTTATCATTTAATGATTTTAAAAGTCATCATTAAAAGGAATAAGAAAGTAATGACACATGTTTTTAGTTAGTTTCATTTACTTTAATTATTATTTTTTAAATGATCCTTGGCGCATATATTCCTTTCAGGCACTCTCCAATAACCTGCGGTCTTTACAGTGAAGACACGCAAACATCAACCTGGAACATAACTGTATGAAAATATATGATCCGTATTCGTCTTAGTTCATAGTTACACTGTTTAAAATAGAATATTAAATCAAACAGCGGTAATTACCTGTCCAGCAGAGATTCGCTAGCTCTTGTTTCATTTCAAGCTCAGTTAAATTATTTCTTTCTGCTTTTCCTCATCAGCGATCTTCCGTCTTTTCTTTTCGACTTGTCTCTCAGTCCGCGCTTCCTGCTCAAGTAAGTCAGCCCCCTCCTCTGGCGCGCATGCTCTGCGCAGCGCGTGCACCACAGGTGTGGAGAAGTACTGATTAGTGCTCCAGTTTCAACATAAACGCTTCCAGAAAGCGAAACATGCTCCTTTTCAGACTAAAATATCAACGTTTCAAACCATACTCCAGGGTTTTTAGTTCACCGTTTACGAGGTTTAACAAGAAAATAAAAGACAAATCTGAATGTTTGAAAATGATTTGAAAAAATTCTGTAAAGAATGGATCAGAAATACTAAAATTATCCTTTTACTTAAATTTAGTTGCTTTATTCATTTGTTACATAAGTTAAACAAACTTATGTGGGTTTCTATATAAGTCAATAAAGAAACAAGAACAAACTGAGAGGTTCTGGAAGCGTGGAGTTCAGTTTGCAAATTTATCTAATGCAAAAAACATCTATGAATAAAACTTTTTTTAATTATTATTATTTTTATTTTTTATTTTGAATAAATGAATAAAACTTTGTTGGCCAGCAACTTTTCAAAAAGACAAAAAAGAGAAAAGCTGGTCATAAAAAGAAGCTATTATCTGGGGGGAAATAATCATTTGATCCTCTGCTGAGTTTGTAAGTTTGTTCACTTATATTAAATGATCAGTCTCTAATTTTTTTTTAAAGTATTTTCATTTTGATGTAATGAGACAGAATATCAACCAAAATTGAATAAAAAATGTATTTGCTAAAATAAATGAATTGATTTATATGTCACTGAGTGAAGTAAGTATTTGATCTCAAACACAACTTAGTACTTGGTGGAGAAACCTTTATTGCCCAGCACTGCGGTAATATGTTTCTTGTAGTTGGTCACTGGGTTTGCTCACATCTCAGGAGGGATTTTTTTCCACTCCTCCTTCCACAAACTCTCTAAATTCTTTAGATTTCTTTGCTGCTGTTTGGTAACTTTAAGCTTCAGCTCCCTCCACAGATTTTCTTCAGGACTGAGGTTTGGAGACTGCCTTAGCTCCACTCCATGTCCTTGTGCTTCTTCTTTAGCCACACCTTTGTTGCATCAGTGGTATGTTTTAGGCCATTGTCATGCTGGAAGACCCATCGATGACACATCTTCAGTCTTTTGCCTGAGAGAAAGTGGTTCTTGTCCAAGATTTTGCAGTACATGGCTCCATCTACTGTCCGCCTCAGTGTGGTGAAGTCGTCTTGTATCCTTGGCAGAAAAACAGCCCCACAGTATAATGTTTCCACTTCTGTGCTTGACAGTGGGGATGATGTTCTGTGGGTTACACTCAGCATTTCTCTTCCTCCAAACAAAGTGGGCTCAGTTCATGCCACAGAACGCTTGTTGGGTTGTCGAGGATCAAAAACTTACTTCACTCAATTATATGCAAATCAGTGAAAAGAAATCATGTATTGTGTTTTTTTTCTGTTGGTGTTCATGTCTCTCTCCAGTAAAATAAAACATCCACAAAAAATAGAGACTGTTCATTTCTTCATAAGGGAACAAATGTACAAATTCAGCAGGGGATCAAATACTTACTTCTGCCACTACAGTGATGACGCTTTTGTTGCATTAAATTCTTGATCTGGAAAATGTTCCTGTTTTTCTCTCTCCAGGAAACAATGAGGATCATGTTTACCTGTTTGCTGCTTGTGCTGCCCTTTGTTACTGGACTCTCAAAACCAGCCAATCTTCAACCCAACCGAATTGAGAAGCGACTGAATGAAACAAATTATGAAAAGTTTAGACGACAGCATGTAGATGCCAAGATGAGCGTGAAAAAATGTGATACAGAAATGAAAAAAAAGAAAATATATGCTGATCGAAACAAATGTAAGGATGTTAACACATTCATCCTCAGTGATTACAAACAGGTCAAAGCCATTTGTAACGGTCAAGGAAGATATGATCAGACGAATGGCACGACAAAGAGTGTAGCAAAGTTTCGCATTGTTAGATGTGACCTAAAGAACAATGCAGCCAGGAAACCCAAGTGTCAGTATAAAGGCACACTTCTCACTAACAGAATAGTTGTGGTCAAATGTGAAGGAAAGTTACCTGTGCACTATTGTGGTGATGAAATGACCTTTGAATCCAATAATGCAACTATAGGAAAAATCCCCATGCGCTCTACTTCTGTACCCACAAATTTACATTTCTGAGATAACAAAAGAGCAACATTTATCATCAGCTCTAACTAAACGTCGCTGGAAACATCTTCTTCATTATAAGTTTTTATTTGAGTCTGTCTTAGCAATAAGTATATACATTTTTTAACATGTGATCAACCTGTATTTCTTCACGTTACATGAAATAACATAAAACTATTATTTCCTTCTGATGAGGGAATTTTATATTCATCCCACCAATACCGACATATTAATTGTACTGACTGTAGGATGCTGTGTAGAAATAATCTCTTAGATCCAGCTTGCTTCTAATAAAATATTTTTTATCTGATCACAGAATAAGCATATAATAAATGTCACTTTTTGGTGTTTGTTGGTTTTTATATATTTATTTTTTAACATTTGGAGCATCACCAGTTACAAGACTCACAAGCTGACAAGTTCTTATTCAGCGCCCTGTCTCTTGTTTCTTTTGTTTTTAATGTCATCCAATTTTTTTGTTTTCATTTTGGCATGCGATTCATTTCTAAGACTTTTCTAAATGTCTAAAAGACAAAAGTGTAAACGTCGTTGCCATAACGGAGGGGGCTTGAGCATTTGTCCCTTTCCTCTTGGACGTCCCAAGAGCCCTGTTCTTGAGGCATTACTATTTTTTAATCTGTGTACATGTGCTGTCTGTGCCCCTCAACAATAACATTTAACTAATAACCCCAATTTTGCTAAATAAAAGGATCTGGCTTCCACTAGTCACATGATGCCCATTAACTAATTCTCGACTTTGACGGCAGAGGGCATTGGTTACGAGATCACAAAGAACATGCACATTTTTTGCCGCCTGGGTGGTGCGGAGCTGTAAGCGAAACACACAAAGTAATTGGGAGATGCAGACTGGTGCAACAAAAACCAGTAAGTAGGTGTAGAGCGTACACTGTAGTCTATAGCAGCGGTCCCCAACCCCCGGGCCACGGACCGGTACCAGGCCTTGAGTCGTTTGGTACCGGCTCAAGAGAGTTGAAGCTCGTACCGCACAGAAAAAATAAATAACTTACATTATTTCCGTTTTATTTATTATCCGACTCTGAACAGTGTTTTATTTGGAAAAAGACTGAATTCTCTCAGTTACTTCAGTCTATGACTGACTCTTGACGCATGTCAAGATACATTAGTTAATATTAAACCCACAAACTAGCAAAATTAGTAAAAAACAGATGTCTTTGGAGGGTTTCTTTGCAAAGGAAAAAAGGCCCAGTGAGGAGACAGAAGAAGAGTCTATGACAACTACTAAGAAAAAGAAAGCTGCATTTAACAGACAACAAGTGGATATATTGCAACAAGTGATTCCCATGCACCAAGCCCGCTCTGCATAATATATGTGGAGACCAGCTCTCCAATGAGGCAATGAAGCCTTCAAAACTGCTTCGTCACTTGGAGACATTAAAAAACAAGCCTTTGGACTAGTTTAAAAGAAAAAAGCAGGAACAACAGGGACAGAAGCCATTACTGAGGGCCTCCACAACAACAAATACAAGTGCACTGAGAGCATCATACTTGGTGGCTAACCGTATTGCTAAGGCTAAAAAGTCATTCACTATTGGTGAAGAATCGATCCTTCCTGCCACTAAAGACATTTGCTGTGAACTTTTCCCCTTAATATTGGTATGATCCCAGCTCAGGCACTGAGCGAGGGGGCGGGGCAGCTGCTGCCTGCGAGTGCGCTGTTGGAGAAGCGCAGCGAGGCAGACAGAGAACTGAAGTTTGACCAGGTTCCAAAGGAAATCATTCGTACTGTACAAATAATGTAAATATGACGGTGCATCACAAAAGATTGATATCAAACTGATCACTTGACCCATATTACGTTACTTGCTCTTCAAGTGAATCAACAAAAGGTGAACTGAAAAGCCGAACAACAACAATGCTGTTTCTTTAGAGAGTCTCAGCTTACATGTGTGTTTATTTCATATTTTCAGTTGTTTCCCTCCACGGCTAAATAAATCGGTTTCAGTTATGCACTGATATACAAGACTGGACATAAGGAGCTTCTTTCAAAGAAAAACTCTGGTAGATGTTATTTTATATATTATGCTTTGTATGTTGTTCAGTATATTTCTATGCAAAACAAAAGGAATTTCAATACACAGCAGTATATTCACAGTTGAAACCAGATATTTACATACACTTTATGGAAAACACAAGAACATTTTTTTACTGTACAACATCAATTTAGAGTAAACTTGTTTTGTTTTGCATAAATAAATATTGAAATATATTTTGAATTAGTTAAAGAGAGAGAGCTGTCTCTTTTTTATCACTTTCACCAAATTTAGGAGCACATATACACTAAGTTTATTGTTAATTAATAAGAAAACTCCAGACGATTCCATTCTGAGCTGAAGAAGCTTCTGATAGGTTGGTGGCACACCTGTGGATGCATATAAGGCAAAACACAGAGCCTGTTTCTTTGACATGGGAAAATCAAGAGATGTCAACCAAAACACCAGAAAAAGAACTGTGGAGCTCCATAAGTGTGGCTCAGTTTGAATACAATTTGGTGCCATTTACAATTAAGAAATACAGACAGTTTCTCTCTTTACTCTTAAAGTTAACAAATATGTTTTTTATATTTATCAACATAAAAAATAAACATTTAGTCTGATTTGATGTTACAATTAAAAAAGTGTTTTTGTTTTTATCTGAAGAGTTTGTAAATATCTGGTTTCAACTGTATATTTGATGATGTTGGTGTTTGGTTTGATTGTCAGCACAAAGAGGGAGAGAGAGAGGACAGAACAGAGATGAACAAGAGCAGGTGAGACACACATGTTAGTCAAATGGTTGTTTACCAAAAGTATCAGCGTATCATAGGTCCTCATGTATCTCGTACCTAGTGTTTCTTTTTAGGTTTGTTATTTTTCAAATTCTATATTTATTAAGTTTTGCAGGCTTGTTTGTACAACAAGGTTAAATAATTATCTAAACTTTTCTGAATCTAAATAGTGGACTTTGGTAGAATTAAAAAATAAGTGTAGTGCAGGTCTATGATGATTTTTAGTGCTACTATCATCTAGCTCTGATTCTGGTTCTGTCTTGGTTAAATCCTAAGTAGTCCTGCTTCTGAACTGTTGTAGTCCTGTTTTAATTCCGGATCAGTTCTGGGTCTGGTTGAATTGGGGTTTAGTCCTCGTGTCTTGATACAGCCCCGACTTTGTTCTGCCTTGCTGCTTAATTAAAAAACTACTTTAAGGTGTCCTGCACATGTGATATATTTTTCCCTATATGAATATGAACTCAAAACAGAGCCAATTAATCTTTCAGTCATTTCTTCCCCCCCACCCCCCAAGTCCCAGATGCATACTACCCTTTAGGGCTAAGCCCCGGGTGTATCAAATGTCTGCCTCTGCTCTGCTCTACAACAGAATCACAAAGGTGTCTCCAATAAGCTGCAGAGATGATTGTTGTTTTAATTTTTTAACGGTACACAAGCAAAAAATTAGAAGAGAGGTCATGAAGTTTCTTACTAAACAGTAGCGCCCTCTGCAGTTTGTGTGTGGAAGTGCAAAAACTTACAGCACCTGGTATTCCCAGGCGGTCTCCCACCCAAGTACTGACCAGGCCCGACCCTGCTTAGCTTCCGAGATCAGACGAGATCGGGCGCGTTCAGGGTGGTGTGGCCGTAAGCGAAAGGTCAGCTCAGAAACGGCGTTTTTATACATGCTGTAATGACACATACACGCTTACGTTTTTGTTTTCTATATTTAAGTTAAAATGTCCAAACGACAAAAATGTTGGACTTCCAAATCGACCCAACACACCGTGTGCTCTCTGTCACTTTAACACTGCTGTAATCAACGAACATGTCTTCTTATCGTGATGTTACTGCGGGAAAAGCATTTTTGAAGCTCAATTTGAAGCTGCAGTTACAGTTTTTTCTGAATGCTTAAACACTAACTGTGATTCCTGTAGCACAATCTCTAAAACTATTCAGACTTATAGCAAAACCACTCACTGAGTTTGCAAAACTAAAAGCACAAAAACTGCTTTGCACTCAGTTTGCAATTTTGTAACACACACTTTGCAAAACTGTAGGCACAATTCACTGCACAACACTCAATTACCAAATTTCCAACACACTCCTAGCAAAAGTATACACATGTATGGCTATCATTAACACTAACTTGCCAACTGTCTGGCACACTTTCACATGTGAAAACTTTTTTAGATAATTCGTTCACTTTGCAATCAGCCTAAGCACTATAATACAGGTAAGCTGTGTGTGCGGAGTACAATGGAGGGAGCAGAAAGAGTGAGAAGTAGAGGAGGCCGAGGAAGAGGACGTGGAGGTGAAGAAGTAGAATGAAGAGGACGACAAGGACAAGGAGGAGCAAGAGGAAGATGAGGAGGGGGGAGAGGAAGATGAGGAGGGGGGAGAGGAAAATGAGGAGGGGGGAGAGGAAGGGTAGGAAGAGTAAGAAATAGAATTACTGATGACATCAGAGCTACAATAGTGGACCATGTAATCAACCGTGGAGTGACCCTGAGGGTAGCTGGCCAACGGGTCCAGCCTAACTCGAGCCGCTACACTGTAGCAAGTACCATAAGGACAACAAATGAGAATCGGTTAGTTGTGTGCTTAGTAGATGATGGCTTGTGTGTACTGTTTGATACGGAAACACCACTTTTACGAAGGTGTGAAGAGTTAGTCTAGCTGTGTTTGCTTTTGCAAGAGAACTACAATGTTTTGATGATTGGGTGACAGGTTTTCTTATTTGTGTGAAGAGTTTTGCAAAATTAGCCAATAGTTACAAAAAATGTGCTTAAGCAATCAGAAAAAACTGTAATAACGAAGGTTTGCATGTTGTCGCTGTAACATATGAAGTTTAGCACAATAATATAGATCAAACTGTGAGACATTTGCCACCAATAAAAGGTCTTTTTCACAGCTTTGCTTTCGCTTACGGCCATACCACCCTGAACACGCCCGATCTCGTCTGATCTCGGAAGCTAAGCAGGGTCGGGCCTGGTCAGTACTTGGATGGGAGACCACCTGGGAATACCAGGTGCTGTAAGCTTTTGCACTTCCACACACAAACTGCAGAGGGCGCTTCTGCTCCTGCTTGTGCTAAGAGGCATGAGAAGTTAACATTTATGGGTGATAAAATCCTTTTTCTATATTTTTAACATGAGAATATCAGTTTTCCATCTTGTGTTCCAGAGTAATCGGACAAAAGACAAACGTAGAACAAGGAAAAAAGAGGCCAAGTGTCTCACCTATAAAACAAAATAGAATAGAATAGAATAGAATTCAACTTTATTGTCATTGCACATGCACAGGTACAGGGCAACGAAATGCAGTTTGCATCCATCCAGAAGTTCTTTAGTGATATAGATATATTACAATATATATTAGCAATAATATAGATATGTGAGTATATTACAGAAATGGGTCTATTATGGTATGTTATAATGTACACGGTATGAAGTATGTTGTGAATATTCTATAACTATAAGTATGTACAGGCTGTAGTGAGTACAAGCTATGTACAGGATATGAACAGGATATAAATATGAAAAACTATACAGAATATGAAATAAATAACTTTACAGAATCTGGGATATACAGCTATACAGAAATGGGAACTATGCAAGTTGTAAACAGTTGTAGGATTAAAGATTATCGAATGTACAGAATGATTATTTACACAGAGCTATACAGTAGCTGAAAATGACTGTTTTCTGAATAGTCTCACACAGATAAACATTTGCAGGGAATACCTTTTCCTTCAAAACAAACGTCACAGACTGTGTTTTTCTTTACTGATTGTATTTGAGTAGAAACTCAGATTAAAATGGCATGAGTGCTCATAAAACGATTTAACTGTAAAAGTAGGTGTAGTGGATCACTTTGCATAGATGTAGATAAAAGTGCAGTAAGCAAAGACTACAGTGGTCATTGAGCAGCTGTTCCTATAATGTGAATCTGGGATAAAGGCAGAGATTCTTTGTTTGCCTTTGTTTCCTGGTTCTTTCTTTCTTATCCAAATGGAAAAAGAGAGCATAAAAGTACTGTTTACAAGCAGCTTATCTACCTCATTGTGCCCACTATCATAAAATCTTGGTTGACTGAGCACTGAGCCATCTACCACTCGAAATTGAACCTGTGTGGGACAACAACAAAGTCCAGTATACTAAGTTTCAGTAATGTGCAGTTTTTTCTGTGGAAGATGTAAATCTAAATAGATGTCCTATTGTATGCATAATATAGCACTGAAATGTATAAAACAATTTCTAAAGACAAATTTCAATTTATTTTAGATTTTCTCAAATCCAAACAGCGCTAAAAGCATACACACAGTCAAATATTTTTCATACGAGGTGCTGAAGGTTCTGCAATGTTCTGTCAGTGCGCCCCAGGGCAGCTGTGGCTACAATGTAGCTGCCATCACCAGTGTGTGAATGTGTGTGTGAATGTGTGAATGACTGAATGTAGTGTAAAGCTCTTTGGGGTCCTTGGGGACTAAGTAAAGCGCTGTACAAATACAGGCCATTTACTGTGCATGTGTTTATGCTCAAGTGTATGAATAAATTAGTCAGTTTGAAACAGTTGCCATTTAAACAGTAGAAGAGTGGCACTATATTTATATATTTATAAAGAATTTCAAAGAACAATTAATTGATGGTCAAAGCAGGTTTATTTAATTAATATCCAGATTTCCAATTAGTTCCGAATTGATTCAGCAGCAAATCACATCACCAGTCACTTCAAGGCTGTATGTATTATTGTAAGGTAGACCCTACAATAATACATACAGAGAACCCAACAATCATATGACCCCCTATGAGCAAGCACTTTGGCGACAGTGGGAAGGAAAAACTCCCTTTTTACAGGAAGAAACCTCCGGCAGAACCAGGCTCAGGTCGGGGCGGCCATCTGCTGCGACCGGTTGGGGTGAGAGAAGGAAGACGTTTGTTGTAGGTCTGATTGAAGGACTGATGTGATGGTAAGTTGTCTGCTGCTCCGCTTTGAATATTGAGAGATTAGTTGATGGATTTCAAGCCAAATTGTGCCCAAGTTTAAGACCACATTCATTGCTTTTTTTTGTTGATGTTATTGTTTTGGGCTTTTTTTCCACAAGAATTTCTAGCTCCCCTAGAATTCTGGCCACCCAAACGATGATTGCTGCTGAGAGAACACAAGGTTTTGTCCCCCTGTACTATTCATGTCAGTGCAGGGGGTTCTCCTTGAGAGGCCAGGGTGGAAAAAGGGATGCTTCAGAACCTCTGAGGGTGTTATGCGCTGATTTGCATCCAAGGCCAACATTTCTTTGATTAGCCTTACAAATAATGTTTGGCCATTTTCCGGTCCTCGCCTAACCTTTAGCAGTTGTTCGAGGTCATCGAGACGCTTAAGTTTTATATATCGAGTTTCTTTAGATCGATAATGTGTCTCGTATTGAAATTGTTCTTGGGTCTTAAATGTCCAGCGCTGTTTGTTGTAGTTATCCTCGATGAAGTAGCAGTCAGTGTACAAGCCAGACTCTAGAAGATGATCTGGTAGCTGACCCTGGGTTTCAATTATGAATTTTAAAACATCATAATCGTCTTCCCCAGGATAGAGAGGCACCCCTGTAGCAAGCTCCACAGCTACCAGCCCCAGAGACCACATGTCGATTGCTTCGTCGTATGGAATGCCAAGCATAACCTCAGGTGCACAATAACCAGTTGTCCCCACACAGTCACCAGGAATCACTGCAGAAGCAGGACATGCGAGGCCAAAGTCTATGAGTTTGACTTTGACGGGAGACTCACTGCGGTTCACAACCATGATGTTTCCAGGTTTGAGGTCAGCATGCACTATTCCCACAGAACCCAGGTGGAACAGAGCATTTGCGAGCTGATGCAAAATTGGCCTGAGTTCTCTCATTGGGAGACCTCGGTTATTCCGGTCCCCAATGTAGTCCCACAGGCTTTGGTCGAGGAGTTCGAAATTCAAGCAAATGCGCTGTCCATCGAGGAAATAGCCGTTCCATTCCACAATGTTGCACCTGTCTGGATCCAAGCGTCGTAGCTGCTCCAGGATGAAAATTTCCAGTTTTGCCTGGAGCAGAATTTCAGGGTCGCTCTTGTTGACTTTAACAGCAACGGTTTTGTTGTTTTTTGTATCGCGACATCTGGTTACTAAACCAAAGCCTCCTTCTCCAAGGAAAGCCTCTACCACGTGGTGATCTCCTAAAATGGTCCCTTCCGTTATTTGAAGATCATCTTCAGAGGCAGATGGGTTGGCTGAGGTGTTGATGTCTCCTTTTTGAGGAAATTCAACTGAGTTTTGGAAACTGCAGCTGAATTTTTGCGATCCATGACTTTTCCAGCTTGAAGGCTGCTGAGAGAGCACAAGGAGTTCTCCCCCTGTACTATTCATGTCAGTGCAGGGGGTTGTCCTTGAGAGGCCAGGGTGGAAAAAGGGATGCTTCAGAACCTCCGAGGGTGTTATGCGCTGATTTGCATCCAAGGCCAACATTTCTTTGATTAGCCTTACAAATAATGTTTGGCCATTTTCCGGTCCTCGCCTAACCTTCAGCAGTTGTTCGAGGTCATCGAGACACTTAAGTTTTATCGATCGAGTTTCTTTGGATCGATAATCTGTCTCGTATTGAAATTGTTCTGGGGTCTTAAATGTCCAGCGCTGTTCCTTGTGGTTATCCTCGATGAAATAGCTGTCAGTGTACAAGCCAGACTCTAGGAGATGATCTGGTAGCTGACCCTGGGTTTCAATTATGAATTTCAAAACGTCATAATCGTCTTCCCCAGGATAGAGAGGCACCCCTGTAGCAAGCTCCACAGCTACCAGCCCCAGAGACCACATGTCAATTGCTTCATCATATGGAGTGCCAAGCATAATCTCAGGTGCACAATAACCAATTGTCCCCACACAGTCACCAGGAATCACTGCAGAGGTGTTACATGCGATGCCAAAGTCTATAAGTTTGACTTTGACTTGAGACTCACTGCGGTTCACAACCATGATGTTGACAGGTTTGAGGTCAGCATGCACTATTCCCACAGAACCCAGGTGGAATAGAGCATTTGCAAGCTGATGCAAAATTGGCCTGATTTCTCTCATTGGGAGACCTCGGTTATTCCGGTCCCCTATGTAGTCTGACAGGCTTTGGTCGAGGAGTTCGAAATTCAGGCAAATGCGCTCTCCATCGAGGAAATAGCCGTTCCATTCGACGATGTTGCACCTGTCTGGATCCAAGCGTCGTAGCTGCTCCAGGATGAAAATTTCCAGTTTTGCCTGGAGCAGAATTTCAGGGTCGCTCTTGTTGACTTTAACAGCAACAGTTTTGTTGTTTTTTGTATCGCGACATCTGGTTACAACACCAAAGCTTCCTTCTCCAAGGAAAGCCTCCACCATGTGGTGATCTCCCAAAATGGTCCCTTTAGATATTCCAAGCTCATCTGAGCCGAAGGCTGGGTTGGCTGACATGGTGTAATGTGTCTGTTTGCGCTGTGAATTGGTGAGAAACAAAACTGAACTTGTTTTGGTTTCTCTCGTAAATTGCTCTCAAAGCTTCTCAAAAGGGTTTTAGTTGCTGCAGGTCAACGTCCGTTAAGCATAAAGTAACAGGTGAGCGCTCCTATTTATAGGTTTTGGAATCAAAGCAAAGTTATGACATCAGAAAGGATCAAAGCAAAGTTATCACGTCACAAGCGATCGAAGCTATTCTAATATGTGCGCATGCGCACATATGAGAAGCGATCGAAGGGGTTCTAATATGTGCGCATGCGCACATATTAGAAGCGATGGAAGGGATTCTACTATGTGCGCATGCGCATACACGTGCTTGTTTGTGTAATATTGTTCACACTAAACTTGACCCTAATCAATTTAATATCAGTCAATCAAAGAAAATGTTAGTTTTGGAAAATTTTAAAATGACATAACTGACAGTTAAAACATTTTTTGTTCATGTATTTGTATTTGTATTGTCTTCGGGGTTTTTTTTGCATACCATGTCAAGCTTTTCTGTATATAGTCATGTCGTAGATTTCGGAGCAAACAAGAAATTGAATTGGATTTTAATATTGCAGTGCTTGGATTTCGGATTTGGTGCTTAAAACTTCTTGAAACTGTAACCGTATTTCATTCACCACAAAGAACTATCTGATTGAATAGTTTTCTTATCAGATAGAGAAATAAAACGAGTCGCAAAGTCTAAAAGCAACATTTGTCTGCCTGGGCTGTACCTCTGCACGTTAGTCTGTTTCAATGTGTGACCCCCCACCCCCTCCCTGATCAGTCGGGGGTGAGTGCGCTAATGTGCCTGGAGGCCGTTTTAATGAGTGTTTGCTGGAAAACGAAAAATACAAGAAGGATTTGTACGTTTTCACAACGGGGGAGTTGCGTAAGTACTAGTAAATAATTTTCTCGAGTGTGTACGTTACACATGTTATTTGTTTAAAATTGGTATTATTATTTTGCTAGCTAGCAAACTCGCGGGATAAAGGATTGAAGTGCACTCAGTGCGATACAATACGGTGGCGCTATTCTAACAGTTAGTTATTGCAGGGTAACTTGTAGAATATGCTGTGAATTGAACCAAGATTACACAGCAGTAGCAGTAATACGAGTTACTTCCCTCAAGTGAAAGCGTTAAACGTTAGCCCGATGCTTAACTAGCCAACGTCAGGCTTTCTGATTGAAGGCTAAAAGCGACGTTGTCACCAAGTAAACAGAATATTGATGATATTTTTGTGTATTGCTGCAGCCTTTTCAAGTATTAACCTGGTGTCTTTGGGAACAGCTTAGGGGGAAATGACGGTAATATGACTGAACCATATGGGAAGAAAGAATAGGCACTTTTTTGTGCTAGCGAAGTTTCCTCGCTTTCATTCAAAATCTGTTTATCATTAAACAATTGAAACATAATGGCTTCGAGCTGACATTGAGGCCTGTGGGGCACTATCAGCCACTGAGACAGTAGACAAGTGACTATTTCACACTTTAAGGCTGCCTGTTTATTTAAGGGAGATGAACAGTACATTCTAACTGTACATAATAATATCAATGATGATAGATTAAATAAATGGGTTTTTGAAAGACGCTTGTGCATTTTTAAAGTCTAAAGTGTTGAATTGATCTGAGTATGTCATGTGTTCAAAGCCTCTCCCAGTCAGTGCTGTTCTCTATGCCTGTCTTACTCTACATGATGTTATTAGCACAAACACTTTAAAGGTGATAATTAGGTCTACAACAATAACACAGACTGCAATGTAGTTAAGCGTCTTACAGTTAGTTTTGAATGAATGAACTTAAAAAACAACACAAGCAAAGATCTGTCTCCTCCTGTTTTTTGTGTCACATAAGAAAGAAGCATCAATATCTGATGAGAAGACTTATTAATTTGGCCTTTCACGTGGTCTTACTCAGGTGATGCGAAGTGAAATATGCATCCTTTTTATGGTAATGTGCTGGAAAATGTTGAAAATGGACATTAAACGTGCTTACAAAGTGCTTGAATTTGACCCTGAAAGGTGTATGAAGCCAGAAAAAGTCACACTTGGAGTAAAAACCTCTCATAGCAAGTTAATCATATTCAATTGATTTGATGCTTTCAGCACAAAATTTAGCCACACAGTCAGGACAGCGTCTGATTTACCTTCATCGGTAAACGTGTTTATGCAGTACATAGTAACAGTGTGGCTGAGTCCTCTGGTTCAAATCAGTTCCAGTACATTTGGAGATGTAAGTCTTAACCTTTCACATGCATCGGGAAGGAAAAAACATTTAATCTGCACAGTACTGCCGAAGTGCAGCGATACATTGTGAAGTGCACATTTGCATTTGTCATACAGTACCGATCAAAAGTCTTGAACCACCCCCTTATTTTTTCGTGTTTTGCCAGGTCAGTCTGTGTTAACGGTGTTATTAACTGCATTCTTCAACTAAAGAAGTGAGAACAAATGATGTGGGGTTTTGTTTTTTTGCAATAGGCTGCAAGTAAATGTGTACAGATACAATTTAAAATTGGTTCTTTGTTAAGTTTTGTGGTCCTTTCCGTGACTTAGGTGTCTGTTTATGTTTGAATGTTTCAGAGATTAGTGTGAAGGGTCTTAACAGACAAAAAGTGGTCAAATACAAGCCCTGGATTAAAAATCAGAAACACTTTAAAAAGCCTGGAGAGCTATTCCTTAATACCACTTTAAAGATTACAGGGAAGTCCGGATCCCTGGAAGCAAATGAGGGATGGCTCAAGACTTTTGCACAGTGCTGTACATGTCATGTTCCCTGTTTTATAGCTCAGCTCAAACTGACACGTTCTCACTAACTGCTTCTCATTTTCTCCACAGTAAACTTTGACCACTTCCAGATACTGCGGGCCATCGGGAAAGGAAGCTTTGGAAAGGTAATGCAGCCTCCATTTTTCACGCCACTTGTATATTGTTTGCCCTTAATTACCCACCACGGTCGTCATCTCTAAAGAATCAGTGCAAGCGAAGCGAAATGTGCTGGGATTACACTTTAGTTCTCGTGTGCTGCTGTTATTTAATAACAGTTATAAATGCAGCTGATGTAATTATTTCTATAAAGTTAGTTAGAGGAGAGCCGATTTCTATTTCATCTCACTCAATCTAGGTGGGAATTTTGACCCCACGTCTCAATTTAATTACACAGCAGCAAAATTCTGCGGCTCTAT
This sequence comes from Rhamphochromis longiceps, assembly GCF_057381845.1. Lineage (NCBI taxonomy): Eukaryota > Metazoa > Chordata > Actinopteri > Cichliformes > Cichlidae > Rhamphochromis > Rhamphochromis longiceps. Next base: position 42,930,398 of record NC_140578.1, read on the forward strand.
TTGTCATCGCGCTCAACGGTTGGGCTGAAGGCAGGAGGAGAACTTAGTGTGTGTGTGATACACAATTGGGGCTGCAGAGATTGGAATAGTTTACCTTCATTTTAAATATCACTGCCCTGTGCACATTGTTGGCTTTAAAATTCAAACTTAAAGAGTTTGTAAGTAAACTGGCTGAGATGAGACAGACGATGCACCGGGTCCTCGTCTGAGTGCTGGCTTTCAGTTGTGCTGTTTCTCTTGCCCAGCCATGCACACACAGACACTGTGCTACACTTACACAGTGAGACAGATGCTCACAGAGACGTCCAGATACATTTTGTCCTTGCTGGAGGTCATCTTGTGTTTTTTGGCCCACTGTGGCCTCACACCGAGCTCCTGCTGTTTTTTGAACACTTTAACAGCACCAGTCTTTAGCTTCCTGTTGAACACACTTAAGTGGGGGAGGTGTTATTATTAGTGGTAAATGATTTGTGTATTTGTTGGATGCACCTCAGAGCAACAGGAAACATGACACGACACGCTCCAGTAACCTGCAGTCTTTACAGTGAGGACACACAAACATTAACCCTCTGCTCCTTACAGAAACTCTCTAAATCCTGTAAGTTTCTTGACTGCCACTTGGAAAGTTGAAACTTCAGCTCCCTCCACAGATTTTCTACAGTACTGATGTCTGGAGACTGACTAGACCACTCCATGATCTTATAGCACTTCTCCATTAGTACATACTCAGATCAGCTTGCTGTGACTCATTTTCCATTACAATCAAGTACCACCTAATGTGCGTGGGGTCATTACAGCAAAGCGGCCCGATGTCCATGTTGTCATTTATGAGCAACACGAATGCCACAACAAAGGAAGACGTCGCAGCGATGATGTATCTGTGGCTTTTTGTCACACTTGGAAACCACGGTGTTGTGCAGCTATTTGCCTTGTTGCAGGGTTTTAAAAAAACTGCAGTTTTGATTTTAGTGAAAGACACCGTCTCATGACTCATTGAGTGCCGCGACTGACAATCCAATCCGTGGCCTGCAGTCTGACGATGTCACATTTCCTGACTGCTTGGAACCCCGACTAAGTCGTCCTGTAGCCCACATCATAATGTTTCCATCTCTCTGCTTGACTGCGGGGATGCTATTTTTTGCATCACACTCCTATTTCAAAAGGTCAGTTAAAGCCACATAATTGGAATTTCGTTTCATCTCCCCACAGCACTTTCTCCAAAGTCTTCCCTGAATCATTTAGATGTTCACTGGCACTTGAGATGGGCCTATACATGTTTCTCCTTGAACAGGTAGCTACCCTATGTTAGCCTAGCTTTCTATCACTGATGCTCTGTGTGTATGCTGCTGCCTCTCGTCTCGTGTTACTTAAAAAATTAACCCCACAGCTTCAATAACCGTATCTAAAAATCTCTCATTGAAAGTTACGGTTGAAGGTTTGGAAACATTTTGGGGTAGCCAGTGTTAAATAGAGACAGGGCCACATTCTTTATCTAGTCATTGTAATGAAAGAAGCACATTAAAAACTATATGAGAGTTTGCTTTTAACAAGCATGTAAGGACTCTACTTAAAAACTGAAAGTAGCATTTTGTGGATGTTTTCCCTGCTGCCCGATCCCATCAGTCTCTTAAAGCATCATTTTTTATGCGCCCTGGTGTGACAGAGGTTTCATGGCGCTACAGGTTACCTGAGCACATCAGGTATATTACGGTTGAAAACAAGTGCCCGGCCTTCCAGTGGGTGGTCGACCCCTCGTGCACAGCTCAGGAGTCTAAACGACCCAGCAGTTATGGACATGTGTGTTTTTGGTGTGCTGTCCCTCCTTCTCCCTGCTTGCAGGTATATCTGTGTGTGTGTGTGTGTGTGTGTGTGTGTGTGTGTGTGTGTGTGTGTGTGTGTGGATGCCGGCGTTTCTGAGAGCACCTGTTTACAGGCACCTTCAGGCCTGGTGGGTGTGGCCCTGCCAGGTGGTTGGCCACACCTGAAGACCATCACACAGCTGATCAAGCCTTGTCGGAGGAGCTACTTAAGAATGCGGCGGCGCTCTCTCTGACGCTGGATCATTGCGTGACTTCACGTTAGTCTCTCGGCCAGTCAGTACGGATAGTCTGCCGCATTGTATGTGTCTTACGGCTGCCTGTTTGTTATCTCCCCAGGAGAAGCGTGGAGACGAGAGGGCAGCGAGCACGGGGTGCTCAGACACTGAGGAGCGGAGACAAGGAACACTAGCACTGGGAAGAGGACATTTCACGGGAGTCGGGAACGCACTGCGGATTTATTGTTATTTTCCATTCACTGTAAATAAACGCACTGCTTGCATTCAGAGCTCCGTGCCTGGCTCCTCCTTCCTCACATCCCCACGGTTGACGCTGGCCAACTGTGACAAATACCTTTTCTTAGATTCATTATTAGTTCAACATTGACAAATAGTAGTTGACTAATATCAGGAGCCAAAAAGAAAACAAAAAACAAACTAAATAAATATTTCAGACGCTGAAAATAAATTATTACGGTCGTTTAAATTTGCTGTCAGCAAGTTAGGTCTAATACATGTAGTCAATCTAATGAATCAATATTACATGTAAAAAGTACAGAACTGAAAATGAAACTAAAATATAACGGTAAATGAACTGGTTCTTGTATAAAACCTTTCTACTCTCTACAACTTGCCTCATTCATGCACTCACTTTTTTCTATGCTTTTTCTCTGTAAGTGCTTTCTATCTAACATTAATACGCATTCATCCTCCCGATGGATGCATCGGAGAGCAACTTGGGGTTAGCATCTTGCCCAAGGATATTTGGCATGCAGGCTGGAGCAGGCGGGGATTGAACCAGCAACTTTCTGATTAGTAGGTTTCCTGCTCTACCTGAGCTACAGACACCCCAATTTGTGGTGCTCTGGAAACAACACGTTCTCATCCCAGCAGGTAACGATGCTATGTGACAAATCATCGGTATGTGTAAATGTGTTTTTTGTTCTAATCATGAATCGCTTTGTAAAACAAGACCTGATAGGGTTAAAGTTATGGTTAGAGTTAATGTTAGGGATAGGGCTGGAATGGACGGCTGGAGCCTCTCCTCCAAGTGTGTGTTACTGCCGCGATCAGCATTCTGTTGTATGCTTTTCTCTGTAAGCGCTTCGAGCCTGTACTTTTTTGCTTTAGCTGAGTAATGAAGTTGAATCAGTACTTTAACTTTCACTGGAACAATAGTATTTTTACTTCTACTTAAGAATGTCTGATCTTTTGCCAACTCTGGCTGTCTCTCAGTCTTGGAATACCCACTTGTTGTCCAGCGGTGTCCTGGGAATATGGGAACTAGACAGACTGGGGAAACAATGGGAGGAGACACAAAGATGGAATCACTTTTACCATCTTTTATGTATTTGCTGGTCGTCTTATTTCTTCTATTTTGCAAGCACAGTGTTGCAATCATTGTCTTTGTGGTACAATGACACAGGTAGAATGCAGGTGTTTTCATGTAACACGATGCCAGAAAGATGAGTAATGTGTTTTGAAGAGAAGATAAAACATCATGTTTGAACAAAGATAAGCAGCAGACACGTCTGTGTGTGAGTTATTCAGGTTCAGTAAGAAGGTAATATGTCTGCAGAATTTGTCATTCTTATGAAGATATTGCTTGTACAATAAATAAAATCCCTTTAACTTCTTCTGGAGAGTGTCTTTATATATTTAGTCATTTTGGGGCGATCCTTTATTTAGTACTAACTCTAGTCGGGGATATATATCAGAGTTTACTTTCAGATATGAGCATTGTGTTTTCTGTGGATGAATGAATGAATTATTTATTTATGTATTTTTTGAAAGACTGGCTCATGTAAAATCTCTGAAAGTATGACACAGCTCTCCTGTTACGCTTTATGGACACCTGAGCTTCACCATGAGGGCCTGTCTTTATTCACTGAAATCCACTTTTATAATGAATTCACAGTAATCACTGACACCTTCAGAGCATTACATTCATTAAAGACGTCTTCTACACCTACTCTTCCAGACGACCGACACATACTTCAACCACTGCAGGTTAACCAGCCACTCATCAGTAAAGCAAAAACTAAATGTAAATGTCCTCATGTGGAAAAGACTGAAACACAACTCCCATATATCACTAATGTAACAGATCCATTTAGGGAGAGTGAGAACACTAGGCTGGATGTGTTTTAATGCAGGAACATTCATCATGTCTTGAGTTCAACAAATCATTTACATTGAATATGTGAGCTGGATGGTTACACGATACAATGTGATTGTCAACAATAACTGCAATGAACGCTGGTTTGAGGGCGGAGTCAAGGAGGCCATTTACGTGAAAAGGGAAAGACCCTCTCTGAATCAAGGAGGGGGCCTAAGGGTACATCTGTCACCATCTTACAATACGAAGCTGTAAAAAAGTAATTATAAAAAAGCATTTTTGTAGCTGAATGTTACTGGATAGCTGTTTCATCTGTAACACATCAAAATAACCTGCTAAGGTTTAATAGGCTATAAGGAACACACTCACTTCCTGAGCCCTGGGCAATAAGAGACGTTTTGTGTTTTATAATTTATTGATATGTTTGATCCTTTCTGACCTGCGTTAATGAAGCAGTCATTAGAGCACCATGTCCGCTATAATAGTTCTGTAGTTTGATGCTTGAGTCGTTGCAGACTTGTTGAAACTCCCTCACCCGTCAAAGCAGCGTCTTTGTTATTGGAGTCCAGCAGATGGCAGTGTTTCACTGTCTGACGGCTGTCTGAAGCTTCAGCTGGATTATCCGTTTGCTATGTTTGCCATGTTACAGTGGGGAGGAAAAACTCCTTTTTAACAGGAATATCTAGACATGAGTGATTACTGCAGTGGGGCACTATCTGTGCTATCTATAAGAAATGTTAGCAACAATAAAACTCTGAGGATCAGGGCTCCATTTCACTCCAGTGTTCAGTGGCATTTTAAAAGAGTGAATACCGACGCTGAATGTCTTTGTAAAGCAAAAGCACTTTGTTAGCCTTTACAGAGCAAAGCTATGGATCAATGTGCAGTGAAGAAAAATCGAGGTGGCCAGTCTGTCCTTTCCTAACCAATCACAGAGCTCCTTACATTGTTGCGCTGGAGAATAACTAAATATAATATAAAGATGATATTGAAAATAATCTTTTGTAGAGTCACTACTTAGTGGGCAGAGGACAGTTATCACTTTGCTGGATGCTTTAAAGTCGCATGTTCTGTATTTGCAGATTAACAGGATATTAACAGATTAACAGCTTTCATTAGACTTCATATGATAATCAGATAAGATAGAACTTTATTAATCCCTTGGGTGGGTTCCTCTGGGAAATTCGGTTTCCAAAAGCACAGCACCGACAGAAGTTACAGTTACAGAATGAATGTTATATATATACATACATACACACACATATATAAATACAGAGACAAATATAAATATAAATAAAATATACGAAGGGGATAAATAGAATAAATAGGAATAAAAAATAAAAATACAAGTGAATTGCACATTTCAAGTATTGAGGTCTATTTGCACCATTGACTATTAACAAAAGTATTGCACAAAGGTATTGCACAGTGAGGTGAAGAGGCACTACAGCTTAGTTGTTCCCCCCTCCTTTGTCCTCCTGTCTCCCCTCCCTCTCCCCTCCAGAGAGGAGTTAAACAGTTTGATGGCGTGTGGGACAAAGGAGTTTTTAAGTCTGTTAGTTCTTGTCTTGGGGAGAAGCAACCTGTCACTGAACAGACTCTTCTGGTTGTTAATGGCCGTGTGCAGAGCAGCATTGTTCATAATGTCCAGCAGTTTTTTTAGTGTCCTTTTCTCTGCCACTGTCACCAGAGTGTCCAGCTTCATGCCGACCACAGAGCTAGCCCTCCTGATCAGTTTCTCCAGCCTGGATGAGTCCTTCTTTGCTGTGCTGCTCCCCCAGCACACCACAGCATAGAAAAGTACTCCAGCAACCACTGACTGGTAAAACATCCTCAGGAGCTTCCTGCAGATGTTAAAAGACCTCAGCCTCCTGAGGAAGTACAGTCGGCTTTGGGCTTTTTTATACAGGTGCTCTGTGTTGCATGACCAGTCCAGTTTATTGTCCACCCACAGCCCGAGGTACTTGTACTTGTTGACCACCTCCTCCCCCTCTATCTGAACCGGCAGTGGACCTTCTCTGGACCTCCCGAAGTCCACAACCAGTTCCTTGGTCTTTGAGGTGTTGAGTTGCAGGTGGTTTGTGCAACTCAACACCTCAACAGTGAAGTGTTTCTCTTTCAGTGTTTATTCTTGGACATGGATATGCATATACATGGATTTTATTAAAATATGAAATTATTGTGTAAATAACGCTACATGTTAGATCAAAAGTTAGTAGAATTACAAAGGGTTTGTAGATTGTAAATGCAAAATGAGTTTGATTAGCCTGTAGAAACACAAAAGAGAGTAACAGGAAGTGTGTGTGTGACAGGACCTTTGCATGCCTATAGAAGGAGTGAGCACCCAGAGAGAAAAACAGAAGAGACAGACTCTAGCCAGATGAAGCAATGGAGGCTTTAAGAAAAGACATGAAAATGATATTAATGGTATGGTTTAGTGTGTTAATATAGGCCACAAATAGATAAAGGTGGACTTTCCTCAACCTAGAATTTTGAGCATAGCAGCAAAACCATAGATTTAACATAATTGGGAAAAAACAAGCCAAAGTTTGGCTTAAAATTTTACAGCTTGACCTCCCACTTGTCCCGATCCTGAGAAGAAGCTCAAAGGACAGTCAATCTCCTGATGAAGACCAACAGAGCATCGTGAACCTGAAGAATTAACAGCAGGCTGGTAAGAACAGTGTGACATAACTGTTTAAAGGCATTGAATGTGATATTTTGCCTGGCTGGGACTTAATCTACAAGGAAAATACTGAAAGGAAACGGAGAAGAAACAGATTGTGTTTGCTGGAGATTTAAGACAACAAAGGACACTTTGAGAAGGGTACAGGGGCCAGTGGGAAGGTGAAGCCCAGAGGAGTATAATTGGGTTGAAATTGAAGCCTGAAAAAGGCCCAACAGAGACTGTACTTCCTGAGAATTCTCAGGAGGAATAACATCACACAGAGACTGCTGGTGTCCTTCTACAGAGCCACCATTGAGAGTGTTCTAACTTACTGCATATGTATTTGGTACACTAGCTGCACAGGGGCTCAGAGGAAAGCACTCCAAGGGATCATTAACACCGCCCAAAAGATCACTGGCTGCCCTCTCCCCACACTGGACGTTCTACACAACGCCCACTGTTTTAAAAAGGCCCAAAACATCATAAAAGACACCTCACATCCTGGCCACTCCCTGTTCGAACTGTTGCCCTCAGGCAGACGGTACAGGGCAATCAGAGCAAGGACTAATAGACTCAAACACAGTTGTTATCCAACTGCAATAACACATCTGAATACTACAAAAAAAATGTCCATCACGCCACTCTTGTGTTAATCTATGCACGGTCTGAAGCATGTGTGTGGGAATGTATGTGAATGTTTTACTGTTACATCTTATTAGTATTTTAAGTATTCTATCTATTTTATTTATTGAATTTTATTGTTTTATTTATATTTTGATATTGCTAGGGATGATGCAATGATCGGGGACCATTCTTCATTTCGTTGTTCTCGTGACAATGACAATAAAGTTTCTGATTCTGATTCTGAACTCATGATGGTGTTTAGAGATGTCCACCAGAGCACAACAAAGAGTCTCTTGCAGATTAAACCCAGGCGATAAGGTCCATACCAAGTACTCCTAATGACGCCAACAGTTTGCAAAATCGCTGAGAGGCCCTTTTGGATCCACCAGAGCCATTGCAAAAAAGTGGAAGTGAGTGACAGCATAACCTAAAAGACACCACCACCCCGACTCTTTGGTGATCTACAGGTGAAGGGAGGGCTGATTGGGTATATCCCGCCTTCTACTTCTCACCTGTAGTCTACTCACCAGAGAAATCGGTGTGTCTGGTCATCATGAAGATTATTCTGTTTACCACCTTGGCCCTGCTGCTTACAGCATGGACTCTGATGCACTTAATGGATCAAGAAGCCAACTTGTATAGAAGGACATGGACATATGACAATTCACACCTGGTCGAAGTGACACAGGACCACATCCATCCCTGGATGAACAACGCCTGATACAGATATATATGCTCACACATGCCTACTACAACGCAGCATGCTATATTATATGGCAAACCTATGAATATGACTCAAGTGACATGCGCAGCAAGCTTTGCCAATCTAGATTATCAATATTCAGGAATTGTCCTAAACCACAGCGACCCCCTGACTATGGGACTATCGTTTTGGGCTGTTTTTAAATGCATCGACCACCATCAACAAAGAGCAACTTCTCCTCACACTTGTCCAGCTGTCAAACTCTGAAAGAGTTACAGTTTCACCACTGAGCACTTTGAATGGTTATTCTTTTATTTAAAAGCACTTATTCTAGCTGCATCATCAATACGACAAAAACTGTGACTTCAACAAAAATGTATCTAAAAATATTTAGGGGGAAATGTTCCTACACCCCTCATGTAAACGTTACACCTCCAAAAGGGAGAAATAATCAGAATAAGGCGTAATCATTGTCTTGATAATAATGACCATGAAAATGAAACTAGGCCTACCTTTAGTTCAGCACACTCAGTGTTGCATAAAGACATGCGAACATGCCATCATCCATTCTGGAGCCTACTTTTAAAAAGAGCGAGCTGTTTATTCTGGCTGAGTAGCAAACAGAACCAACCATGAAAACCTAAACTGGGAAAACACTTGGAAACCTTGAACACTGGGAATATGGAGACACAGGGGGTAGGTGAACAGACACTCTGACAAAGGAAAACAGAGACAATATATATAAGACAAGAAGTAACACAGACACCCTTTTCGGTGACAAAAAAGAGAAAATATCCAGTGAAAGGCAGTTCTCTTGGAAAAACTGCCTTATTGATGTCAACGGTCAGAGAAAAATGTCTGATAGGAAGGCAACCGTAGCTCATACAACCATTTGTTGCAACCAAAGAATGCAGAAGAGCGTTTTGGTCAGCTAAGAACAGGAAATTGAAGCTACAGTTCTCAAAATCTGACATGAGAAGATTGGATAAATGTTGCCTGGTCTGATGAGTCTTGATTTCTGCTCTGACATGCAGATGGTCGGGTCAGAATTTGGCATAAATAGCATGAAAGGATGGATCCATGCTGCCTTATGTCAGCTGTGCAGACTAGTGGTAGTGGTGTCACTGTGGGGGGGAGGGGCGGTATTTTCTTGCTGAAACGTTACATAGTGAGTGTGTGTGTGTGTGTGTGTGTGTGTGTGTGTGTGTGTGTGTGTGTGTGTGTATGTGTGTGTGTGTGTGTGTGTGAGAGAGAGAGAGAGAGAGAGTAAGAGAGAGCTTGAGAGAAGCTGAGCTTTATTCAAAGTGATTTGAAACAAACTGCAGCAATAAGGGCAAACTAGTGCACAATTATGTTTACGTGAGCGTTATTTTGTATGCATTTGTACAGTTCCATAACTGTGAGAATACATTGATAGCATTTAACTCTAGTAACAGGCATTTGTACCAGTAAGCATGAAAAAGTAGGGAAAAGAACTAGTATGTAAGCACTGACTAGTACTGTAAAGTATATGTGTATATAGGTCAATCGTGGCTCAAGAGTTCGCAGTTCATCCTGTAATTGGAAGGTTGCCAGATTGAGCCCCGCCTCCGACAGTCTCGGTCGTTGTGTCCCGGGGCAAGACACTTCACCCGTTGCCTACTGGTGGTGGTCAGAGGGCCCGGTGGCGCCAGTGTCCGGCAGCCTCGCCTCTGTCAGTGCGCCCCAGGGCAGCTGTGGCTACAATGTAGCTGCCATCACCAGTGTGTGAATGTGTGAATGACTGAATGTAGTGTAAAGCTCTTTGGGGTCCTTGGGGACTAAGTAAAGCGCTGTACAAGTACAGGCCATTTACTGTGCATGTGTTTATGCTCAAGTGTATGAATAAATTAGTCAGTTTTAAACAGTTGCAATTTAAACAGTAGAAGAGTGGCACTATATTTATATATTTATAAAGAATTTCAAACAACAATTAATTGATGCTCAAAGCAGGTTTATTTAATTAATATCCAGATTTCCAATTAGTTCCGAATTCATTCAGCAGCAAATCACATCACCAGTCACTTCAAGGCTGTATGTATTATTGTAAGGTAGACCCTACAATAATACATACAGAGAACCCAACAATCATATGACCCCCTATGAGCAAGCACTTTGGCGACAGTGGGAAGGAAAAACTCCCTTTTTACAGGAAGAAACCTCCGGCAGAACCAGGCTCAGGTCGGGGCGGCCATCTGCTGCGACCGGTTGGGGTGAGAGACTGAAGACGTTTGTTGTAGGTCTGATTGAAGGACTGATGTGATGGTAAGTTGTCTGCTGCTCCGCTTTGAATATTGAGAGATTAGTTGATGGATTTCAAGCCAAATTGTGCCCAAGTTTAAGACCACATTCATTGGTTGTTTTTGTTGATGTTATTGTTTTGGGCTTTTTTTCCACAAGAATTTCTAGCTCCCCTAGAATTCTGGCCACCCAAACGATGATTGCTGCTGAGAGAGCACAAGGTTTTGTCCCCCTGTACTATTCATGTCAGTGCAGGGGGTTCTCCTTGAGAGGCCAGGGTCGAAAAAGGGATGCTTCAGAACCTCCGAGGGTGTTATGCGCTGATTTGCATCCAAGGCCAACATTTCTTTGATTAGCCTTACAAATAATGATTGGCCATTTTCCGGTCCTCGCCTAACCTTCAGCAGTTGTTCGAGGTCATCGAGACACTTAAGTTTTATATATCGAGTTTCCTTGGATCGATAATGTGTCTCGTATTGAAATTGTTCTGGGGTCTTAAATGTCCAGCGCTGTTTGTTGTAGTTATCCTCGATGAAGTAGCAGTCAGTGTACAAGCCAGACTCTAGGAGATGATCTGGTAGCTGACCCTGGGTTTCAATTATGAATTTTAAAACATCATAATCGTCTTCCCCAGGATAGAGAGGCACCCCTGTAGCAAGCTCCACAGCTACCAGCCCCAGAGACCACATGTCGATTGCTTTGTCGTATGGAATGCCAAGCATAACCTCAGGTGCACAATAACCAGTTGTCCCCACACAGTCACCAGGAATCACTGCAGAAGCAGGACATGCGAGGCCAAAGTCTATGAGTTTGACTGTGACGGGAGACTCAGTGCGGTTCACAACCATGATGTTTCCAGGTTTGAGGTCAGCATGCACTATTCCCACAGAACCCAGGTGGAACAGAGCATTTGCGAGCTGATGCAAAGTTGGCCTGAGTTCTCTCATTGGGAGACCTCGGTTATTCCGGTCCCCAATGTAGTCCCACAGGCTTTGGTCGAGCAATTCGAAATTCAAGCAAATGCGCTGTCCATCGAGGAAATAGCCGTTCCATTCGACAATGTTGCACCTGTCTGGATCCAAGCGTCGTAGCTGCTCCAGGATGAAAATTTCCAGTTTTGCCTGGAGCAGAATTTCAGGGTCGCTCTTGTTGACTTTAATAGCAACCGTTTTGTTGTTTTTTGTATCGCGACATCTGGTTACTAAACCAAAGCCTCCTTCTCCAAGGAAGGCCTCTACCACGTGGTGATCTCCTAAAATGGTCCCTTCCGTTATTTGAAGATCATCTTCAGAGGCAGATGGGTTGGCTGAGGTGTTGATGTCTCCTTTTTGAGGAAATTCAACTGAGTTTTGGAAACTGCAGCTGAATTTTTGTGATCCATGACTTTTCCAGCTTGAAGGCTGCTGAGAGAGCACAAGGAGTTCTCCCCCTGTACTATTCATGTCAGTGCAGGGGGTTCTCCTTGAGAGGCCAGGGTCGAAAAAGGGATGCTTCAGAACCTCCGAGGGTGTTATGCGCTGATTTGCATCCAAGGCCAACATTTCTTTGATTAGCCTTACAAATAATGTTTGGCCATTTTCCGATCCTCGCCTAACTTTCAGCAGTTGTTCGAGGTCATCGAGACACTTAAGTTTTATCGATCGAGTTTCCTTGGATCGATAATCTGTCTCGTATTGAAATTGTTCTGGGGTCTTAAATGTCCAGCGCTGTTCCTTGTGGTTATCCTCGATGAAATAGCTGTCAGTGTACAAGCCAGATTCTAGGAGATGATCTGGTAGCTGACCCTGGGTTTCAATTATGAATTTCAAAACATCATAATCGTCTTCCCCAGGATAGAGAGGCACCCCTGTAGCAAGCTCCACAGCTACCAGCCCTAGAGACCACATGTCAATTGCTTCATCATATGGAGTGCCAAGCATAATCTCAGGTGCACAATAACCAATTGTCCCCACACAGTCACCAGGAATCACTGCAGAGGTGTTACATGCGATGCCAAAGTCTATGAGTTTGACTCTGACTTGAGACTCACTGCGGTTCACAACCATGATGTTGACAGGTTTGAGGTCAGCATGCACTATTCCCACAGAACCCAGGTGGAATAGAGCATTTGCGAGCTGATGCAAAATTGGCCTGATTTCTCTCATTGGGAGACCTTGGTTATTCCGATCCCCTATGTAGTCTGACAGGCTTTGGTCGAGGAGTTCGAAATTCAGGCAAATGCGCTCTCCATCGAGGAAATAGCCGTTCCATTCCACAATGTTGCACCTGTCTGGATCCAAGCGTCGTAGCTGCTCCAGGATGAAAATTTCCAGTTTTGCCTGGAGCAGAATTTCAGGGTCGCTTTTGTTGACTTTAACAGCAACAGTTTTGTTGTTTTTTGTATCGCGACATTTCGTTACAACACCAAAGCTTCCTTCTCCAAGGAAAGCCTCCACCATGTGGTGATCTCCCAAAATGGTCCCTTTAGATATTCCAAGCTCATCTGAGCCGAAGGATGGGTTGGCTGACATGGTGTAATGTGTCTGTTTGCGCTGTGAATTGGTGAGAAACAAAACTGAACTTGTTTTGGTTTCTCTCGTAAATTGCTCTCAAATCTTCTCAAAAGGGTTTTAGTTGCTGCAGGTCAACGTCCGTTAAGCATAAAGTAACAGGTGAGCGCTCCTATTTATAGGTTTTGGAATCAAAGCAAAGTTATGACATCAGAAAGGATCAAAGCAAAGTTATCACGTCACAAGCGATCGAAGCTATTCTAATATGTGCGCATGCGCACATATGAGAAGCGATCGAAGGGGTTCTAATATGTGCGCATGCGCACATATTAGAAGCGATGGAAGGGATTCTACTATGTGCGCATGCGCATACACGTGCTTGTTTGTGTAATATTGTTCACACTAAACTTGACCCTAATCAATTTAATATCAGTCAATCAAAGAAAATGTTAGTTTTGGAAAATTTTAAAATGACATAACTGACAGTTAAAACATTTTTTGTTCATGTATTTGTATTTGTATTGTCTTCGGGGTTTTTTTTGCATACCATGTCAAGCTTTTCTGTATATAGTCATGTCGTAGATTTCGGAGCAAACAAGAAATTGAATTGGATTTTAATATTGCAGTGCTTGGATTTCGGATTTGGTGCTTAAAACTTCTTGAAACTGTAACCGTATTTCATTCACCACAAAGAACTATCTGATTGAATAGTTTTCTTATCAGATAGAGAAATAAAACGAGTCGCAAAGTCTAAAAGCAACATTTGTCTGCCTGGGCTGTACCTCTGCACGTTAGTCTGTTTCAATGTGTGACCCCCCACCCCCTCCCTGATCAGTCGGGGGTGAGTGCGCTAATGTGCCTGGAGGCCGTTTTAATGAGTGTTTGCTGGAAAACGAAAAATACAAGAAGGATTTGTACGTTTTCACAACGGGGGAGTTGCGTAAGTACTAGTAAATAATTTTCTCGAGTGTGTACGTTACACATGTTATTTGTTTAAAATTGGTATTATTATTTTGCTAGCTAGCAAACTCGCGGGATAAAGGATTGAAGTGCACTCAGTGCGATACAATACGGTGGCGCTATTCTAACAGTTAGTTATTGCAGGGTAACTTGTAGAATATGCTGTGAATTGAACCAAGATTACACAGCAGTAGCAGTAATACGAGTTACTTCCCTCAAGTGAAAGCGTTAAACGTTAGCCCGATGCTTAACTAGCCAACGTCAGGCTTTCTGATTGAAGGCTAAAAGCGACGTTGTCACCAAGTAAACAGAATATTGATGATATTTTTGTGTATCGCTGCAGCCTTTTCAAGTATTAACCTGGTGTCTTTGGGAACAGCTTAGGGGGAAATGACGGTAATATGACTGAACCATATGGGAAGAAAGAATAGGCACTTTTTTGTGCTAGCGAAGTTTCCTCGCTTTCATTCAAAATCTGTTTATCATTAAACAATTGAAACATAATGGCTTCGAGCTGACATTGAGGCCTGTGGGGCACTATCAGCCACTGAGACAGTAGACAAGTGACTATTTCACACTTTAAGGCTGCCTGTTTATTTAAGGGAGATGAACAGTACATTATAACTGTACATAATAATATCAATGATGATGATAGATTAAATAAATGGGTTTTTGAAAGACGCTTGTGCATTTTTAAAGTCTAAAGTGTTGAATTGATCTGAGTATGTCATGTGTTCAAAGCCTCTCCCAGTCAGTGCTGTTCTCTATGCCTGTCTTACTCTACATGATGTTATTAGCACAAACACTTTAAAGGTGATAATTAGGTCTACAACAATAACACAGACTGCAATGTAGTTAAGCGTCTTACAGTTAGTTTTGAATGAATGAACTTAAAAAACAACACAAGCAAAGATCTGTCTCCTCCTGTTTTTTGTGTCACATAAGAAAGAAGCATCAATATCTGATGAGAAGACTTATTAATTTGGCCTTTCACGTGGTCTTACTCAGGTGATGCGAAGTGAAATATGCATCCTTTTTATGGTAATGTGCTGGAAAATGTTGAAAATGGACATTAAACGTGCTTACAAAGTGCTTGAATTTGACCCTGAAAGGTGTATGAAGCCAGAAAAAGTCACACTTGGAGTAAAAACCTCTCATAGCAAGTTAATCATATTCAATTGATTTGATGCTTTCAGCACAAAATTTAGCCACACAGTCAGGACAGCGTCTGCTTTACCTTCATCGGTAAACGTGTTTATGCAGTACATAGTAACAGTGTGGCTGAGTCCTCTGGTTCAAATCAGTTCCAGTACATTTGGAGATGTAAGTCTTAACCTTTCACATGCATCGGGAAGGAAAAAACATTTAATCTGCACAGTACTGCCGAAGTGCAGCGATACATTGTGAAGTGCACATTTGCATTTGTCATACAGTACCGATCAAAAGTCTTGAACCACCCCCTTATTTTTTCGTGTTTTGCCAGGTCAGTCTGTGTTAACGGTGTTATTAACTGCATTCTTCAACTAAAGAAGTGAGAACAAATGATGTGGGCTTTTGTTTTTTTGCAATAGGCTGCAAGTAAATGTGTACAGATACAATTTAAAATTGGTTCTTTGTTAAGTTTTGTGGTCCTTTCCGTGACTTAGGTGTCTGTTTATGTTTGAATGTTTCAGAGATTAGTGTGAAGGGTCTTAACAGACAAAAAGTGGTCAAATACAAGCCCTGGATTAAAAATCAGAAACACTTTAAAAAGCCTGGAGAGCTATTCCTTAATACCACTTTAAAGATTACAGGGAAGTCCGGATCCCTGGAAGCAAATGAGGGATGGCTCAAGACTTTTGCACAGTGCTGTACATGTCATGTTCCCTGTTTTATAGCTCAGCTCAAACTGACACGTTCTCACTAACTGCTTCTCATTTTCTCCACAGTAAACTTTGACCACTTCCAGATACTGCGGGCCATCGGGAAAGG
This sequence comes from Rhamphochromis longiceps, assembly GCF_057381845.1. Taxonomy (NCBI): domain Eukaryota; kingdom Metazoa; phylum Chordata; class Actinopteri; order Cichliformes; family Cichlidae; genus Rhamphochromis; species Rhamphochromis longiceps. Next base: position 42,946,226 of record NC_140578.1, read on the forward strand.
AAGCTTTGGAAAGGTAATGCAGCCTCCATTTTTCACGCCACTTGTATATTGTTTGCCCTTAATTACCCACCACGGTCGTCATCTCTAAAGAATCAGTGCAAGCGAAGCGAAATGTGCTGGGATTACACTTTAGTTCTCGTGTGCTGCTGTTATTTAATAACAGTTATAAATGCAGCTGATGTAATTATTTCTATAAAGTCAGTTAGAGGAGAGCCGATTTCTATTTCATCTCACTCAATCTAGGTGGGAATTTTGACCCCACGTCTCAATTTAATTACACAGCAGCAAAATTCTGCGGCTCTATTTGTCATCGCGCTCAACGGTTGGGCTGAAGGCAGGAGGAGAACTTAGTGTGTGTGTGATACACAATTGGGGCTGCAGAGATTGGAATAGTTTACCTTCATTTTAAATATCACTGCCCTGTGCACATTGTTGGCTTTAAAATTCAAACTTAAAGAGTTTGTAAGTAAACTGGCTGAGATGAGACAGACGATGCACCGGGTCCTCGTCTGAGTGCTGGCTTTCAGTTGTGCTGTTTCTCTTGCCCAGCCATGCACACACAGACACTGTGCTACACTTACACAGTGAGACAGATGCTCACAGAGACGTCCAGATACATTTTGTCCTTGCTGGAGGTCATCTTGTGTTTTTTGGCCCACTGTGGCCTCACACCGAGCTCCTGCTGTTTTTTGAACACTTTAACAGCACCAGTCTTTAGCTTCCTGTTGAACACACTTAAGTGGGGGAGGTGTTATTATTAGTGGTAAATGATTTGTGTATTTGTTGGATGCACCTCAGAGCAACAGGAAACATGACACGACACGCTCCAGTAACCTGCAGTCTTTACAGTGAGGACACACAAACATTAACCCTCTGCTCCTTACAGAAACTCTCTAAATCCTGTAAGTTTCTTGACTGCCACTTGGAAAGTTGAAACTTCAGCTCCCTCCACAGATTTTCTACAGTACTGATGTCTGGAGACTGACTAGACCACTCCATGATCTTATAGCACTTCTCCACTAGTACATACTCAGATCAGCTTGCTGTGACTCATTTTCCATTACAATCAAGTACCACCTAATGTGCGTGGGGTCATTACAGCAAAGCGGCCCGATGTCCATGTTGTCATTTATGAGCAACACGAATGCCACAACAAAGGAAGACGTCGCAGCGATGATGTATCTGTGGCTTTTTGTCACACTTGGAAACCACGGTGTTGTGCAGCTATTTGCTTTGTTGCAGGGTTTTAAAAAAACTGCAGTTTTGATTTTAGTGAAAGACACCGTCTCATGACTCATTGAGTGCCGCGACTGACAATCCAATCCGTGGCCTGCAGTCTGACGATGTCACATTTCCTGACTGCTTGGAACCCCGACTAAGTCGTCCTGTAGCCCACATCATAATGTTTCCATCTCTCTGCTTGACTGCGGGGATGCTATTTTTTGCATCACACTCCTATTTCAAAAGGTCAGTTAAAGCCACATAATTTCGTTTCATCTCCCCACAGCACTTTCTCCAAAGTCTTCCCTGAATCATTTAGATGTTCACTGGCACTTGAGATGGGCCTATACATGTTTCTCCTTGAACAGGTAGCTACCCTATGTTAGCCTAGCTTTCTATCACTGATGCTCTGTGTGTATGCTGCTGCCTCTCGTCTCGTGTTACTTAAAAAATTAACCCCACAGCTTCAATAACCGTATCTAAAAATCTCTCATTGAAAGTTACGGTTGAAGGTTTGGAAACATTTTGGGGTAGCCAGTGTTAAATAGAGACAGTGCCACATTCTTTATCTAGTCATTGTAATGAAAGAAGCACATTAAAAACTATATGAGAGTTTGCTTTTAACAAGCATGTAAGGACTCTACTTAAAAACTGAAAGTAGCATTTTGTGGATGTTTTCCCTGCTGCCCGATCCCATCAGTCTCTTAAAGCATCATTTTTTATGCGCCCTGGTGTGACAGAGGTTTCATGGCGCTACAGGTTACCTGAGCACATCAGGTATATTACGGTTGAAAACAAGTGCCCGGCCTTCCAGTGGGTGGTCGACCCCTCGTGCACAGCTCAGGAGTCTAAACGACCCAGCAGTTATGGACATGTGTGTTTTTGGTGTGCTGTCCCTCCTTCTCCCTGCTTGCAGGTATATCTGTGTGTGTGTGTGTGTGTGTGTGTGTGTGTGTGTGTGGATGCCGGCGTTTCTGAGAGCACCTGTTTACAGGCACCTTCAGGCCTGGTGGGTGTGGCCCTGCCAGGTGGTTGGCCACACCTGAAGACCATCACACAGCTGATCAAGCCTTGTCGGAGGAGCTACTTAAGAATGCGGCGGCGCTCTCTCTGACGCTGGATCATTGCGTGACTTCACGTTAGTCTCTCGGCCAGTCAGTACGGATAGTCTGCCGCATTGTATGTGTCTTACGGCTGCCTGTTTGTTATCTCCCCAGGAGAAGCGTGGAGACGAGAGGGCAGCGAGCACGGGGTGCTCAGACACTGAGGAGCGGAGACAAGGAACACTAGCACTGGGAAGACGACATTTCACGGGAGTCGGGAACGCACTGCGGATTTATTGTTATTTTCCATTCACTGTAAATAAACACACTGCTTGCATTCAGAGCTCCGTGCCTGGCTCCTCCTTCCTCACATCCCCACGGTTGACGCTGGCCAACTGTGACAAATACCTTTTCTTAGATTCATTATTAGTTCAACATTGACAAATAGTAGTTGACTAATATCAGGAGCCAAAAAGAAAACAAAAAACAAACTAAATAAATATTTCAGACGCTGAAAATAAATTATTACGGTCGTTTAAATTTGCTGTCAGCAAGTTAGGTCTAATACATGTAGTCAATCTAATGAATCAATATTACATGTAAAAAGTACAGAACTGAAAATGAAACTAAAATATAACGGTAAATGAACTGGTTCTTGTATAAAACCTTTCTACTCTCTACAACTTGCCTGATTCATGCACTCACTTTTTTCTATGCTTTTTCTCTGTAAGTGCTTTCTATCTAACATTAATACGCATTCATCCTCCCGATGGATGCATCGGAGAGCAACTTGGGGTTAGCATCTTGCCCAAGGATATTTGGCATGCAGGCTGGAGCAGGCGGGGATTGAACCAGCAACTTTCTGATTAGTAGGTTTCCTGCTCTACCTGAGCTACAGACACCCCAATTTGTGGTGCTCTGGAAACAACACGTTCTCATCCCAGCAGGTAACGATGCTATGTGACAAATCATCGGTATGTGTAAATGTGTTTTTTGTTCTAATCATGAATCGCTTTGTAAAACAAGACCTGATAGGGTTAAAGTTATGGTTAGAGTTAATGTTAGGGATAGGGCTGGAATGGACGGCTGGAGCCTCTCCTCCAAGTGTGTGTTACTGCCGCGATCAGCATTCTGTTGTATGCTTTTCTCTGTAAGCGCTTCGAGCCTGTACTTTTTTGCTTTAGCTGAGTAATGAAGTTGAATCAGTACTTTAACTTTCACTGGAACAATAGTATTTTTACTTCTACTTAAGAATGTCTGATCTTTTGCCAACTCTGGCTGTCTCTCAGTCTTGGAATACCCACTTGTTGTCCAGCGGTGTCCTGGGAATATGGGAACTAGACAGACTGGGGAAACAATGGGAGGAGACACAAAGATGGAATCACTTTTACCATCTTTTATGTATTTGCTGGTCGTCTTATTTCTTCTATTTTGCAAGCACAGTGTTGCAATCATTGTCTTTGTGGTACAATGACACAGGTAGAATGCAGGTGTTTTCATGTAACACGATGCCAGAAAGATGAGTAATGTGTTTTGAAGAGAAGATAAAACATCATGTTTGAACAAAGATAAGCAGCAGACACGTCTGTGTGTGAGTTATTCAGGTTCAGTAAGAAGGTAATATGTCTGCAGAATTTGTAATTCTTATGAAGATATTGCTTGTACAATAAATAAAATCCCTTTAACTTCTTCTGGAGAGTGTCTTTATATATTTAGTCATTTTGGGGCGATCCTTTATTTAGTACTAACTCTAGTCGGGGATATATATCAGAGTTTACTTTCAGATATGAGCATTGTGTTTCCTGTGGATGAGTGAATGAATTATTTATTTATGTAATTTTTGAAAGACTGGCTCATGTAAAATCTCTGAAAGTATGACACAGCTCTCCTGTTACGCTTTATGGACACCTGAGCTTCACCATGAGGGCCTGTCTTTATTCACTGAAATCCACTTTTATAATGAATTCACAGTAATCACTGACACCTTCAGAGCATTACATTCATTAAAGACGTCTTCTACACCTACTCTTCCAGACGACCGACACATACTTCAACCACTGCAGGTTAACCAGCCACTCATCAGTAAAGCAAAAACTAAATGTAAATGTCCTCATGTGGAAAAGACTGAAACACAACTCCCATATATCACTAATGTAACAGATCCATTTAGGGAGAGTGAGAACACTAGGCTGGATGTGTTTTAATGCAGGAACATTCATCATGTCTTGAGTTCAACAAATCATTTACATTGAATATGTGAGCTGGATGGTTACACGATACAATGTGATTGTCAACAATAACTGCAATGAACGCTGGTTTGAGGGCGGAGTCAAGGAGGCCATTTACGTGAAAAGGGAAAGACCCTCTCTGAATCAAGGAGGGGGCCTAAGGGTACATCTGTCACCATCTTACAATACGAAGCTGTAAAAAAGTAATTATAAAAAAGCATTTTTGTAGCTGAATGTTACTGGATAGCTGTTTCATCTGTAACACATCAAAATAACCTGCTAAGGTTTAATAGGCTATAAGGAACACACTCACTTCCTGAGCCCTGGGCAATAAGAGACGTTTTGTGTTTTATAATTTATTGATATGTTTGATCCTTTCTGACCTGCGTTAATGAAGCAGTCATTAGAGCACCATGTCCGCTATAATAGTTCTGTAGTTTGATGCTTGAGTCGTTGCAGACTTGTTGAAACTCCCTCACCCGTCAAAGCAGCGTCTTTGTTATTGGAGTCCAGCAGATGGCAGTGTTTCACTGTCTGACGGCTGTCTGAAGCTTCAGCTGGATTATCCGTTTGCTATGTTTGCCATGTTACAGTGGGGAGGAAAAACTCCTTTTTAACAGGAATATCTAGACATGAGTGATTACTGCAGTGGGGCACTATCTGTGCTATCTATAAGAAATGTTAGCAACAATAAAACTCTGAGGATCAGGGCTCCATTTCACTCCAGTGTTCAGTGGCATTTTAAAAGAGTGAATACCGACGCTGAATGTCTTTGTAAAGCAAAAGCACTTTGTTAGCCTTTACAGAGCAAAGCTATGGATCAATGTGCAGTGAAGAAAAATCGAGGTGGCCAGTCTGTCCTTTCCTAACCAATCACAGAGCTCCTTACATTGTTGCGCTGGAGAATAACTAAATATAATATAAAGATGATATTGAAAATAATCTTTTGTAGAGTCACTACTTAGTGGGCAGAGGACAGTTATCACTTTGCTGGATGCTTTAAAGTCGCATGTTCTGTATTTGCAGATTAACAGGATATTAACAGATTAACAGCTTTCATTAGACTTCATATGATAATCAGATAAGATAGAACTTTATTAATCCCTTGGGTGGGTTCCTCTGGGAAATTCGGTTTCCAAAAGCACAGCACCGACAGAAGTTACAGTTACAGAATGAATGTTATATATATACATACATACACACACATATATAAATACAGAGACAAATATAAATATAAATAAAATATACGAAGGGGATAAATAGAATAAATAGGAATAAAAAATAAAAATACAAGTGAATTGCACATTTCAAGTATTGAGGTCTATTTGCACCATTGACTATTAACAAAAGTATTGCACAAAGGTATTGCACAGTGAGGTGAAGAGGCACTACAGCTTAGTTGTTCCCCCCTCCTTTGTCCTCCTGTCTCCCCTCCCTCTCCCCTCCAGAGAGGAGTTAAACAGTTTGATGGCGTGTGGGACAAAGGAGTTTTTAAGTCTGTTAGTTCTTGTCTTGGGGAGAAGCAACCTGTCACTGAACAGACTCTTCTGGTTGTTAATGGCCGTGTGCAGAGCAGCATTGTTCATAATGTCCAGCAGTTTTTTTAGTGTCCTTTTCTCTGCCACTGTCACCAGAGTGTCCAGCTTCATGCCGACCACAGAGCTAGCCCTCCTGATCAGTTTCTCCAGCCTGGATGAGTCCTTCTTTGCTGTGCTGCTCCCCCAGCACACCACAGCATAGAAAAGTACTCCAGCAACCACCGACTGGTAAAACATCCTCAGGAGCTTCCTGCAGATGTTAAAAGACCTCAGCCTCCTGAGGAAGTACAGTCGGCTTTGGGCTTTTTTATACAGGTGCTCTGTGTTGCATGACCAGTCCAGTTTATTGTCCACCCACAGCCCGAGGTACTTGTACTTGTTGACCACCTCCTCCCCCTCTATCTGAACCGGCAGTGGACCTTCTCTGGACCTCCCGAAGTCCACAACCAGTTCCTTGGTCTTTGAGGTGTTGAGTTGCAGGTGGTTTGTGCAACTCAACACCTCAACAGTGAAGTGTTTCTCTTTCAGTGTTTATTCTTGGACATGGATATGCATATACATGGATTTTATTAAAATATGAAATTATTGTGTAAATAACGCTACATGTTAGATCAAAAGTTAGTAGAATTACAAAGGGTTTGTAGATTGTAAATGCAAAATGAGTTTGATTAGCCTGTAGAAACACAAAAGAGAGTAACAGGAAGTGTGTGTGTGACAGGACCTTTGCATGCCTATAGAAGGAGTGAGCACCCAGAGAGAAAAACAGAAGAGACAGACTCTAGCCAGATGAAGCAATGGAGGCTTTAAGAAAAGACATGAAAATGATATTAATGGTATGGTTTAGTGTGTTAATATAGGCCACAAATAGATAAAGGTGGACTTTCCTCAACCTAGAATTTTGAGCATAGCAGCAAAACCATAGATTTAACATAATTGGGAAAAAACAAGCCAAAGTTTGGCTTAAAATTTTACAGCTTGACCTCCCACTTGTCCCGATCCTGAGAAGAAGCTCAAAGGACAGTCAATCTCCTGATGAAGACCAACAGAGCATCGTGAACCTGAAGAATTAACAGCAGGCTGGTAAGAACAGTGTGACATAACTGTTTAAAGGCATTGAATGTGATATTTTGCCTGGCTGGGACTTAATCTACAAGGAAAATACTGAAAGGAAACGGAGAAGAAACAGATTGTGTTTGCTGGAGATTTAAGACAACAAAGGACACTTTGAGAAGGGTACAGGGGCCAGTGGGAAGGTGAAGCCCAGAGGAGTATAATTGGGTTGAAATTGAAGCCTGAAAAAGGCCCAACAGAGACTGTACTTCCTGAGAATTCTCAGGAGGAATAACATCACACAGAGACTGCTGGTGTCCTTCTACAGAGCCACCATTGAGAGTGTTCTAACTTACTGCATATGTATTTGGTACACTAGCTGCACAGGGGCTCAGAGGAAAGCACTCCAAGGGATCATTAACACCGCCCAAAAGATCACTGGCTGCCCTCTCCCCACACTGGACGTTCTACACAACGCCCACTGTTTTAAAAAGGCCCAAAACATCATAAAAGACACCTCACATCCTGGCCACTCCCTGTTCGAACTGTTGCCCTCAGGCAGACGGTACAGGGCAATCAGAGCAAGGACTAATAGACTCAAACACAGTTGTTATCCAACTGCAATAACACATCTGAATACTACAAAAAAAATGTCCATCACGCCACTCTTGTGTTAATCTATGCACGGTCTGAAGCATGTGTGTGGGAATGTATGTGAATGTTTTACTGTTACATCTTATTAGTATTTTAAGTATTCTATCTATTTTATTTATTGAATTTTATTGTTTTATTTATATTTTGATATTGCTAGGGATGATGCAATGATCGGGGACCATTCTTCATTTCGTTGTTCTCGTGACAATGACAATAAAGTTTCTGATTCTGATTCTGAACTCATGATGGTGTTTAGAGATGTCCACCAGAGCACAACAAAGAGTCTCTTGCAGATTAAACCCAGGCGATAAGGTCCATACCAAGTACTCCTAATGACGCCAACAGTTTGCAAAATCGCTGAGAGGCCCTTTTGGATCCACCAGAGCCATTGCAAAAAAGTGGAAGTGAGTGACAGCATAACCTAAAAGACACCACCACCCCGACTCTTTGGTGATCTACAGGTGAAGGGAGGGCTGATTGGGTATATCCCGCCTTCTACTTCTCACCTGTAGTCTACTCACCAGAGAAATCGGTGTGTCTGGTCATCATGAAGATTATTCTGTTTACCACCTTGGCCCTGCTGCTTACAGCATGGACTCTGATGCACTTAATGGATCAAGAAGCCAACTTGTATAGAAGGACATGGACATATGACAATTCACACCTGGTCGAAGTGACACAGGACCACATCCATCCCTGGATGAACAACGCCTGATACAGATATATATGCTCACACATGCCTACTACAACGCAGCATGCTATATTATATGGCAAACCTATGAATATGACTCAAGTGACATGCGCAGCAAGCTTTGCCAATCTAGATTATCAATATTCAGGAATTGTCCTAAACCACAGCGACCCCCTGACTATGGGACTATCGTTTTGGGCTGTTTTTAAATGCATCGACCACCATCAACAAAGAGCAACTTCTCCTCACACTTGTCCAGCTGTCAAACTCTGAAAGAGTTACAGTTTCACCACTGAGCACTTTGAATGGTTATTCTTTTATTTAAAAGCACTTATTCTAGCTGCATCATCAATACGACAAAAACTGTGACTTCAACAAAAATGTATCTAAAAATATTTAGGGGGAAATGTTCCTACACCCCTCATGTAAACGTTACACCTCCAAAAGGGAGAAATAATCAGAATAAGGCGTAATCATTGTCTTGATAATAATGACCATGAAAATGAAACTAGGCCTACCTTTAGTTCAGCACACTCAGTGTTGCATAAAGACATGCGAACATGCCATCATCCATTCTGGAGCCTACTTTTAAAAAGAGCGAGCTGTTTATTCTGGCTGAGTAGCAAACAGAACCAACCATGAAAACCTAAACTGGGAAAACACTTGGAAACCTTGAACACTGGGAATATGGAGACACAGGGGGTAGGTGAACAGACACTCTGACAAAGGAAAACAGAGACAATATATATAAGACAAGAAGTAACACAGACACCCTTTTCGGTGACAAAAAAGAGAAAATATCCAGTGAAAGGCAGTTCTCTTGGAAAAACTGCCTTATTGATGTCAACGGTCAGAGAAAAATGTCTGATAGGAAGGCAACCGTAGCTCATACAACCATTTGTTGCAACCAAAGAATGCAGAAGAGCGTTTTGGTCAGCTAAGAACAGGAAATTGAAGCTACAGTTCTCAAAATCTGACATGAGAAGATTGGATAAATGTTGCCTGGTCTGATGAGTCTTGATTTCTGCTCTGACATGCAGATGGTCGGGTCAGAATTTGGCATAAATAGCATGAAAGGATGGATCCATGCTGCCTTATGTCAGCTGTGCAGACTAGTGGTAGTGGTGTCACTGTGGGGGGGAGGGGCGGTATTTTCTTGCTGAAACGTTACATAGTGAGTGTGTGTGTGTGTGTGTGTGTGTGTGTGTGTGTGTGTGTGTGTGTGTGTGTGTGTATGTGTGTGTGTGTGTGTGTGTGAGAGAGAGAGAGAGAGAGAGTAAGAGAGAGCTTGAGAGAAGCTGAGCTTTATTCAAAGTGATTTGAAACAAACTGCAGCAATAAGGGCAAACTAGTGCACAATTATGTTTACGTGAGCGTTATTTTGTATGCATTTGTACAGTTCCATAACTGTGAGAATACATTGATAGCATTTAACTCTAGTAACAGGCATTTGTACCAGTAAGCATGAAAAAGTAGGGAAAAGAACTAGTATGTAAGCACTGACTAGTACTGTAAAGTATATGTGTATATAGGGCAATCGTGGCTCAAGAGTTCGCAGTTCATCCTGTAATTGGAAGGTTGCCAGATTGAGCCCCGCCTCCGACAGTCTCGGTCGTTGTGTCCCGGGGCAAGACACTTCACCCGTTGCCTACTGGTGGTGGTCAGAGGGCCCGGTGGCGCCAGTGTCCGGCAGCCTCGCCTCTGTCAGTGCGCCCCAGGGCAGCTGTGGCTACAATGTAGCTGCCATCACCAGTGTGTGAATGTGTGAATGACTGAATGTAGTGTAAAGCTCTTTGGGGTCCTTGGGGACTAAGTAAAGCGCTGTACAAGTACAGGCCATTTACTGTGCATGTGTTTATGCTCAAGTGTATGAATAAATTAGTCAGTTTTAAACAGTTGCAATTTAAACAGTAGAAGAGTGGCACTATATTTATATATTTATAAAGAATTTCAAACAACAATTAATTGATGCTCAAAGCAGGTTTATTTAATTAATATCCAGATTTCCAATTAGTTCCGAATTCATTCAGCAGCAAATCACATCACCAGTCACTTCAAGGCTGTATGTATTATTGTAAGGTAGACCCTACAATAATACATACAGAGAACCCAACAATCATATGACCCCCTATGAGCAAGCACTTTGGCGACAGTGGGAAGGAAAAACTCCCTTTTTACAGGAAGAAACCTCCGGCAGAACCAGGCTCAGGTCGGGGCGGCCATCTGCTGCGACCGGTTGGGGTGAGAGACTGAAGACGTTTGTTGTAGGTCTGATTGAAGGACTGATGTGATGGTAAGTTGTCTGCTGCTCCGCTTTGAATATTGAGAGATTAGTTGATGGATTTCAAGCCAAATTGTGCCCAAGTTTAAGACCACATTCATTGGTTGTTTTTGTTGATGTTATTGTTTTGGGCTTTTTTTCCACAAGAATTTCTAGCTCCCCTAGAATTCTGGCCACCCAAACGATGATTGCTGCTGAGAGAGCACAAGGTTTTGTCCCCCTGTACTATTCATGTCAGTGCAGGGGGTTCTCCTTGAGAGGCCAGGGTCGAAAAAGGGATGCTTCAGAACCTCCGAGGGTGTTATGCGCTGATTTGCATCCAAGGCCAACATTTCTTTGATTAGCCTTACAAATAATGATTGGCCATTTTCCGGTCCTCGCCTAACCTTCAGCAGTTGTTCGAGGTCATCGAGACACTTAAGTTTTATATATCGAGTTTCCTTGGATCGATAATGTGTCTCGTATTGAAATTGTTCTGGGGTCTTAAATGTCCAGCGCTGTTTGTTGTAGTTATCCTCGATGAAGTAGCAGTCAGTGTACAAGCCAGACTCTAGGAGATGATCTGGTAGCTGACCCTGGGTTTCAATTATGAATTTTAAAACATCATAATCGTCTTCCCCAGGATAGAGAGGCACCCCTGTAGCAAGCTCCACAGCTACCAGCCCCAGAGACCACATGTCGATTGCTTTGTCGTATGGAATGCCAAGCATAACCTCAGGTGCACAATAACCAGTTGTCCCCACACAGTCACCAGGAATCACTGCAGAAGCAGGACATGCGAGGCCAAAGTCTATGAGTTTGACTGTGACGGGAGACTCAGTGCGGTTCACAACCATGATGTTTCCAGGTTTGAGGTCAGCATGCACTATTCCCACAGAACCCAGGTGGAACAGAGCATTTGCGAGCTGATGCAAAGTTGGCCTGAGTTCTCTCATTGGGAGACCTCGGTTATTCCGGTCCCCAATGTAGTCCCACAGGCTTTGGTCGAGCAATTCGAAATTCAAGCAAATGCGCTGTCCATCGAGGAAATAGCCGTTCCATTCGACAATGTTGCACCTGTCTGGATCCAAGCGTCGTAGCTGCTCCAGGATGAAAATTTCCAGTTTTGCCTGGAGCAGAATTTCAGGGTCGCTCTTGTTGACTTTAATAGCAACCGTTTTGTTGTTTTTTGTATCGCGACATCTGGTTACTAAACCAAAGCCTCCTTCTCCAAGGAAGGCCTCTACCACGTGGTGATCTCCTAAAATGGTCCCTTCCGTTATTTGAAGATCATCTTCAGAGGCAGATGGGTTGGCTGAGGTGTTGATGTCTCCTTTTTGAGGAAATTCAACTGAGTTTTGGAAACTGCAGCTGAATTTTTGTGATCCATGACTTTTCCAGCTTGAAGGCTGCTGAGAGAGCACAAGGAGTTCTCCCCCTGTACTATTCATGTCAGTGCAGGGGGTTCTCCTTGAGAGGCCAGGGTCGAAAAAGGGATGCTTCAGAACCTCCGAGGGTGTTATGCGCTGATTTGCATCCAAGGCCAACATTTCTTTGATTAGCCTTACAAATAATGTTTGGCCATTTTCCGATCCTCGCCTAACTTTCAGCAGTTGTTCGAGGTCATCGAGACACTTAAGTTTTATCGATCGAGTTTCCTTGGATCGATAATCTGTCTCGTATTGAAATTGTTCTGGGGTCTTAAATGTCCAGCGCTGTTCCTTGTGGTTATCCTCGATGAAATAGCTGTCAGTGTACAAGCCAGATTCTAGGAGATGATCTGGTAGCTGACCCTGGGTTTCAATTATGAATTTCAAAACATCATAATCGTCTTCCCCAGGATAGAGAGGCACCCCTGTAGCAAGCTCCACAGCTACCAGCCCCAGAGACCACATGTCAATTGCTTCATCATATGGAGTGCCAAGCATAATCTCAGGTGCACAATAACCAATTGTCCCCACACAGTCACCAGGAATCACTGCAGAGGTGTTACATGCGATGCCAAAGTCTATGAGTTTGACTCTGACTTGAGACTCACTGCGGTTCACAACCATGATGTTGACAGGTTTGAGGTCAGCATGCACTATTCCCACAGAACCCAGGTGGAATAGAGCATTTGCGAGCTGATGCAAAATTGGCCTGATTTCTCTCATTGGGAGACCTTGGTTATTCCGATCCCCTATGTAGTCTGACAGGCTTTGGTCGAGGAGTTCGAAATTCAGGCAAATGCGCTCTCCATCGAGGAAATAGCCGTTCCATTCCACAATGTTGCACCTGTCTGGATCCAAGCGTCGTAGCTGCTCCAGGATGAAAATTTCCAGTTTTGCCTGGAGCAGAATTTCAGGGTCGCTTTTGTTGACTTTAACAGCAACAGTTTTGTTGTTTTTTGTATCGCGACATCTCGTTACAACACCAAAGCTTCCTTCTCCAAGGAAAGCCTCCACCATGTGGTGATCTCCCAAAATGGTCCCTTTAGATATTCCAAGCTCATCTGAGCCGAAGGATGGGTTGGCTGACATGGTGTAATGTGTCTGTTTGCGCTGTGAATTGGTGAGAAACAAAACTGAACTTGTTTTGGTTTCTCTCGTAAATTGCTCTCAAATCTTCTCAAAAGGGTTTTAGTTGCTGCAGGTCAACGTCCGTTAAGCATAAAGTAACAGGTGAGCGCTCCTATTTATAGGTTTTGGAATCAAAGCAAAGTTATGACATCAGAAAGGATCAAAGCAAAGTTATCACGTCACAAGCGATCGAAGCTATTCTAATATGTGCGCATGCGCACATATGAGAAGCGATCGAAGGGGTTCTAATATGTGCGCATGCGCACATATTAGAAGCGATGGAAGGGATTCTACTATGTGCGCATGCGCATACACGTGCTTGTTTGTGTAATATTGTTCACACTAAACTTGACCCTAATCAATTTAATATCAGTCAATCAAAGAAAATGTTAGTTTTGGAAAATTTTAAAATGACATAACTGACAGTTAAAACATTTTTTGTTCATGTATTTGTATTTGTATTGTCTTCGGGGTTTTTTTTGCATACCATGTCAAGCTTTTCTGTATATAGTCATGTCGTAGATTTCGGAGCAAACAAGAAATTGAATTGGATTTTAATATTGCAGTGCTTGGATTTCGGATTTGGTGCTTAAAACTTCTTTAAACTGTAACCGTATTTCATTCACCACAAAGAACTATCTGATTGAATAGTTTTCTTATCAGATAGAGAAATAAAACGAGTCGCAAAGTCTAAAAGCAACATTTCTCTGCCTGGGCTGTACCTCTGCACGTTAGTCTGTTTCAGTGTGTGACCCCCCACCCCCTCCCTGATCAGTCGGGGGTGAGTGCGCTAATGTGCCTGGAGGCCGTTTTAATGAGTGTTTGCTGGAAAACGAAAAATACAAGAAGGATTTGTACGTTTTCACAACGGGGGAGTTGCGTAAGTACTAGTAAATAATTTTCTCGAGTGTGTACGTTACACATGTTATTTGTTTAAAATTGGTATTATTATTTTGCTAGCTAGCAAACTCGCGGGATAAAGGATTGAAGTGCACTCAGTGCGATACAATACGGTGGCGCTATTCTAACAGTTAGTTATTGCAGGGTAACTTGTAGAATATGCTGTGAATTGAACCAAGATTACACAGCAGTAGCAGTAATACGAGTTACTTCCCTCAAGTGAAAGCGTTAAACGTTAGCCCGATGCTTAACTAGCCAACGTCAGGCTTTCTGATTGAAGGCTAAAAGCGACGTTGTCACCAAGTAAACAGAATATTGATGATATTTTTGTGTATCGCTGCAGCCTTTTCAAGTATTAACCTGGTGTCTTTGGGAACAGCTTAGGGGGAAATGACGGTAATATGACTGAACCATATGGGAAGAAAGAATAGGCACTTTTTTGTGCTAGCGAAGTTTCCTCGCTTTCATTCAAAATCTGTTTATCATTAAACAATTGAAACATAATGGCTTCGAGCTGACATTGAGGCCTGTGGGGCACTATCAGCCACTGAGACAGTAGACAAGTGACTATTTCACACTTTAAGGCTGCCTGTTTATTTAAGGGAGATGAACAGTACATTATAACTGTACATAATAATATCAATGATGATGATAGATTAAATAAATGGGTTTTTGAAAGACGCTTGTGCATTTTTAAAGTCTAAAGTGTTGAATTGATCTGAGTATGTCATGTGTTCAAAGCCTCTCCCAGTCAGTGCTGTTCTCTATGCCTGTCTTACTCTACATGATGTTATTAGCACAAACACTTTAAAGGTGATAATTAGGTCTACAACAATAACACAGACTGCAATGTAGTTAAGCGTCTTACAGTTAGTTTTGAATGAATGAACTTAAAAAACAACACAAGCAAAGATCTGTCTCCTCCTGTTTTTTGTGTCACATAAGAAAGAAGCATCAATATCTGATGAGAAGACTTATTAATTTGGCCTTTCACGTGGTCTTACTCAGGTGATGCGAAGTGAAATATGCATCCTTTTTATGGTAATGTGCTGGAAAATGTTGAAAATGGACATTAAACGTGCTTACAAAGTGCTTGAATTTGACCCTGAAAGGTGTATGAAGCCAGAAAAAGTCACACTTGGAGTAAAAACCTCTCATAGCAAGTTAATCATATTCAATTGATTTGATGCTTTCAGCACAAAATTTAGCCACACAGTCAGGACAGCGTCTGCTTTACCTTCATCGGTAAACGTGTTTATGCAGTACATAGTAACAGTGTGGCTGAGTCCTCTGGTTCAAATCAGTTCCAGTACATTTGGAGATGTAAGTCTTAACCTTTCACATGCATCGGGAAGGAAAAAACATTTAATCTGCACAGTACTGCCGAAGTGCAGCGATACATTGTGAAGTGCACATTTGCATTTGTCATACAGTACCGATCAAAAGTCTTGAACCACCCCCTTATTTTTTCGTGTTTTGCCAGGTCAGTCTGTGTTAACGGTGTTATTAACTGCATTCTTCAACTAAAGAAGTGAGAACAAATGATGTGGGGTTTTGTTTTTTTGCAATAGGCTGCAAGTAAATGTGTACAGATACAATTTAAAATTGGTTCTTTGTTAAGTTTTGTGGTCCTTTCCGTGACTTAGGTGTCTGTTTATGTTTGAATGTTTCAGAGATTAGTGTGAAGGGTCTTAACAGACAAAAAGTGGTCAAATACAAGCCCTGGATTAAAAATCAGAAACACTTTAAAAAGCCTGGAGAGCTATTCCTTAATACCACTTTAAAGATTACAGGGAAGTCCGGATCCCTGGAAGCAAATGAGGGATGGCTCAAGACTTTTGCACAGTGCTGTACATGTCATGTTCCCTGTTTTATAGCTCAGCTCAAACTGACACGTTCTCACTAACTGCTTCTCATTTTCTCCACAGTAAACTTTGACCACTTCCAGATACTGCGGGCCATCGGGAAAGGAAGCTTTGGAAAGGTAATGCAGCCTCCATTTTTCACGCCACTTGTATATTGTTTGCCCTTAATTACCCACCACGGTCGTCATCTCTAAAGAATCAGTGCAAGCGAAGCGAAATGTGCTGGGATTACACTTTAGTTCTCGTGTGCTGCTGTTATTTAATAACAGTTATAAATGCAGCTGATGTAATTATTTCTATAAAGTCAGTTAGAGGAGAGCCGATTTCTATTTCATCTCACTCAATCTAGGTGGGAATTTTGACCCCACGTCTCAATTTAATTACACAGCAGCAAAATTCTGCGGCTCTATTTGTCATCGCGCTCAACGGTTGGGCTGAAGGCAGGAGGAGAACTTAGTGTGTGTGTGATACACAATTGGGGCTGCAGAGATTGGAATAGTTTACCTTCATTTTAAATATCACTGCCCTGTGCACATTGTTGGCTTTAAAATTCAAACTTAAAGAGTTTGTAAGTAAACTGGCTGAGATGAGACAGACGATGCACCGGGTCCTCGTCTGAGTGCTGGCTTTCAGTTGTGCTGTTTCTCTTGCCCAGCCATGCACACACAGACACTGTGCTACACTTACACAGTGAGACAGATGCTCACAGAGACGTCCAGATACATTTTGTCCTTGCTGGAGGTCATCTTGTGTTTTTTGGCCCACTGTGGCCTCACACCGAGCTCCTGCTGTTTTTTGAACACTTTAACAGCACCAGTCTTTAGCTTCCTGTTGAACACACTTAAGTGGGGGAGGTGTTATTATTAGTGGTAAATGATTTGTGTATTTGTTGGATGCACCTCAGAGCAACAGGAAACATGACACGACACGCTCCAGTAACCTGCAGTCTTTACAGTGAGGACACACAAACATTAACCCTCTGCTCCTTACAGAAACTCTCTAAATCCTGTAAGTTTCTTGACTGCCACTTGGAAAGTTGAAACTTCAGCTCCCTCCACAGATTTTCTACAGTACTGATGTCTGGAGACTGACTAGACCACTCCGTGATCTTATAGCACTTCTCCATTAGTACATACTCAGATCAGCTTGCTGTGACTCATTTTCCATTACAATCAAGTACCACCTAATGTGCGTGGGGTCATTACAGCAAAGCGGCCCGATGTCCATGTTGTCATTTATGAGCAACACGAATGCCACAACAAAGGAAGACGTCGCAGCGATGATGTATCTGTGGCTTTTTGTCACACTTGGAAACCACGGTGTTGTGCAGCTATTTGCTTTGTTGCAGGGTTTTAAAAAAACTGCAGTTTTGATTTTAGTGAAAGACACCGTCTCATGACTCATTGAGTGCCGCGACTGACAAGCCAATCCGTGGCCTGCAGTCTGACGATGTCACATTTCCTGACTGCTTGGAACCCCGACTAAGTCGTCCTGTAGCTCACATCATAATGTTTCCATCTCTCTGCTTGACTGCAGGGATGCTATTTTTTGCATCACACTCCTATTTCAAAAGGTCAGTTAAAGCCACATAATTTCGTTTCATCTCCCCACAGCACTTTCTCCAAAGTCTTCCCTGAATCATTTAGATGTTCACTGGCACTTGAGATGGGCCTATACATGTTTCTCCTTGAACAGGTAGCTACCCTATGTTAGCCTAGCTTTCTATCACTGATGCTCTGTGTGTATGCTGCTGCCTCTCGTCTCGTGTTACTTAAAAAATTAATCCCACAGCTTCAATAACCGTATCTAAAAATCTCTCAGTGAAAGTTACGGTTGTAGGTTTGGAAACATTTTGGGGTAGCCAGTGTTAAATAGAGACAGTGCCACATTCTTTATCTAGTCATTGTAATGAAAGAAGCACATTAAAAACTATATGAGAGTTTGCTTTTAACAAGCATGTAATGACTCTACTTAAAAACTGAAAGTAGCATTTTGTGGATGTTTTCCCTGCTGCCCGATCCCATCAGTCTCTTAAAGCATCATTTTTTATGCGGCCTGGTGTGACAGAGGTTTCATGGCGCTACAGGTTACCTGAGCACATCAGGTATATTACGGTTGAAAACAAGTGCCCGGCCTTCCAGTGGGTGGTCGACCCCTCGTGCACAGCTCAGGAGTCTAAACGACCCAGCAGTTATGGACATGTGTGTTTTTGGTGTGCTGTCCCTCGTTCTCCCTGCTTGCAGGTGTGTGTGTGTGTGTGTGTGTGTGTGTGTGTGTGTGTGGATGCCGGCGTTTCTGAGAGCACCTGTTTACAGGCACCTTCAGGCCTGGTGGGTGTGGCCCTGCCAGGTGGTTGGCCACACCTGAAGACCATCACACAGCTGATCAAGCCTTGTCGGAGGAGCTACTTAAGAATGCGGTGGCGCTCTCTCTGACGCTGGATCATTGCGTGACTTCACGTTAGTCTCTCGGCCAGTCAGTACGGATAGTCTGCCGCATTGTATGTGTCTTACGGCTGCCTGTTTGTTATCTCCCCAGGAGAAGCGTGGAGACGAGAGGGCAGCGAGCACGGGGTGCTCAGACACTGAGGAGCGGAGACAAGGAACACTAGCACTGGGAAGACGACATTTCACGGGAGTCGGGAACGCACTGCGGATTTATTGTTATTTTCCATTCACTGTAAATAAACACACTGCTTGCATTCAGAGCTCCGTGCCTGGCTCCTCCTTCCTCACATCCCCACGGTTGACGCTGGACAACCGTGACAAATAGCTGTTCTTAGATTCATTATTAGTTCAACATTGACAAATAGTAGTTGACTAATATCAGGAGCCAAAAAGAAAACAAAAAACAAACTAAATAAATATTTCAGACGCTGAAAATAAATTATTACGGTCGTTTAAATTTGCTGTCAGCAAGTTAGGTCTAATACATGTAGTCAATCTAATGAATCAATATTACATGTAAAAAGTACAGAACTGAAAATGAAACTAAAATATAACGGTAAATGAACTGGTTCTTGTATAAAACCTTTCTACTCTCTACAACTTGCCTCATTCATGCACTCACTTTTTTCTATGCTTTTTCTCTGTAAGTGCTTTCTATCTAACATTAATACGCATTCATCCTCCCGATGGATGCATCGGAGAGCAACTTGGGGTTTGCATCTTGCCCAAGGATATTTGGCATGCAGGCTGGAGCAGGCGGGGATTGAACCAGCAACTTTCTGATTAGTAGGTTTCCTGCTCTACCTGAGCTACAGACACCCCAATTTGTGGTGCTTTGGAAACAACACGTTCTCATCCCAACAGGTAACGATGCTATGTGACAAATCATCGGTATGTGTAAATGTGTTTTTTATTCTGATCATGAATCGCTTTGTAAAACAAGACCTGATAGGGTTAAAGTTATGGTTAGAGTTAATGTTAGGGATAGGGCTGGAATGGACGGCTGGAGCCTCTCCTCCAAGTGTGTGTTACTGCCGCGAACAGCATTCTGTTGTATGCTTTTCTCTGTAAGCGCTTCGAGCCTGTACTTTTTTGCTTTAGCTGAGTAATGAAGTTGAATCAGTACTTTAACTTTCACTGGAACAATAGTATTTTTACTTCTACTTAAGAATGTCTGATCTTTTGCCAACTCTGGCTGTCTCTCAGTCTTGGAATACCCACTTGTTGTCCAGCGGTGTCCTGGGAATATGGGAACTAGACAGACTGGGGAAACAATGGGAGGAGACACAAAGGTGGAATCACTTTTACCATCTTTTATGTATTTGCTGGTCGTCTTATTTCTTCTATTTTGCAAGCACAGTGTTGCAATCATTGTCTTTGTGGTACAATGACACAGGTAGAATGCA
This sequence comes from Rhamphochromis longiceps, assembly GCF_057381845.1. NCBI lineage: Eukaryota > Metazoa > Chordata > Actinopteri > Cichliformes > Cichlidae > Rhamphochromis > Rhamphochromis longiceps. Next base: position 42,966,087 of record NC_140578.1, read on the forward strand.
GGTGTTTTCATGTAACACGATGCCAGAAAGATGAGTAATGTGTTTTGAAGAGAAGATAAAACATCATGTTTGAACAAAGATAAGCAGCAGACACGTCTGTGTGTGAGTTATTCAGGTTCAGTAAGAAGGTAATATGTCTGCAGAATTTGTAATTCTTATGAAGATATTGCTTGTACAATGAATAAAATCCCTTTAACTTCTTCTTCTGGAGAGTGTCTTTATATATTTAGTCATTTATTTAGCCTTTATTTAGTAGTAACGCTAGTCGGGGATATATATCAGAGTTTACTTTCAGATATGAGCATTGTGTTTCTTGTGGATGAATGAATGAATTATTTATTTATGTATTTTTTGAAAGACTGGCTCATGTAAAATATCTGAAAGTATGACACAGCTCTCCTGTTACACTTTATGGACTCCTGAGCTTCACCATGAGGGCCTGTCTTTATTCACTGAAATCCACTTTTATAATGAATTCACAGTAATCACTGACACCTTCAGAGCATTACATTCATTAAAGACGTCTTCTACACCTACTCTTCCAGACGACCGACACATACTTCAACCACTGCAGGTTAACCAGCCACTCATCAGTAAAGCAAAAACTAAATGTAAATGTCCTCATGTGGAAAAGACTGAAACACAACTCCCATATATCACTAATGTAACAGATCCATTTAGGGAGAGTGAGAACACTAGGCTGGATGTGTTTTAATGCAGGAACATTCATCATGTCTTGAGTTCAACAAATCATTTACATTGAATATGTGAGCTGGATGGTTACACGATACAATGTGATTGTCAACAATAACTGCAATGAACGCTGGTTTGAGGGCGGAGTCAAGGAGGCCATTTACGTGAAAAGGGAAAGACCCTCTCTGAATCAAGGAGGGGGCCTAAGGGTACATCTGTCACCATCTTACAATGCTGTGATTGCAGCCGTTCTCCAACTCTCTGTGAATGGTACTCAAGACCATTGATCAGTGGTTGTTGATCAATGGTAAATGGTAAATGGCCTGCATTTGTATAGCACTTTACTCAGTCCCTAAGGACCCCAAAGCGCTTTACACTACATTCAGTCATTCACCCATTCACACACTGGTGACGGCAATGGTCATGAGAATTTGCATAATCATGATTAAGGAACTGACCTCCCAGCCCATTGTTCCTTCAGTCGGCTGGTTTCTCTGACTGAAAACGCTACGTCCAGAAGAACAGGATCAACTTTTGGAGATTTACTTCCCTGGATGATTGAGCACGCATCAAGACCTTTAATCAGGCCAACAAATATCTTGTACTCAATTTTAGCAGCAGCCATTGTGACACTGATGATAAAACTTGTGTAAAAGTGCGTGTTAGGTTTGTAGCTTGAACCCATCCGCTGGAACGTTGAAGACAATATAATTACACTGCTAAGCAAGACACAAGTAGGCAAACTTCTTCATGGTACTCGTGCACGGGAGAGAACCGGACAAACGCCGTTCCTTCGCTTGACCCCAGTAGCTCTCGTCCGTTCTCCCATACACTGTCCTTTTATTGAGGTTACATGAATATGCATAGGTTCATTAACATACGACGTCTACATACAAACAAAGAGTACCTTGCCTGTGTGTGTGTGTGTGTGTGTGTGTGTGTGTGTGGACTGCTGATCAAAGGGTCAAACATTCTTGGTCAGGAAGAGGGTAGCCTCCCCCTCACCCTAGATGGTTCATCCTAGATAACACGGTGAGGAAGTCCTGCAGTTCATCTAAACAAAGAGCACTTAGACTAGAACAGACGCAACTACATTAATCCTACCATAAAATAATAAGACACGGTATGACCTCTCATGCTCCCAAAGTGCTGTCTAATACACACAAAGTTTGCAGACTATCAAGGATCAAAACTTCTACCAATCTACAACTAATTACAAAACTCTAAGCATATATAAGTAAATATTTCTAAGCATAAATGACAATCAACAATACAAATCTAACATTTCCCCCCTTTTTGACCTTTATGCTTGAAAAGTTCCCAGGTATGAATACCTCATGTCTGACAGTTTCAATGCAAACCTTTTTATACTCAGCATATGTCAAATCACCCTAAATTACTGAAAAGGTACACAGTTTAATAAATGTATTAGCAGTTACCCCATTCATTGAGCTCATCTCATGGCAAACTGCATCTTACGAGCAACCAAAGAAATTGTTAATTTAATAGTGAAACTAAAAAAGTAACATTTTCAAAAACATCTCAGCTTGGTGGTGCTTCCTCCGGGTGTGCACATCACATGTCTCTCTGCAGAGTGGTTTAAGCTCTGCAGGGCGTCATGAATGTCTCTTCCAGTTGTTTCCATCACTGTCCATAGGACCAGAGTCCAAATGTATGTAGAATAGACATTCAAACATACCAGTTGGTTTTGTTGTTCGTCAACATGGGTCTCAGCTATTTCCAAGCTGCAGACCTCTCAGCACTCTAGTTTTATGGCCTCTTACCAGCCCCCATCACCTGACTTCAGACCTTCGTCTTGTGAGGGGGATATTTATGACTCTGCCATTGTCCACGCTCTGCAGAAAAAGCTCTCTGTGGAAAGGGTGCTGGGTTCCGTCATCTTACTGCTGTTATGATCCCAGCAGCCTTCAGAGTGTCATCGTATGCACAGTATAGTGGCACAGCATTAGGTGATGTTCATAGGAAACTGCTGTCATCACCACCATAGCTTCTGGTTCCTGTGCTTTCACAGAATCATGATGTCATCCTCGAACTCCTTCTGCGCTGTCGATGGAGCTTGGCACGCTCCCCTCATCCCACGAGTTTTCATGTTCCAACGCTGCTGAAGGTTTAAGGCAGAGCACGTCGTACACCTTAGTCGTCTTCCTCAGCGTCAATATTGAATCTTTCATTTTATTTAAAATCTTGCTGTGGGAAGTCTCCTCTTGATTTCCTGGAAGCTTAGTAGCACAGCTCTCTGTGTGATGTCTGCTGTGCTGAAGATGATCTCTGATCCTCCTGAAGCCTCTCTCCCATCTTGTGGACAATCCTCTCCTCTATTTTGCAGGCAGTTTCATGGTCCTTGCTGTGGCTCCAAGGTCTGATTTCATGATGGGCCCCAATCAGCTTGATCTTTGACCTCAACCACTGCCTGGTCCTGTCAGCTATGCGCTTCTCACTGGGCCTCTGAAGATTTCTCAGGAGATTACTGCTGCACCTGTATTTCCTTGCTAGGAAGACAAACTATTTGGAGAGTATGTCAACAATCATCAAACCACATTCTTTAGTTCAGTGAACTTCACTTATAGGCCATCAAAGCCTCATCTGAACATGGGTGCACCACTTGCATAGGTTTAATATTTGTAAATAAAACGGCTAATCACACAAATCACTGCAACAATAATAGTAAACATTGTTTAATGTTAATCCTTGGACCCCTCCTCTTGACGCATGGACACACCCATGCGTCAACTCACCAAACCTGGATTCCAGTCTTAAAGAAAAAGATTAGCTAGATCATATCCCAGGCAACATCAGGGCATCTCCTCCCCTGGAGCAGCACCACCCTGGACCCATAATCCTGCAATGAAAATGTTAGTGTGCTTTGCATATTAAGTTTGCTTAACACCTGGCTCTCCCAGGAGCCTGCATACACACCATCATGGCCTGGAAAACAAAATCTGGAAGTAAAATCAAACTTCATACCTGTAAACAATTGTATCATAAGGACAAGAAGCATTCAACATCAGCAAGACAAGTGTCATGTGCAGGTTTTCTCAAATCAGTAAACTACAATTATTTTCATAAGTCGCCTCAGACATGGATTATCCCATGTACTCAGGCAACATTAATGTAATCGGTGACTGCTCTTAAGCAAAGTCACTCCACTTATATATTACTATGGGCTCAAAAGTGGCCAGCTAATGAGCCCATATCAAACTATCCCAGAAACACTGTATCTCTTATTTGTTTTACTCATGTCACTTGTCCGGTTCAGCTGAATCTTCCACAGCATTCTCAAAGAAACTAACATTAGCAATACACATTGACTGTAGTCAGACAGAGGTCAGACACAGGTCAACAGGTTACAGAGGTGCCATAAAAACACCATAAAGTCAACCCTAGCTGTGGAAAGAAGTAACACCAGTTCTCAACACAGGAAATTTCACACAGGTTATTCACATTATCAAAGTAACCTTCACATTTTCCCATCAACACAATGCAACAGCATCACCACTCATAACCTGTAAACACAGTTTTCCTCACACATAAACCCAGAAATCCTGTAGTAGGAAAAAACATCAACCAGTTGTCCTGGTATAAATCGCATCATCAATTCACATGAAGAACTGGCATGCTGTAAGAAAAGAAAATGCAAATATTAGCGCTTGCGCAGGCGTATGCATACTTTGTCACAGATATCTCTGTGAGCAACTCAAGCCTATGAATAACACACCTGATAAATGCACAGACACAGAAAATGGCATTTAAAAGGTTAAATCATCATGCAACCTCGAGTGTTGCTGTCATCTTTCTGCTCCTGTAAAAGGAAACACATGGGTTCATCTGCACCTTTGTCAGGTGGGGGTTAGCTTCACACAATCATGTTCAGTCAGTCAGTCAGATATTTTAAAATTCTTACTCATTCACTCAGTGGTTCCTTCTTTTGCTAATTGTGGAAATTATCATCGCATTCGTTTCCACGCTCAGCAAAACGACGTTATTTCAAAAAGAAAAATAATTTAGACTGGATTTCCTCGTTGAATCCTTTTTGGGGGGGACTCTCATTTCCTAATTGTCCCAAATAAGTGGCTTTCTCCTGAACCCATTTTAAATGTGGAGAAACTCACTTGCAACAATTTTCTTGACGACGTGTAACGCTTTTAATTCCCGACTTGCAGATCTGCTCAAAGAAAAGAAATTCACAAGCAAAAATCAGTGCTTGTTCAAAAATGAAAAATAAAAAATAACAGAGATTATCAAACCAAACTCTCAGTGCACTGTGAAAGTATCAAAATAAAAAGGCCTTGTTAAGTCATGACACAAGCTCCTCATCTCAGGAGGGTAAATCATACCATTAGCATGGTTTATCATACCATCATACTAATCGGCAGGCTCAACTTCACACCAAAAGAAAAATCATCAGCTAGATTCACTCCAAATCAACCATCAGCTGCACAACACACAACATAATCCTAATGTCTTATTAGCTATGAGTTTAATTACCAGGTCTGTGCTCTTCACTCATTTAGGCCACAGATCTATTTTATTCAATTTCCCTTTTCCCTTCATCATAAAACATGTGACATGCTGTCATGCACTTCACAAAACAGTCTGTTCTGACGTATTCAGAGTTGTGTATCTAAATACAGGATTCACTCGCACATCAAAGCAGGAAACTCAGTGTTTTAGAGTCTCCACTCAACACACAACAACTCCAACACATCTCATTCACTCATACTAGAATTCAGTCACCTTTCATTAATCTAAAACTGATCAACTAATTTGCATATCAGCTATTAACCCACTAAGTTGACAGGACGACAGAAAAGCATGTTCAAAATAGTATCACAAAAGACAATTTCCCTCATACAGTAAATTACATGTGCTGCCTCAATCAAACAGGAAGCTTCTCCCAATTTACCATTTTAACAACTAAATTTATTGTCTGATCACTGGTTGGTCAAACCAGGATCTTTTTTCTCACAAAAGTTAAACTGTTGTCCTGCAACTTGGAGAGTCAATTTTTTTCTTTAGGATAAATTCAGCATTTGATAACAAGTGTCTGCTAAATTGACACTATTGTAACACTGATGAAAGATAACAAGCTAATTTTCATTGCATGGGTTTGTGTTATTAGGCAGGTCTAATGCATGTCTGTGGAGCTGCATCTCCAGCAGAGCATGTTCTTAAAGCTGCCTTTCCTACACATTTCTCTGCTATTATTTAATCATTTCTTAACTAATGTGCTATGAGTCTTCATGAGTCATTTTGTGTTTGGAATTGTTAGTAGGGTTAATGCATGTTCTGCTTGTGTGTGTGTGATTTTGTATATGTTTCTATTTTCGCAATGTTTCAGACTCCGTCTCAATTTTCCAACTTAAGCAGTCAGTTTTCTTTTCCCCAGGTTTGCTAACCCAAATTTTGATTTCCCACATTAAATAATTCCTATGTGTTCTCACCTAGTCTTCTCACTCTGTTGTCCTCTCACTCTTTTGTCCTCTCCCTCTTCAACAGTCCCGGCAGTTCTCCTTCAGCTTTGTCCTGTCTAGTAGCTGAAGTGCTGTTGCTGCCTTCTTGGGCGACTTCTTAGCAGCTGCTGCCGGTTTCTTGGCTTTGGCTGCGGCGGGCTTCTTGGCTTTGCTCTCAGTAGCCTTGTTCATCTTGAAGGATCCGGAGGTCCTGGTGCCCTTTGCCACCAGGCTCTTGATGGCGGTCTTGACACGGGCCTTGTTCTTGTCCACATCGTAGCCTCCGGCAGCCAGAGCCTTCTTGAGAGCGGCCACAGACAGGCCGTTGCGCTCCTTGGAAGCGGCCACGGCTTTCACAATCAGCTCGCCCACGCTGAGGCCGACCTTCTTGGGCTTGGAAGTCATCGTCTTCTTCTTCTTGGCCTGAACCTCGGCGCAGGGCGTGTTTATGATGGAGCCTTTCCCACCACAGCGCTGGCACGTTGAACGCATCATGAAGGGTCCATTTCTTTCATGTCGCTAGCCGCATGTGGCTTGCCCGAGTCACTCAGTCCTTTTTGAGCATTTCAACATGCTGCCGCCGCAGACCCTGGCCTCAGATCCAGCAAGTTTAGCGTGCTGATCTCCAAAAAAAAGTCCCGAAGGCCAGAAAGACGTCAAATAAGTGTCTCGTGCTGAGAACTCAAACAAAAACTCCTCTTCACGCTGCCATCTTGCTCGCCCCTCCGTGAAATTCAACCAATCAGACAGGAAGATGGGTTTGCTTTCTTCTTCTGCTGCTGTTTATCCACATTGCTGCTGCTTTGCTGAGACTTTTTGTGCTCAGGACTTGCTGCTGTCTCTTTATCATGTTATTGCTTTGGAGCTGCATTCCTTATCTTCAGGGAGGAGTGAGCTCGCTTGTGAGGTTGAGAAACACATGGCACTGTAAATAAGTCAGCCAGAAACTTGGCCTGCATGTTTCCAATGATGTTAAACTATAACTTTCTTCCGACCGCTGCATGTGGAAAATTGATTCAGGTCTGCTTTTCACCTGAAAGTGACAAACTAAGACATTTCATTATTATCATCACTGCTTAATCAACACACATCTCTCTCTGTGTGTGTTTTTGTGAACAGTCTTTTCTTAAAAGCAGAAAATGAAATTGTAGTTGTTTTTGGCTGATCAACACAAAACCTTTTTCCTATGATTTTTCTTTTTCACTCTTTTTTTTTTTTCGTTACAATAGCTGGTGACCTGCAGAATCACCGCTCTCACTCACAATCAAAGGCAATTACTTTTACACAGCGCACAAAAACACTGTGATGTCAGACACATTCACACTCACTTTTTCATCTGCATAAATAAACCATATGGCTGGAGATATGTGCCATGGTGATCCATAAGCATGATCACCAGTTTATTTAATTATTTTTAATCCAACAAAACAAATAAACAAAAACATGATGCTGATGCTACACACACACACACGAGTCAAGGTGCAGAAAAACTGCTCATGGAAACGCTGCACACTCTCTGTTTCCCTCTCTTTGAGTAGTTCTCAGACAGCTCTTGATCTGATAATGTGTAGCTTGCTCATCAGCTCAAAAAACAAAAACAAAACTGCAACGCGACATCACACAGTAGTTGCATGCTCTGCCCACAGTGGCAAAGTCTTACACTTACATATTCAACACAGCTTCTCCATCATGTATTTTTAGATGTTTCATACAGGGTTGAGCATATTAGTTGTTTTCACAGATGTGCTCTATATCTCAACAATGGCTCATAACAAGACGACCGTCTTCCACACAGGTCAAGTGCCTCTATGCACTTCATTAGTTTAAATATTTACCTATATCACTTCACCTCACATGTCATTGTACTGAATTTAAGCAACCACAAGTTTAATGTAGGTTACTTTTAACAACTATCCACCTCAATGGTTTGGCACACAGGCTGTTAACATTTTGTGTCAGGAAGGGGTGGGGGGAAAGCCACCCACCAGAGCACAGCTGCTGATGTGGGCTGGCCTTTTCCACACACTCTTCAAGGCTGGTGTGTTTTCTGAAAACTTCTAACATTTGAATCTCTTCCATTTATAAGCCTGCGATTAACCGCACGGCTCAGGTCCGCGTGAAACCCGCGCGACCGCATTCGCGTGCACCCACGCAGCTGTGGAGCCTTCGCTCTCTCTCTTTTATACATAAATACTTTGTGCTGCCAGGAGCAAAGTCCAGCACAAACGTCTTTCTCCCTCTAACTCACTCTTGGTTGCTTAGAAACCCATGATAACAACAACAGTCGGTGTTACAGACCACGTGTTCTGCTCCGCACACACTCACACAACAACAACAACAAAAACGACGACGACGACAACAATGACAACAACACAAAATAGGCCTACTCCGGACTCACACCGGACCGCTCGGGACCCTGACCCAGTTGTGGGACGCTCACCCACTCGCGCGACAAAACCCAATGAAGGGACGCTCGGGACACACACCCAGGGCGATTTCAAAACCGGACACTCACCGGACGCTTGGGACCCTTGGGCGATTTAACCAAAACTTCTTTTTCGGGACACTAACCCAGTTATCGCTCCACAAAGCAGCGAACTTCTCAACGCCTCACAAAATGGCGGAGACTGCACAACGACACGGTTATAGAGTCGGCCTCTTTAAACTTACTTGGCGTTGCTTAGCGTGTAATATCAGCCTGAATCCCGCCGATCGCCATTCATCGAGGAGAAAGACAGACAGCGAATCCACAGGAACTTCCTGGCTGACATCAGTCTTTCAGCGTGCCTCCCCCCCCTCGGTGAATGCGATCCCAGGGATCCGGCATCGAAGGACCAATTAATGTTAGGTTTGTAGCTTGAACCCATCCGCTGGAACGTTGAAGACAATATAATTACACTGCTAAGCAAGACACAAGTAGGCAAACTTCTTCATGGTACTCGTGCACGGGAGAGAACCGGACAAACGCCGTTCCTTCGCTTGACCCCAGTAGCTCTCGTCCGTTCTCCCATACACTGTCCTTTTATTGAGGTTACATGAATATGCATAGGTTCATTAACATACGACGTCTACATACAAACAAAGAGTACCTTGCCTGTGTGTGTGTGTGTGTGTGTGTGTGTGTGTGTGTGTGTGTGTGTGTGTGTGTGTGTGTGGACTGCTGATCAAAGGGTCAAACATTCTTGGTCAGGAAGAGGGTAGCCTCCCCCTCACCCTAGATGGTTCATCCTAGATAACACGGTGAGGAAGTCCTGCAGTTCATCTAAACAAAGAGCACTTAGACTAGAACAGACGCAACTACATTAATCCTACCATAAAATAATAAGACACGGTATGACCTCTCATGCTCCCAAAGTGCTGTCTAATACACACAAAGTTTGCAGACTATCAAGGATCAAAACTTCTACCAATCTACAACTAATTACAAAACTCTAAGCATATATAAGTAAATATTTCTAAGCATAAATGACAATCAACAATACAAATCTAACAGTGCGAAGCTGTAAAAAAGTAATTATAAAAAAGCATTTTTGTAGCTGAATGTTACTGGATAGCTGTTTCATCTGTAACACATCAAAATAACCTGCTAAGGTTTAATAGGCTATAAGGAACACACTCACTTCCTGAGCCCTGGGCAATAAGAGACGTTTTGTGTTTTATAATTTATTGATATGTTTGATCCTTTCTGACCTGCGTTAATGAAGCAGTCATTAGAGCACCATGTCCGCTATAATAGTTCTGTAGTTTGATGCTTGAGTCGTTGCAGACTTGTTGAAACTCCCTCACCCGTCAAAGCAGCGTCTTTGTTATTGGAGTCCAGCAGATGGCAGTGTTTCACTGTCTGACGGCTGTCTGAAGCTTCAGCTGGATTATCCGTTTGCTATGTTTGCCATGTTACAGTGGGGAGGAAAAACTCCTTTTTAACAGGAATATCTAGACATGAGTGATTACTGCAGTGGGGCACTATCTGTGCTATCTATAAGAAATGTTAGCAACAATAAAACTCTGAGGATCAGGGCTCCATTTCACTCCAGTGTTCAGTGGCATTTTAAAAGAGTGAATACCGACGCTGAATGTCTTTGTAAAGCAAAAGCACTTTGTTAGCCTTTACAGAGCAAAGCTATGGATCAATGTGCAGTGAAGAAAAATCGAGGTAGCCAGTCTGTCCTTTCCTAACCAATCACAGAGCTCCTTACATTGTTGCGCTGGAGAATAACTAAATATAATATAAAGATGATATTGAAAATAATCTTTTGTAGAGTCACTACTTAGTGGGCAGAGGACAGTTATCACTTTGCTGGATGCTTTAAAGTCGCATGTTCTGTATTTGCAGATTAACAGGATATTAACAGATTAACAGCTTTCATTAGACTTCATATGATAATCAACAGTGAAGTGTTTCTCTTTCAGTGTTTATTCTTGCTCATTGAATGATCTCTGTTCAGATAATATGCTGCACTCATCTCATGTTTCTTTAAATACGGCATCACTTGTCCAGCTGTCAAACTCTGAAAGAGTTACAGTTTCACCACTGAGCACTTTGAATGGTTATTCTTTTATTTAAAAGCACTTATTCTAGCTGCATCATCAATACGACAAAAACTGTGACTTCAACAAAAATGTATCTAAACATATTTAGGGGGAAATGTTCCTACACCCCTCATGTAAACGTTACACCTCCAAAAGGGAGAAATAATCAGAATAAGGCGTAATCATTGTCTTGATAATAATGACCATGAAAATGAAACTAGGCCTACCTTTAGTTCAGCACACTCAGTGTTGCATAAAGACATGCGAACATGCCATCATCCATTCTGGAGCCTACTTTTAAAAAGAGCGAGCTGTTTATTCTGGCTGAGTAGCAAACAGAACCAACCATGACAACCTAAACTGGGAAAACACTTGGAAACCTTGAACACTGGGAATATGGAGACACAGGGGGTAGGTGAACAGGCACTCTGACAAAGGACAGAGGAAAACAGATACAGTATATACACTGAGGGGTGATCCGGGAGTGGACAAACATGGGAACACAGACTAGGATTATCAAAATAAGACAAGAAGTAGCACGAACACAGAGACTGAGATAAGGACACATGAGCTTGACACTAGGATGGAAATAAACAAACATGGGAACACACGACGGACTGAGGAGACAAGGACAACACACAAAGAGAGGGACACTGGAAACAGGTAAAGGAGACAAAACCCAGAGACAGCACTAAGACACAAAGAGAGGGAGACACAAGACGGGCTGGGGACACTAAGGGGACGCCGAGGACAGAACACAGAGACGAACTCTATGACAGACATTACGTGACAACAAGACTGACATCCACAGGAGACACAGAAAAAACAATAATCAGAAAATTCACGAATGCAGGAAAAGTAAACTAGGAAACTTCAGTCAGTATAAGAACACAACAATAATGATGAAGCAACATTCAAAAGTCCACCAACACAAAACACTGGGACAAAGACCCAGAACCATGACACACAGACACTGACAGTGTTCTTGTTAATGCTCTGCCTCCTCTGGATCTTTAGTTAGCTAAAGTGGACTGCAGTCTTTCATTTATTGATATCATTAATAGTTTACCCATATTAGACTCTTTAGTCCACCTGAATCAAACATAACAACATGTTACAAGCTGTTTTGCTGCTTCCAGTGTCTCAGATCTCATGCAAACAAGTGGCTGGCTCAGTGAATGTTAATTTAGCACATGTTATATAGAATAGAATAGAATAGAATTCAACTTTATTGTCATTGCACATGCACAGGTACAGGGCAACGAAATGCAGTTTGCATCCATCCAGAAGTGCTTTAGTGATATAGATATATTACAATATATATTAGCAATAGTATAGATATGTAAGTATATTACAGAAATGGGTCTATTATGGTATGTTATAATGTACACGGTATGAAGTATGTTGTGAATATTCTATAACTATAAGTATGTACAGGCTGTAGTGAGTACGAGCTATGTACAGGCTATGAACAGGATATAAATATGAAAAACTATACAGAATATGAAATAAATAACTTTACAGAAATCTGAGATATACAGCTATACAGAAATGTGAACTATGCAAGTTGTAAACAGTTGTAGGGTTAAAGATTATCGAATGTACAGAATGATTATTTACACAGAGCTATACAGTAGTGCAGTTAAGATAAGTGAGGGTGTAGATAGTTTCTACAGAGGCTATATAAAGTGCTAGTGGTTGTGAGTGGTGGTTCAGTCCATGTTATTATTGTGTGTTTGAGGGTACAGTTGTCCATTGTGGGTGTGTGTATGTTCAGTCCATATGTTAACGTGGGTCAGATGTCAGGAGGCAGAGTTCAGGAGTCTGACAGCTGTGGGGAAGAAGCTGTTCCGGTACCTGGTGGTCTTAGTCCGGAGGCTCCTGTAGCGCCTCCCAGAGGGCAGGAGGGTGAAGAGTCCATGTGATGGGTGACTGGGGTCTTTGATGATTTTCCCAGCCCTTTTCAGACACCGCTTCCTGTAGATGTCTTTTATGGCAGGAAGTGGTGCTCCGGCGATGCGCTGGGCAGTTTTCACGACCCTCTGCAACGCCTTCCGGTCCGAGGCAGAGCAGTTCCCGTACCAGACTGTTATACAGTTGGTCAGGATGCTCTCGATGGTGCAGCGATAGAAGTTCACCAGGATGTCTGAGGACAGGTGGTTCTTCCTCAGAGTCCTCAAGAAGAAGAGGCGCTGATGAGCCTTCTTGACCAGCTTGGAGCAGTTGGTCGTCCAGGTGAGATCCTCGGAGATGTGGACTCCCAGGAACTTGAAGCTGCTCACACGCTCCACAGCCGTCCCCTTAATGTGGATGGGTGGATGTGGGTCAGCATTCCTCCTGTAGTCCACGATGAGCTCCTTGGTCTTCTCGGTGTTAAGCAGCAGGTTGTTTGTGTCGCACCACTCAGCCAGACGATCCACCTCCTCCCTGTAGGCGGCCTCATCGTTGTCACTGATGAGGCCAATCACCGTGGTGTCATCTGCAAACTTAATGATGGTGTTGGAACCATCAGCAGGTCTGCAGTCGTGGGTGAAGAGGGAGTAGAGGAAAGGGCTCATCACACAGCCTTGTGGTACACCGGTGTTCATTGTGATGGTAGATGAGCAGCGGTTATCCAGCCGGACATGTTGGGGGCGGTTGGTCAGGAAGTCCAGTAACCATTTGCAGATGAGGGAACTGATGCCCAGGTCTGTCAGTTTCTTGATGAGTTGTGAGGGGTGGATTGTATTGAATGCTGAACTGAAGTCTATAAACAGCATTCTGGCGTAGGTGTTGTTGTTGTCCAGGTGTGAGAGGACAGAGTGCAGTGCGATGGAGACTGCATCCTCTGTGCTCCTGTTCTGGCGGTATGCGAATTGGTGGGGGTCCAGGGTGGGGGGGAGACAGGATTTGAAGTGTGCTAGGACCAGCTGCTCTAAGCACTTAGTGATGATGGGGGTGAGTGCTACTGGGCGGTAATCATTGAGGCAAGATGGGTTGGAGTTTTTGGGTATCGGGACGATGGAGGTGGATTTGAAGCAGGCCGGTACCACAGCGTGGGCCAAGGACAGATTGAATATGTCTGTGAGCACTCCTGCAAGCTCCCCAGAACACGCTCTGAGAACACGCCCGGGGATGCCATCGGGACCTGCAGCCTTGTGGACATTGATCCTGCTCAGCACCGCTCCTACATCGGTGGGGGAGAGAGTCAGAGGTTGGTGGTCTGGCGTCATGTCTGCTTTGGTTGTGGTTGTGGGGTTCCCTCGCTCAAAACGAGCATAAAAGTTGTTGAGCTCGTTGAGGAAGGAGACATCAGAGGATGCGGGGGAGGGTTTGGTGGTCCTGTAGTCTGTAATGGTCTGGAGTCCTTGCCACATGCGTCGGGGGTTGGAGTTGGAGAAGTGTTCTTCTACCTTCTTTTTATAATGGTGTTTGGCTTTTTTGATGCCCTTCTTTAGATTAGCCCTGGCTGTGCTGTAGGCGTGTGCATCTCCTGACCTAAAGGCGGTGTTGCGGGCCTTCAGGAGGAGACGAACATCCCGGTTCATCCAAGGCTTCTGGTTGGGGTACATGGTGATCCGTTTCTGGGTGGTGACCAGAAACGGCTCCAGCCAGGTTGGAATACACATGGTCTAAAGTCTTGTCTCCTCTGGTGTGGCAGGAGACATGTTGGTGGAATCTGGGGAGGACTGTCTTTAAGTTGGTGTGGTTGAAGTCGCCAGCAACAATAAAAGCAGCCTCGGGGTGTTTATTCTGGTGTTTGTTAATGGCTGCAGAAAGTTCTTTCATGGTCCGATATATCTCTGTTCAGATATTATGTTGTACTCATTTTTTTCCTTTATTCAAATAAGAGCAGTTATTGTTCATTTAATCAAACGCTGCTCAATCATCCATGTAACGAAAACTTTGATTCTCTTCATCTGGATGTAACGTTTTCAGAATCAACTTTTTTGGGAGCTGCAAAGCAGTTTCAGCTCAGAGCACCGTTCATGTTCACTTTTGCACCACTTATTGAAGCTGCATCATCATTTCCATCGAAGCTGTGTGTTGACACAGCTTCTTCTGTCATTGCATCCTCTTGTTTTTTTCTTGCTCTTGGCCTTTGTCTTTGAGCCAGAGAGATGGAGGTCCATGGCGTCATGTAAAACTACTTTGAAATTCTGACCATTTGATAATAAATTGTGAAAATGTATAATTTGAACATATTTGTTTTCACTCAGCACTACAAGCTGTATGTTCTTGCTTTTGAGCCCCGCACTCCCTCCTTTTTCCAATTCGTTTACTTCTCATTAGCACTCAGGGATCTGCACAGCTTAGGAGTCGCTAGCTGTCCCCTCTGTGACCTTCCCCAAACTGCAGCTTAAATTCATGCTCAAGCCATCTGCCATTATCTACTAAAAATGCTATCAAACCTAAAAAGAGGATGCGGTCTCAGCTGGTGAAATTGCATTATAAACCGCTTTGAGGCAACTGTAGATAATTCATTTATCATTATTCAACATTGACAAATAGTAGTTGACTAATATCAGGAGCCAAAAGGAAACAAAAAAAACAACAACCCCAAACTAAACTAATATTTCAGATGCCGGAAAAAAATGATTACAGTTGTTCAAATTTGCTGTCACCGAGTTAGGTGTGATACATGTACATCAATCTTACATGTAAAAAGTAGAAAACTGAAAGTAAATCTGAAATATAAAAATGAACTGGTTCTTATATAAAACCTTTCTACTCTCTACAACTTGCCTCATTCACCCAATCACTTCTTTTTTCTCTCTGTAAGTGCTTTCTATCTAACATTAATACGCATTCATCCTCCCGATGGATGCATCGGAGAGCAACTTGGGGTTTGCATCTTGCCCAAGGATATTTGGCATGCAGGCTGGAGCAGAGGGGGATTGAACCAGTAACTTTCTGATTAGTAGGTTTCCTACCTGAGCTACAGACACCCCAATTTATGGTGCTTTGGAAACAACACGTTCTCATCCCAACAGGTAACGATGCTATGTGACAAGTCATCAGTATGCGTTTGGAGGCATGAGAGCCGTTTGGAATGAATCTATACATGTAAATGTGTTTTTTGTTCTAATCATGAATCGCTTTGAAAAACACTACCTGATAGGGTTAAGGTTAAAGTTATGGATAGAGTTAATGTTAGGAGCCTCTGCTCCAAGTGTGTGTTACTGCTGCGAGCAGCGTTCGGTTGTTTTCAAATGGGAATCTGGAGCATCTCATAAGGATGCGGAAAGATACCTTTCACGTTACTATGAGATGCCTCAGGCCATGACAAACTTTTGGTATGTTATAAGAACTGAGGGCAGCTGTATTTGGGCCTTTATTGGCTACAGAGATTCATTAGAGGTAAGGGTAAGGAAATGTGGCTTCCAGTAATTGTCCTGAACATACACCTGAGAAAACTTCAAAATCAGAAAAAAAAGCATCAAAGTAATCTTAAAATGTGTAATGTGCTTGTTACTCTGCTACAACTGGGATCATGTACCGCATAAAAAGACTAGATAGTCTATGTGATGTGGATGCTAGAGCGAAAGCCATGGTTGATATTTGACCTTGTAGTATTTTATAGTTTCCTTCCTGGAGCCAAATAGAGAAACAAATGAAGGCCCCAATTGCAAGAAGATGCTAGCATAAAACAAGCAATATAAAGACAACATATTCTGATCAAATAGCGCTGCAGTCATTGTCTTCATACTGGTAGTGATGATGCATTTCTGATAAATGCCTGTAAAAGAAAGACTAACCATATATGGTGCTCAGTGGTGAAACTGCTTTGTAAGTTCCTTACAAACCATTTTATACTGATTAAAAAACCAGAAATGAGAACGTTATATCTGAGCAGAGATAAGCAACAGACAGCTGTGAAAGTAAGATATTCAAATTCACTGAGCCAAAGACGCAGCTACAGAACTCATGACTCAAGAGTTTGCAAAATATATCCTTTCAAGAAACAAAGTTAAAAATGAGCTTATTGTTCATTATGATAGTGAGCGATATTCCACAGGGCATTGACAGATCCAAACCACTTCACACTTCACACACTTTAGAATTAATCCTGAACAGCTCACCACAACATTGTTTTCTCCACGGGATCTGCACACAGGAAAATAAATAATGATGGGACATACTGAACATTTGTGGAGAAATCCAGTACGTTTTTTATGAAGCACGTATCAAGGCTTGCTTATTTAAGAGTGAGTAATGTCTCTGATAAGAAAATTATTAGAGTCTTGCTGTTTCAGAAAGTGGTTTGAGTGCTGGTGTGATTAATGACCATATACAGTGGTCCCTCGTTTATCGCAGGAGTCACTGATAGATGAAATCCATGAAGTAGCCAACTTTATTTTTTACAATTATTATAGATGTTTTAAGGCTGTAAAACCCCTCACTACACACTTTATACACTTTTCCCAGGCAGGCATGAACATTTTCACACTTTTCTCTCTTGTTTGAACACTCTCAAAGTCTTGTAGAAAAATAAGTCCAGTGTTATAGAAGGAAACCAAAGGCACCCGCCGGTGACGATGTTTTGTCGACATTGTTGTGTTTGTTGGGGAGAAAACTTACAAACATACAGTACAGCACGTCAGAGTCACACTGCTAGCGATCGAAGCTTTATGTAAATTTGACCAGCTGAACGCATTCTGTACTGTACAGGAGACACAACACGAGATTGATTGACAATGGTCTAATTGTCTACAGCCAGTCAGGACGCAGAATACAATGCACTTAAAAAAATAAATAAAAAATGCAACAAAAAAGAAAAAATCAGCGAAACAGTGAGGGACCACTGTATGTGCTATTGGATCCCTGCAAAATTCTTCTGCTCATGTTGGAGATTCACCTTTTTCACCTCTTTTTGTGTGTGTGCCAAGCAACTGGGGTACAACAACACCTAATCTATATAATCTAAGCAGAGGTGCATCTATCCAAATCTTTACAGGCTTTCTGTGGGATACCCTTAAACCCCTGCCTACTTAGTACCACGTGAAAGGGTTTTTCTCCAGAGATGGAGAGGTTATTACCAAAAAGAGAAACTGGCTGAGCCAAGGCACAGCGGAAAAAATATTATTTTTAATTAAACTTTATTTTTATAGAACCAAATCACAAAGGTGCTTTATATTGTACGATAAAACCCTACTACAAGGACAACAGAAGACCCAACAATTATATGAACCCCTATGAGCAAGTAGGGTGACACACAAGCAGGTAGGGATGGCATTCTCAATATCACTTATCAATATGATTCTCTTATTGATTCTTATTGGGTTGTAACTGGCTCCACGTTGAGATCTACAACCATCTCTAAGCAGCATATTAAAGGCATTACATTCATGCAGATGAATTGCATGCTGTGGGTCAAATGTTTGTGCATGTTGGAGGCATCGCCCGTTCTTATAGAGTTCAATACTGGGGAAACATGAACCTAGTCAAAAAAGTAATGCATTACACAGAACAGTGTTCTTAAAAGTATTGCAATGCATTATTTACTCATTACATCTGTCATTTTTTACAGTGTGGTATGTTGGAGCAGCAGTTTATCGGCAGCTGAGAGGAAGAGGTTGGATAAACTCATCAGGAAGGCCAGCTCTGTTCTGGGATGCACCCTGGACCCAGTGCAGGTGGTGGGAGACAGAAGGACTCTGGCCAAAATAACATCTCTGATGGACAGAGTCTCCCACCCCATGCATGTAGATGTTGCTGAACTGCAGAGCTCCTTCAGTGACAGACTGCTGCATCCTAGATGCATGAAGGAGCGTTTCCGCAGGTCCTTCCTCCCTGCAGCTGTCAGACTGTACAATCAGAACTGCTCCCAACAAACATAGATGTTTACATCAATGCTGTAACTGCAATAAGTTAGTTAATTAACCAATTCGCACTACAACCTGGTTTGCCTCTTACCTGTAATTATTTTTATTTAATTTAATAACTGTACAGTACTCTCTGTTTATAGTAACCATTGTCCTTAATGTAAATATGTAAGAAAAATTGTGTATGTTTCTTTTCTGTGTCCTGTGTACTGTTTGTTTGTATATTTGTCTTTTTGGCTGCTGTTACAACCAAATTTCCCCTTGTGGGACAATTAAAGGATTATTCTATTTTATTCTACTTTTGTGTTACTCTGTAAAATAGCTGAAACACATTGTCACATTATAACCAGTAACAGTATAAACCTTAGGAAACAGTCCCACACACCAACACAAATCCCGGTCCTAATGAGGACACACATATGAACTTTCTCTTAGTATTTAGGTATGAACACAATGTAACAATGAAAGCCATGCAGCCTTTAAAGCGATCGCCACAGTGATTCTACTTTGGAAACACGAACAGGTAGAAATGGAGGCGTCAAGCCTGATCGTTCAACCTGATTGTTTGGCCTGCAAATATGCAAGAAAACTTTTTTTTTCGTAAAACAGTAGAAAAGCCAGCTATGAGTGACAAACTACATTTGCATGATGCTGTGGTCATGTTGCATTAAGTTTCTGAAACACAAACAGAGAAGTGGTACATTTTCTTAGAACTGGTGCACTGGTGATGCGGGTGATAATTTAAATGATTACATAAGGCGGTGCTGCTGAAATGTATAAAAATGAAAGTGACAAGAACCAAGTGTTCTTTGTTCCAGTTTGACTGACTTGAACGTAACAGCGTGTCTCAGCTACACTCTGCTCATCTCGAGTCTTCGCTCCTCATTTGGTAAGAATGTTTTGTTTGTGCAATAAAAATATTTAATTCTCAACAGGCTCATGTTCTACACCTCCAAGGAAGTATAACAACCCTCGCTCCTGCCACACTTTACCTACTTTTACAATCCAGACACGGGCTTAAAAACATGCTGACATTATCTGGGTTCTGTGAGCACACAAATCCTGCATAAGCTACATGCATGTACAGTTTGAGACCAGTCTTTATGTTATATAATCTTTCATTTTCATTCACACTGACTATCAGATGTTGCCTATTCAGTCATGTATTTGATTTATTGTAATCTTTCGCCAGCTTCAGAGCCTTTCACCTGCTGCTCCACACGACCCACTTGTGCCTGAACCGCTGCAGGTTAACCAACCAACCAACCAACCAACCAACCAACCAACCAACCAACCAACAACCACTCATTCACTCATCAGTGAAGCAAAAATAAGGTAATCTCATGCTGGATGCCTTTTAGTGCAGCAAAGGTCGTGAGGTTCTTGAGTTGAGTTTTATTCGTTTTCAGATGTGCAGTGCAGATTTGTTATTACAGACCAAGCCACAATACACGAGGAGATGTGAGGAAAGCTTCCAGCGTTTACATTTATGATGATTTCATGTCCGAGTCGACGTTTAAGTTCTTGCAAATTGTTTCATTGTGTGATGTAAAGATTTCTGGCTGGCGATCAGTTTGTGAAAAGACAAAATCAAAATTCTAATGTGTCTCACTATAAGACATTTAGATTCAACAGCAATTTAAGACTCGGCCCCTTAGTTCCAGTAAAAGATACTCTTAATGCTTCTACACACCAAAACACTTATGATACGTTCATGCTCCATAGTCTGTGGGAACAGTTTGGGGATGGCCCCTTCCTGTTCCAACGTCACTGCACACCAGTGCACAAAACAAGATCCATAAAGACATGGATGAGCGAGTTTGGCCTGCACAGAGTCCTGATCTCAACCTGACAGAACTGCTCATAAATAGAGCAGAGACTGCAAGTTAATGTGTGAGATCAGTGGCTGACCTCATAAATTCCCCATACACTCCTAAACGCTGTGGAAAGCATTTACAGGGAGGTCGACATCATATGGATTAAAAATAGGATGTAATTCAAGTTTATATGTGTGTGTGAAAGCAGAGGAACAGAATCTTTTGGCAACATAGTGTATGTAACAGTAGAATATGAATGAAGGGGAAGGAGTGTATGAGAAGTCCCTGAGCACCCAAAGACAAAAGCAAAGTAACTAAGCAATCATTCAGCAGCTGATCCGACGCTTCTTGCTGGGCTTGAAGCCAGAATAGGAGCAGGCTCAACAGGAGAGGGCTGGGTGATAGTTGAAGCCTCTGCTTCCTGTTAGATTTGTATTGTTGGATTGTCATTTATGCTTAGAAATATATATTTATATATGCTTAGAAGTATATATTCATTTGTAGATTGAAAGAATGTCTCATCCTAGGAGGTCTGTAACAACTCTGTGTAACATGAAGAGGGGGGTGCGTTCACTCCTCTTCAGAGAGACACTTGGCTCCAGGCAGGTCTCCCTCATGCATGAGTAACACAAAGAACTTTGCCTACTTGTGTCTTGATTTTTGCTGTGTAGTAAACTGTGGTTTATGCTACAAACCTATCACTTCCCATTCTACTTTAGGAACCACAAGTTAGCATGTAGACTCAAATTTATTACATATTTGTTGCAATAATTTGTGCTTTTTCTGGATAAAATTCTCAATCAGAATATTGTTTCTGTTTTTTCTTCACCAGGTAATAATGAGGATCCTGTTTATCTGTTTGCTGCTCATTGCCACTGAGAGTTCAACGCTTGAAGAAACCCGCTATGGCCAGTTTAGAAGACAGCACATAAACGCCAAGATGACTGCAATGGATTGTGATACGGTTATAAGAAGGAAACAGATCTACAATGTTGACAACAGCTGTAAAGATACCAACACGTTCATCCTTGATAATCCAAGTGAGATCAAAAACATTTGTGTTGATGGAAAATTTGATGAAACACTTCAAATGACAAAAAGTCACAAGATGTTCAACGTTGTTAAGTGTGAACTAAGGAATGTGGGAGCCAGAAAACCCAGATGCCAGTATACTGGTAATCGCCTCACTAACAGATATGTTGCAGTTGCTTGTGAAAATAATTTACCTGTACACTTTGCAAGAGACATTCTGGTCTTAGACGGCTAACAACTAGTGTTAAGTATGTTCAGGAAAGCCCCTAATATTATTTTTTCTTTTCTCTTTGGTGGAAGCAAAACTTAGCTGTGAAGACTGTTAACCTGTAGCTAAACACACAATGAATTTGAATCTCTCTAAAACTGCAAAGTAATCACAGAACATCGAACGATTCCTGAAGCTCGTGTTGCTTTGAGTTTGTGGTCCAAAGCATTAACATGTCATATCAGTAACATGCTGCCACTTGTTCAGTGATTCTGTCATCAGCCATGGCTGGCTTGTGACGCAGTGCCAAAGGTGACTGTGTTTCTGTGATACTTTTACAGTCTGGACGATGTCAATGACTAGTCTCATGATCACACACATTTCACTGAACACACATGAGCTGTTTCTCTGTCAGTCACAGCAGGAGG
Organism: Rhamphochromis longiceps; assembly: GCF_057381845.1. Taxonomy (NCBI): domain Eukaryota; kingdom Metazoa; phylum Chordata; class Actinopteri; order Cichliformes; family Cichlidae; genus Rhamphochromis; species Rhamphochromis longiceps. The sequence continues at coordinate 42,988,071 of NC_140578.1, forward strand.
AAGACTGTCACTTTTTTGTCTTTTTACCTTTGACTCTGTCATTTCTTTTGGAGCTTAGTAAACAACCTGAACACGCGTTAGCCACTTTTTAATTTCTTTCTTTGTTTTTAGCAGCACTCCAGGGCTGTGTGCTGCCCAGCAATTTCAAAGCATGTTTCTTGTGTTTGAGCAATAAAAAAAGTTACTAAAAAAACCATCTGGTTACACGTCATTTTTCTTTATACTACCTGAGCTGGTACATAATAAATACAACAATAAATACTGTACCTTCTACAACACGACTTGTGTAGATGAGTTAGTAATATCTCTCCCGAGCTTGCAGAATTAACTAAATTAAACCACATCCCACTTTTAAAGACAGTAGAAGGCGACCTGGCTAGATGGATTTCTCTACCCATATCACTCATGGGAAGGGTCGCCGCTATAAAAATGATGGTCTTGCCAAAAATAAACTATTTATTTTCAATGATCCTAAATAAGCCATCACAAGATTGGTTCAGATCTCTAGACTCGTATATTTCTAAATTCCTTTGGAAAGATAAATCCCCACGTATCAGCTTAAAAACACTACAAAGGACCAAGGATAAAGGAGGATTAGATCTGCCTAACTTTAATCACTACTTTTTAGCCAACAGGCTTCAGTTCATCTCTAGATGGTTTAAACACATCTTCTTAGATGAAACCTGGATAGATGTAGAACAGGCACTATGTAATAACCTAGAGATTTCAGACCTACCATTTATCAGCTCAAACATCAAACGACATGAATGCTTTAAAAGCATCAATATCAGCTCTTCTCTGACAGCATGGTGGGAGTTTCTAAAAATAACAGTCTTCATTAATCCCATGCAAACGTACACCTATCTGGAACTATCCGGACATATTACAAAACAATAATATGATAAACTTTGCAGTTTGGAGTTATAAAGGAATTAAAAACTTGGAACATATATTGGAAGGAACAGACTTTATTTTATTTGACAGACTAGTTACACAATATGGGATCAACAAGAAAATACTTTTGGAATATCAACAAATTAAATCCATAGTAAAAAAAAGAAATTTAATTCCAGTGAAGCTGAATTACAAACACCACCAAGTGTGGTACAATTTTTTAATCTAACCCCCCCCCCAAAATTATTGTCTAAAATATACAGCACACTTTCTAAAGTAGATGAATCAATATCCCTTCCAATTGCAAAATGGGAAGCAGATTTATCAATCAGCTTAGACCAAATCCTTTGGTCTCAGATATGCTTAAAAACCTTTCAATGGATCAGAAATCCCAGTTTGCCATTAATACAATACAAAATATTACACAGAGTGCACTATACTGGTCATAGGATGTTCAAGATCGGCTATACGTCTTCCAACAACTGCTCACACTGCACAGCAAATACACCGGACAATTATATCCACGCTCTTTGGTTCTGTCCACCAGTTCAGAAGTTTTGGCGCAAGATATGTGACGACTTATCAAAGTGTCTGAAATGTAACATTCCAGCCTCCCCTTTAGTATGCTTGCTGGGCAACTTGGATGAGGTCACTACAGAAATAAACACAGCCCACGTTGTTTTTACGGCCCTATGCATTGCCAAGAAAATGGTCCTCATTAACTGGAAAAATAAAAATAATCTTAATTCTAACCAATATAAAAACCATCTAATAGATCACATTAGTCTTGATACAGCCTCTGCCATCACATTTGATCAATCCCTCTGGACTACTTTGATTGGCTTCATCACCTAGTGGGGGTGGGGGGTCATGGTTTAGTTCTGCCTTCGCTATTGTGGTTGATATGGGGGTCGGGACGGCCTTAGGGCATCTAGGGATTCCCTAGGGACGTTTTCCCTGTGGCCATGACCTGGTAAGGGGCTCTGGTGGCTCTTAGATGGTGTTTTCCTTGTGGCTGCTTACAGCGGAGATGGGGGAGGGTCTGTGCTGGTGGACGTTGGTTACTGGCCTGGTAGCCTGGCTGCCCCTGGGTGGGTCCGGGATGGGCGTGGAGGCTTGGGGGTCTGGGGGTGCTCCGCCCCCAGGCTGGGGCTCTGGCTGGGCCTTGGGGCCTTGGGTCCTGGTTGTTGTGTCGCCGGGGTGGTGCATGGGGGCTCAGCCCCGGAGCGGGGGACCTCTGGTGCATCGGCCTGAATGGAGGGCTCTCTAACTGGTGGGGAGGCTGTTACATCTTTGCAGGAGGTCTCCTCTCTACAGGAGCAGACTCTGCAGGTGGGGGAAAGATATTGGAGAGGTGGAGAATGACTCAACCTGGGTGTCTATTGTCTTGTGTAGTCTGGGAGAAGATTGGATGACGGGGTGGGTGCATTTTTCTCTGCAGTGGGGTCGGGTGGGCTGTCCCGGACTCTGTGGGGCCGGGTGGTGCTGCTGCTGTGGGTCCCGGTCCGGATGGGCCTGGGCCCTCTTGCCCCAGTGGGTTCCAGAGTGTGGGGGTGCCTACTGGGGTCAGCGGGGGAGCTTGGGTGTAAGACTCCACCTCTCTGGGGACATCTCGGGCTCTCCGAGGTGTGGAGACCTCTCCCCCCTCGGCACGCTCCCTGCCGGTGGCTGGTGTTGGTGTGTTGGTGGTTCTGGGGGCGACTGTGGCTCAGGGATTTGGGAAGCCTCGCTTCTGTCAGTCTGCCCCAGGGCAGCTGTGGCTACAACTGTAGCTTGCCTCCACCAGTCTTATGAATGTGAGAGTGAATGAATAGTGGAATTGTAAAGCGCTTTGGGTGCCTAGAAAAACTCTATATAAATGCAATCCATTATTGTTATTCGTTTTGGTGTCTGGGGCGGGGCGCTCATGTATGTACCGACTCACTCCTGGTGGCCGATTGGCGGGGCCTGGCACCTGTGGCCCAGCTAGGCCCCTTACGGGGGGTCGGGTGCCCTCAGGCCTCTCGGCCTGATACCCGGTCTTCTCTGGCACAGCTGGCTGCTGGCAGAGCCCGCGGGCACATCACTGCAACCCCCTCTGGCCTCTGCTCCGTGGCTGCTGGGTGACCTCTCGTTTGGGGCTCTCCTCAGCTCTTCCCAGGAGGGTGGCACGTTGGCCCCCTGGTGGTCCTCCTCGGGTCCTCGTACTCTGGGGCCTCTGGATGTCTGGGGCCTGGATCTCCTCCATACCTGCTTCATGCCCTGGGGGACGGGGCTATGGCTCCCCACACTCCCTAGCAGATCGTTACATGGAGAAACCTTTTGAATACAAGCGTGCTGATCCACACAGGTGTGTACACAGGTGTGCACACAGGTGTTCACAGACACAAACTACACCTTTCTTGGCTGCTGCCTGAAAGCACATTGTGCGCTGTCGATCTTGCGTGCTGTAACATAACATCTAATATTTGGTATCTACTGTTATCTACTGTTAGCTGTTTTATTGTGATGGTGCTATATTTATTATGTTGCTCTTTCTTGTTTGTTTTCTCTTCTGTTTTTTCTTATCTCCATACAGGTGATCCAGGTGTTTTGTTTGTTTTTCTTTTTTTCTTCCCCCCTTTCTCACCGTCTCTTCTCCCCTCTATTTTTTTTTCTCCCCCTCTCTTTCTTTCATTCTTTCTCCCTGTCCTATCCCCCAGTCATGTCTGTCCCATCTGTAACAACCAAAAATCAAATCAAATAAATATATAATTATAATAAAGGTCAATCAAATGGCCCAAACGCAAGACCGTGATGATCCAATTGGTAAAGTAAAGCCGCTTGGCATCTTTCTTGGCCTTCAGACAACAATTCTGATGGCTAAAGATCCAAACGGGACAGGCAAAAAAAAAAAAAAAAGATGAGTCAGTGAAGCAAACTGATCAGCTGTCTTATTGTGTCTTTTGTGTGTTTGGTTTTGTGTATTCAATGAACCGAACGCCGTCTTTACTGCACGAGGGTGTGACCATCCACATCCTTTCATCTGTCCACTGTCAGCCAATAATTTTATAAAAATCTGGCCAAGTCTTCCAAGTGTGCGTGCTTTTCCTTCTGACCAGATGCAGATTTCTGTACCATCACTTTATTGCCCTTATACTGTTCAGCACACAGTGTATGTGCGCTAAAACAGAAACTGTTTCACTGCTTCTTTGTAGTGGCAGGTTACAAAACATCATAAGATGCTGAGTGGCCATACAAGATGGAATTTGGTTAGCAACAACTCTCTGAGGCCTTTACTGTGAAACACAACGCTGTCTTATCCGGTTAACTTCAAGATTTAATGTGGGATTTTTTTGTAATCCAAGACATAATGCCAGGTCAACTCATGCTTTGAACCTAATCTGCTCCAGAGCAAATCATGTTCCAAATGTGAGATCAACAGGTAGAAAATCACCACCTACTAACCAGTAAGACCGAAAAAGAACAAAATAAATAAAATCCCCGATCCTGGAAGATCCCTCAGACCACTGTGTGCAGAGAGTAGGAGGGTGTAATGTCTTTGTCTTTCCATGATGAGCAACAATAATGAACATAGATTCTCTACAACAACTTTATTGTTTTGGAAGTATTAATATATTATCCCAAAACCTCTACATTTAACCTTTTAATCAGACCAGCAAAAATCTAGTATTGAATTTTAGCAGCAGTCATAAAAAATTATTTGCTAAAAGCATTTTTGCAGCTGAATATTTTAAATTACAGTTAACTTTACTTTTTGGCTGTTTTACCTGTAAGACATTAAAATAACATGCTAAGGTTTAATAGTCTATATGGAATACACTCTGAGGCCTGGGCAGTGTTGTGCTAATAAGAGAAGGTTTGTGTGTGCAGTGAAACAGTAATTTTTTGTATTTCACAATTTATTGATATGTTTGATCCTTTCTGACCTGCGTTAATGAAGCAGTCATTAGAGCACCATGTCCGCTACAATAGTTCTGTAGTTTGATGCTTGAGTCGTTGCAGACTTGTTGAAACTCCCTCACCCGTCAAAGCAGCGTCTTTGTTATTGGAGTCCAGCAGATGGCAGTGTTTCACTGTCATATGACGGCTGTCTGAAGCTTCAATATGATTGTTCGTTTAAATTAGATCGTTTTATACAATAGTTTGTGTTTGCTAGGTTTGCTATGCAACAGTGGGGAGGAAAAACTCCGTTTTAACAGGAATATCTAGACATGAGTGATTACTGCAGTGGGGCACTATCTGTGCTATCTATAAGAAATGTTAGCAACAATAAAACTCTGAGGATCAGGGCTCCATTTCACTCCAGTGTTCAGTGGCATTTTAAAAGAGTGAATACCGACGCTGAATGTCTTTGTAAAGCAAAAGCACTTTGTTAGCCTTTACAGAGCAAAGCTATGGATCAATGTGCAGTGAAGAAAAATCGAGGTGGCCAGTCTGTCCTTTCCTAACCAATCACAGAGCTCCTTACATTGTTGCGCTGGAGAATAACTAAATATAATATAAAGATGATATTGAAAATAATCTTTTGTAGAGTCACTACTTAGTGGGCAGAGGACAGTTATCACTTTGCTGGATGCTTTAAAGTCACATGTTCTGTATTTGCTGTATGCTAGACTTGTAGTCAAGACCGCCTAATCCGAGACCAAGACAAGACCAAGACCAGAGGGTATCGAGACCAAGACCGAGACCAAGACCAGAGGGTATCGAGACCAAGACCAAGACCAAGTTGAGACGAGACCAAGACCGAGACAAAAAAAGTCTTTAAACTGCAGCCAGATGCTATTCTATATACATATGCAGGACACCTTAAACTAGTTTTTTAATTAAGCAGCAAGGCAGAACAAAGTCGGGCCTGTATCAAGACACGAGGACTAAACCCCAATTCAACCAGACCCAGAACTGATCTGGAATTAAAACAGGACTACAACAGTAACCAAGACAGAACCAGAATCAGAACTAGATGATAGTAGCACTAAAAATCATCATAGACCTGCACTACACTTATTTTTTAATTCTACCAAAGTACAATATTTAGATTGAGAAAGGTTTATATAATTATTTAGCCTTGTTGTGCAAACAAGCCTGCATAACTTAATAAATATAGAATTTGAAAAGTAACAAATGGTATCTAAAAAGAAACACTAGGTACTAGATACATGTTCTGATGAGTTTTGGCAAACAACCATTTGACTAACATGTGTCTCACCTGCTCTTGTTCCATCTCTGTTCTGTCGTCATTCTCTCTCTCCCTCTCTGCTCCTCTCTCTCCCTCTCTGCTCCTCTCTCTCCCTCTCTCTCTCTCTGTTCCTCTCTCTCCCTCTCTGCTCCTCTCTCTCTCCCTCCCTCTCTCTCTCTCTCTCTCTCTCTCTCTCCCTCTCTCTCTCTCTCTCTCCCTCTCTCTCTCTCTCTCTCTCTCCCTCCCTCTCTCTCCCTCTTTGTGCTGACAATCAAGCCAAACACCAACATCATCAAATATACAGTTGAAACCAGATATTTACAAACTCTTCAGATAAAAACACAAACACTTTTTAATTGTAACATCAAATCAGACTAAATGTTTATTTTTTTAGATTGATAAATATAAAAAACATATTTGTTAACTTTGAGAGTAAAGAGAGAAACTATCTGTATTTCTTAATTGCAAATGGCACCAAACTGTATTCAAACTGAGCCACACTTATGGAGCTCCACAATTCTTTTCCTGGTGTTTTGGTTGACATCTCTTGATTTTCCCATGTCACAGAAACAGGCTCTGTGTTTTGCCTTATATGCATCCACAGCTGTGCCACCAGTTTACTCACATGGACTCTACTAACCTATCAGAAGCTTCTTCAGCTCAGAATCGAATCGTCTGGAGTTTCTTATTAATTAACAATAAACTTAGTGTACATGTACTCCTACATTTGATGAAAGTGATTAAAATAGACAGCTCCCTCTTTTTATTCTGACATTTAACTAATTCAAAAGATATTTCAACATTTATTTATCTAAAACAAAAGTTTACTCTAAATTGATGTTTAACAGTAAAAAAAGTTTTTATGTTTTCTCCATAAAGTGTATGTAAATATCTGGTTTCAAGTGTGAATATACTGCTGTGTATTGAAATTCCTCTTGTTTTGCATAGATATACTGAACAACATCCAAAGCATAATATATAAAATAACATCTACCTGAGTTTTTTCTTTGAAAGAAGCTCCTTATGTCCATTGTTGTGTACATCAGTACACAATTGAAACCGATTTAGAGAGTTTGTTTAGCCGTGGAGGGTAACAACTGAAAATATGAAATGTAAGCTAAGACTAAAAAAATCAGCATTGCTGTTCGGCTTTTTATTTATCCATTTGTTGATTCACTCGAAGAGCAAGTAACGCAACCAAGTGATCAGTTTGATATCAATCTTTTGTGATACACCGTCATATTTACATTATTAGTTCAGTACGAATGATTTGCTTTGGTACCTGGTCAAACTTAAGCTCTCCTCTGTCTGCAGCAAACTCGCAGGCAGCAGCTTCTCCCCCCTCGCTCACATGGGTGCTGTGCTCAGTCGCCCAGTGCCTGAGCTCGGATCATACCAAAATTAGGGGGAATTTACGACGGTGCGCTCTGTGCTTCGTGTGTTGTTTTTGTTTTATACAGTTGTCAGTCAGGCATCTAACTAACAAATTACACTCCAAAAGACCCCATGCTTCTGAAAAAATGACCCGGGCTTAAGCCCAGTAAGCCACCCCCCCCCGCTCCGCTGATGGTTGACTCCAAATCTCCCGAACACTATGTCGATTTGAGAACGCAGGACCGAAACAGCGAGACTGTGATATCCTAAGACCAAGGAACCACGGAGACCATGTTTAGCTCACAGTTGCTTCTTTATTAAGAGAGCCGGGGCATGCGCCCCCACAGACTGAAAGCTCCCCAACCACTGTTGCCCCCTGGTGGACAAATCCCTGCCACAACATAACATTCCTCCCCCCTTAAACTGGAACTACTCTGTAGTTTTAATCCCTACAGAAAATACCCATAACCAAAAACTTCACCTTTATAAAAAAAAATGCAACAACCCCGTCCCCAGCCTTTATTGAAATTTCACTCCGGAATAGTGAACCTTTAGTCCAACAGTCTTAGGTTAACCTATAACAGTTCACCGTAATCACGGCACAAAGTCTCTCAGGTGCTCCGGCTTTCTCTTGGTCCTTTGCGATCGCCGTAACCCAGTGGCAGGTGATTCCAGCGAATCACTACTCTCCATATGTGGCTTCACCACTGGTGTAACTTGCACCTCTATGTGTCTCTCATCCTCGTCTCCTGTCTCAGCGCTGATGTTTGGGGCTGCCTTTGGGGGCTCGCCTGGGTGGCCTTCAGGCATTCCTGCTGCCAGGCACGGCTCCAGGCGGGCAAACAGCTGATCGACGTGACGCCTCACCACTGTCCCATTGCCCAGCATCACCAAGTAGGAAACAGGCCCCGTCATCTCCTGTATAAGTCCTGGTATCCATTTGGGTCCTCTGCCATAGTTTCTGGTATATACTGTGTCCCCAATAACAAACATGCGTTCCTTGGCATGTCTATCATGATACCGTCTTTGGCTATCTTGTTTTGCTGTCACTTTTTGTTTCAAGTCAGGGTGTATGAGATCAAGAGTACACCTCAACTTCCGGCCCATCATCAACTCAGCGGGAGACTTCCCTGTTGTGGACTGTGGTGTGATTCTGTAACTAAACAGAGCCCTGTTTAACTTGGTTGCCAGTGTGTCTCCAGTACTCTTTTTCATGAGTTCTTTGAACGTTTGCACTGCTCTTTCTGCTAACCCATTGGAGGCGGGGTGATATGGAGCGGAGGTGACGTGAGTGATTCCGTTCTTTGCCATGAACTCTTTAGTTTGTGCACTTACAAAACACTGGGCATTATCTGAGACCACCATCTCAGGAAGGCCGTGCGTGCTGAAACAATTTCTCAGGCAGTCTATGGTTGCAGCTGCTGTAGCGGATGGAACTGTATACACATCTAACCATTTGGAGTGGGCGTCCACTATTACTAAGAACATTTTACCCAAAAACGGGCCAGCATAATCGATATGTATCCTTCTCCAGGGCTTTTCTGGCCACTCCCAGGGGTGTAGCGGTGCCTCTTGTGGCCTGTGTCTATGTTCTTGACATGTACTGCAGGACCTCACCTTGTCTTCAATGTCATTCTCCATATGCGGCCACCACATGTAGCTTCTGGCCAGGCCCTTCATGCGGCTCATTCCTGGGTGTGACTGATGTAGCTGTTCCAAAAGGGGGCGTCGACCTCGTTCTGGTATCACCACCCTCGCCCCCCACAGCACACACCCATCCTGCACACTCAGCTCCTGTTGTCTCTGTCTGTAGGGCTGAAAATTAGGATGCTGCGTAGTGGGCCATCCTCTCATAGCATACTCACGCACTCTGGAGAGTATGGGATCTTTGGTTGTCCATCTTTGCAGCTGCTCAGATGTCATCACGCCCTCCTGGTCCTGATCTACCATCAACACTTGGTCCTCAGCTGCCACCTCTTTAGGGAGGTTCTCTGGAAGAGGGAGACGACTCAGACCATCAGCATTACTGTTATTTTTGCCTTCTCTGTATTTAATGACATACTCATAGGCTCTTAATAACACTGCCCATCGCATGATCCTCTGTGACGCCATCTGAGGGACGGCCTTCAACTCATGGAACAAACTTATCAATGGCTTATGATCCGTGATAATCATGAACTTCCTGCCGTACAGGTACTTATGAAAATACTGTACACCAAATATCACAGCCAATCCTTCTTTATCCAGCTGTGAGTAGTTCTTTTCTGCTGCATTCAGGGTACGCGATGCAAACCCAATGGGTTTTTCCTGACCATCTGGCATGCGGTGAGCTAGTACTGCTCCCACTCCATAGGGGGACGCATCGCAAGAAAGAATTAAATCCTTTTGCTCATCATAGTGTACCAATACACTGCTTGACTGCAACAGTTCCTTTGATTTGCCGAAAACCTTCTCCTGTGCTGGTCCCCAACACCATGGTTCCCCCTTTCTCAGAAGCTTGTGCAGTGGGGCCAACAGTGTGGACAAGTTTGGCAAGAACTTATTATAGAAGTTCAACAACCCCAAATAAGCTTTGAGCTCTGTCACTGATTTTGGGGGTGGCGCCTCCTGCACTGCTTTCACTTTTGCCGGCACTGGATGTAAACCGGTCTTATCTACCCGATGTCCTAAAAATGTCACTTCCTTCTCCATGAATTGACATTTGCTCCTTTTTAAGCGCAGGCCCGCCTCCTCCAAGCGCTGCAGCACTCCCTCCAGTGTTTGAAGATGTTCTTTGTCATTCTTTCCCGTCAGGATGATGTCATCCAGATACACTGCGACATTGGTCAGACCTTGCAACACACTCTCCATGGTGCGCTGAAAAATGGCAGGACTTGAACTCACACCAAATGGCAACCTGGTGTATGTAAACAAACCCTTGTGTGTGTTCACTGTGACATACTTTCTAGATTCCTCATCAAGTACAACCTGTTGATATGCGTGACTCATATCTAACTTGGTGTATTTTTCTCCTCCCGCCAGCCCCGCTATCATGTCCTCCATTCGTGGAATGGGGTATTGTTCTACAGGCGACACCTTGTTAACAGTCAGTTTGTAGTCACCACAAATTCTGGCGCTGGAGTCTGGCTTTAGTATGGGTACAATGGGTGCGGCCCACTCTGAGAATTTCACTGGTTGGATGATTTTCTCCTCCCACAGTCTCTCCAGTTCCTGCTCCACTTTCTTTTTCATAGCAAACGGAACTGATCGGGGCTTATAGAAGCACGGTTTGGCATCCTTAGCTACATGTATCTTTGCCGCAAACCCCTTCAGCGTTCCCAACTCATCCTTAAACACTGTTTCATGTCTGGCCAGTATCCGCTGTAAGGCATCCTCTCCGCCTTCGATCTTATGTACAGGTTGCCAGTCTAATTGGAGGGCCTTAATCCATCCCCGACCCATCAAACTAGTTCCAGCCCCTTCAACCACCACCACATCCAGTGTTTTCTTACTGTCTCTGAATTCCACCTGCACTTGGGCTGCTCCCCACACGGGTACCTTGTGGCCTCCATACGTTCTCAGTTTGATTCCACACTTGCTTACTTTGGGCGCCTTACTGCCTTCAAAAAGTTTTTTAAATGACTCCTTCGACATGATAGTGTAACCACAGCCTGTGTCTACTTCAAATGTCACATTCTGTCCATTTACTTTTAGCTTCTGTCTGATGGGTTCTTCCCTTGGGATGCTAATCTCCTCATGCACATTATACATAGTCACACTTGCCTTTATGTGGTGCATTTCAGCTCCTTCTTCCTCACTCTCCACATTCTCCTCTTCCAAGAAATGGGCTTGTTTACCTTGTCTGCCACGCCCTCCTTTTTGTTCCATTTTCATTCGGCAAACCCTTTTTATGTGTCCCACCTTTCCACAGTTGTGGCATTTTTCTGAAACAAACCTGCAGTCCTTGGCCACATGATTTAGTCCTCCACATCTGTAGCACTTCCTGACAACCTGTTGTGACGTCGAGCCGCCGTCCTCCATCTTGTTCACGGCTCCTAATCCTTTAGTGAATCGCGACTGTTCTGTCATGCTCTTCAAATCCACAATGTCTCTGTTAGCAGCCTCCATTGCTTGAGCAAACTTCAGCGCCTTTTCAAATGTTAGCGAATCCTCTGCTAACAATCTGCGCTGTATTCTGTCGTCGCTTATTCCACATACTAAACGATCCCGCAGCATCACCGTCAGGGAGTCACCAAAGTTACAGTCCTGTGCGAGCTTCCTCAGCTCCGCTACATAATCGCCCACACTTTCCTCCGGCCTTCTATTTCGTGTGTTAAACTTCCACCGCTGCACAATTTCACTCGGCTTAGGGTGAAAATGATTGTTCAACAATCCCACCAACTCAGCATAAGAACGATCCCCTGGCTTGACCGGACTGAGTAGGTTCCTAATCAGGGCATAGGTCTGTGCGCCCACGCAACTCAACAGTACCGCTCGCTTCTTCTCCTCCTCCTTAATATCATTCGCCACAAAGAAGTAATCCAAAATCTCACAATATTCCTCCCAGGATTGCAGCTCGCTGTCGAACGGTGCCACCGAGCCCAAAGTGGTAGCCATTATTCCACACCGAGGGTTACGCTCCACTTCCCACAGATGCTAGCGCTGTACCACTTGCCAACCTCAGTTCATAAGTCACTTAGCACGGTGTAACTTCACAGCAAAACCTGGCTTTTACCCTCGTCGCCATATGTGATATCCTAAGACCAAGGAACCACGGAGACCATGTTTAGCTCACAGTTGCTTCTTTATTAAGAGAGCCGGGGCATGCGCCCCCACAGACTGAAAGCTCCCCAACCACTGTTGCCCCCTGGTGGACAAATCCCTGCCACAACATAACAGAGACCAAGACCGAGACCAAGACAAAAGTCCGTCGAGACCAAGACGAGACCAAGACCACGTAAAAGTGGTCTCGAGACCGGTCTCGAGACATCCAACTCTACTGTATGCAGATTAGCAGGATATTAACAGATTAACAGCTTTCATTAGACTTCATATGATAATCAACAGTGAAGTGTTTCTCTTTCAGTGTTTATTCTTGCTCATTGAATGGTCTCTGTTCAGATAATATGCTGCACTCATCTCATGTTTCTTTAAATACGGCATCACTTGTCCAGCTGTCAAACTCTGAAAGAGTTACAGTTTCACCACTGAGCACTTTGAATGGTTATTCTTTTATTTAAAAGCACTTATTCTAGCTGCATCATCAATACGACAAAAACTGTGACTTTAGCAAAAGTTTATCTAAAAATATTTAGGGGGAAATGTTCCTACACCCCTCATGTAAACGTTACACCTCCAAAAGGGAGAAATAATCAGAATAAGGCGTAATCATTGTCTTGATAATAATGACCATGAAAATGAAACTAGGCCTACCTTTAGTTCAGCACACTCAGTGTTGCATAAAGACATGCGAACATGCCATCATCCATTCTGGAGCCTACTTTTAAAAAGAGCGAGCTGTTTATTCTGGCTGAGTAGCAAACAGAACCAACCATGACAACCTAAACTGGGAAAACACTCGGAAACCTTGAACACTGGGAATATGGAGACACAGGGGGTAGGTGAACAGGCACTCTGACAAAGGACAGAGGAAAACAGAGACAATATATATAAGACAAGAAGTAACACAGACACCCTTTTCGGTGACAAAAAAGAGAAAATATCCAGTGAAAGGCAGTTCTCTTGGAAAAACTGCCTTATTGATGTCAACGGTCAGAGAAAAATGTCTGATAGGAAGGCAACCGTAGCTCATACAACCATTTGTTGCAACCAAAGAATGCAGAAGAGCGTTTTGGTCAGCTAAGAACAGGAAATTGAAGCTACAGTTCTCAAAATTTGACATGAGAAGATTGGATAAATGTTGCCTGGTCTGATGAGTCTTGATTTCTGCTCTGACATGCAGATGGTCGGGTCAGAATTTGGCATAAATAGCATGAAAGGATGGATCCATGCTGCCTTATGTCAGCTGTGCAGACTAGTGGTGGTGGTGTCACTGTGGGGGGGAGGGGCGGTATTTTTTTGCTGAAACGTTACATAGTGAGTGTGTGTGTGTGTGTGTGTGTGTGTGTGTGTGAGTGAGAGAGAGAGAGAGAGAGAGAGAGAGAACAACTTGAAACAAACTGCAGCAATAAGGGCAAACTAGTGCACAGTTATGTTTACGTGAGCGTTATTTTGTATGCATTTGTACAGTTCCATAACTGTGAGAATACATTGATAGCATTTAACTCTAGTAACAGGCATTTGTACCAGTAAGCATGAAAAAGTAGGGAAAAGAACTAGTATGTAAGCACTGACTAGTACTGTAAAGTATATGTGTATATAGGTCAATCGTGGCTCAAGAGTTCGCAGTTCATCCTGTAATTGGAAGGTTGCCAGATTGAGCCCCGCCTCCGACAGTCTCGGTCGTTGTGTCCCGGGGCAAGACACTTCACCCGTTGCCTACTGGTGGTGGTCAGAGGGCCCGGTGGCGCCAGTGTCCGGCAGCCTCGCCTCTGTCAGTGCGCCCCAGGGCAGCTGTGGCTACAATGTAGCTGCCATCACCAGTGTGTGAATGTGTGAATGACAGAATGTAGTGTAAAGCTCTTTGGGGTCCTTGGGGACTAAGTAAAGCGCTGTACAAGTACAGGCCATTTACTGTGCATGTGTTTATGCTCAAGTGTATGAATAAATTAGTCAGTTTTAAACAGTTGCAATTTAAACAGTAGAAGAGTGGCACTATATTTATATATTTATAAAGAATTTCAAACAACAATTAATTGATGCTCAAAGCAGGTTTATTTAATTAATATCCAGATTTCCAATTAGTTCCGAATTGATTCAGCAGCAAATCACATCACCAGTCACTTCAAGGCTGTATGTATTATTGTAAGGTAGACCCTACAATAATACATACAGAGAACCCAACAATCATATGACCCCCTATGAGCAAGCACTTTGGCGACAGTGGGAAGGAAAAACTCCCTTTTTATAGGAAGAAACCTCCGGCAGAACCAGGCTCAGGTCGGGGCGGCCATCTGCTGCGACCGGTTGGGGTGAGAGACTGAAGACGTTTGTTGTAGGTCTGATTGAAGGACTGATGTGATGGTAAGTTGTCTGCTGCTCCGCTTTGAATATTGAGAGATTAGTTGATGGATTTCAAGCCAAATTGTGCCCAAGTTTAAGACCACATTCATTGCTTTTTTTTGTTGATGTTATTGTTTTGGGCTTTTTTTCCACAAGAATTTCTAGCTCCCCTAGAATTCTGGCCACCCAAACGATGATTGCTGCTGAGAGAACACAAGGTTTTGTCCCCCTGTACTATTCATGTCAGTGCAGGGGGTTCTCCTTGAGAGGCCAGGGTGGAAAAAGGGATGCTTCAGAACCTCCAAGGGTGTTATGCGCTGATTTGCATCCAAGGCCAACATTTCTTTGATTAGCCTTACAAATAATGTTTGGCCATTTTCCGGTCCTCGCCTAACTTTCAGCAGTTTTTCGAGGTCATCGAGACACTTAAGTTTTATATATCGAGTTTCCTTGGATCGATAATGTGTCTCGTATTGAAATTGTTCTTGGGTCTTAAATGTCCAGCGCTGTTTGTTGTAGTTATCCTCGATGAAGTAGCAGTCAGTGTACAAGCCAGACTCTAGGAGATGATCTGGTAGCTGACCCTGGGTTTCAATTATGAATTTTAAAACATCATAATCGTCTTCCCCAGGATAGAGAGGCACCCCTGTAGCAAGCTCCACAGCTACCAGCCCCAGAGACCACATGTCGATTGCTTCGTCGTATGGAATGCCAAGCATAACCTCAGGTGCACAATAACCAATTGTCCCCACACGGTCACCAGGAATCACTGCAGAAGCAGGACATGCGAGGCCAAAGTCTATGAGTTTGACTTTGACGGGAGACTTAGTGCGGTTCACAACCATGATGTTTCCAGGTTTGAGGTCAGCATGCACTATTCCCACAGAACCCAGGTGGAACAGAGCATTTGCGAGCTGATGCAAAATTGGCCTGAGTTCTCTCATTGGGAGACCTCGGTTATTCCGGTCCCCAATGTAGTCCCACAGGCTTTGGTCGAGCAATTCGAAATTCAAGCAAATGCGCTGTCCATCGAGGAAATAGTCGTTCCATTCCACAATGTTGCACCTGTCTGGATCCAAGCGTCGTAGCTGCTCCAGGATGAAAATTTCCAGTTTTGCCTGGAGCAGAATTTCAGGGTCGCTCTTGTTGACTTTAATAGCAACGGTTTTGTTGTTTTTTGTATCGCGACATCTGGTTACCAAACCAAAGCCTCCTTCTCCAAGGAAGGCCTCTACCACGTGGTGATCTCCTAAAATGGTCCCTTCCGTTATTTGAAGATCATCTTCAGAGGCAGATGGGTTGGCTGAGGTGTTGATGTCTCCTTTTTGAGGAAATTCAACTGAGTTTTGGAAACTGCAGCTGAATTTTTGCAATCCATGACTTTTCCAGCTTGAAGGCTGCTGAGAGAGCACAAGGAGTTCTCCCCCTGTACTATTCATGTCAGTGCAGGGGGTTCTCCTTGAGAGGCCAGGGTTGAAAAAGGGATGCTTCAGAACCTCCGAGGGTGTTATGCGCTGATTTGCATCCAAGGCCAACATTTCTTTGATTAGCCTTACAAATAATGTTTGGCCATTTTCCGGTCCTCGCCTAACTTTCAGCAGTTGTTCGAGGTCATCGAGACACTTAAGTTTTATCGATCGAGTTTCCTTGGATCGATAATCTGTCTCGTATTGAAATTGTTCTGGGGTCTTAAATGTCCAGCGCTGTTCCTTGTGGTTATCCTCGATGAAATAGCTGTCAGTGTACAAGCCAGACTCTAGGAGATGATCTGGTAGCTGACCCTGGGTTTCAATTATGAATTTCAAAACGTCATAATCGTCTTCCCCAGGATAGAGAGGCACCCCTGTAGCAAGCTCCACAGCTACCAGCCCTAGAGACCACATGTCAATTGCTTCATCATATGGAGTGCCAAGCATAATCTCAGGTGCACAATAACCAATTGTC
Organism: Rhamphochromis longiceps; assembly: GCF_057381845.1. Taxonomy (NCBI): domain Eukaryota; kingdom Metazoa; phylum Chordata; class Actinopteri; order Cichliformes; family Cichlidae; genus Rhamphochromis; species Rhamphochromis longiceps. Next base: position 43,004,542 of record NC_140578.1, read on the forward strand.
CCCACACAGTCACCAGGAATCACTGCAGAGGTGTTACATGCGATGCCAAAGTCTATAAGTTTGACTCTGACTTGAGACTCACTGCGGTTCACAACCATGATGTTGACAGGTTTGAGGTCAGCATGCACTATTCCCACAGAACCCAGGTGGAATAGAGCATTTGCGAGCTGATTCAAAATTGGCCTGATTTCTCTCATTGGGAGACCTCGGTTATTCCGGTCCCCTATGTAGTCTGACAGGCTTTGGTCGAGGAGTTCAAAATTCAGGCAAATGCGCTCTCCATCGAGGAAATAGCCGTTCCATTCGACGATGTTGCACCTGTCTGGATCCAAGCGTCGTAGCTGCTCCAGGATGAAAATTTCCAGTTTTGCCTGGAGCAGAATTTCAGGGTCGCTCTTGTTGACTTTAACAGCAACAGTTTTGTTGTTTTTTGTATCGCGACATCTGGTTACAACACCAAAGCTTCCTTCTCCAAGGAAAGCCTCCACCATGTGGTGATCTCCCAAAATGGTCCCTTTAGATATTCCAAGCTCATCTGAGCCGAAGGATGGGTTGGCTGACATGGTGTAAAGTTTGCGCTGTGAATTGGTGAGAAACAAAACTGAACTTGTTCTGGTTTCTCTCGTAAATTGCTCTCAAATCTTCTCAAAAGGGTTTTAGTTGCTGCAGGTCAACGTCCGTTAAGCATAAAGTAACAGGTGAGCGCTCCTATTTATAGGTTTTCGGATCAAAGCAAAGTTATGACGTCAGAAAGGATCAAAGCAAAGTTACCACGTCACAAGCGATCGAAGCGATTCTAATATGTGCGCATGCGCACATATGAGAAGCGATCGAAGGGATTCTAATATGTGCGCATGCGCACACGTGCTTGCTTGTGTAATATTGTTCACAGTAAACTTGACCCTAATCAATTTAATATCAGTCAATCAAAGAAAATGTTAGTTTTGGAAAATTTTAAAATGACATAACTGACAGTTAAAACATTTTTTGTTCATGTATTTGTATTTGTATTGTCTTCGGGGTTTTTTTTTTGCATACCATGTCAAGCTTTTCTGTATATAGTCATGTCGTAGATTTCGGAGCAAACAAGAAATTGAATTGGATTTTAATATTGCAGTGCTTGGATTTCGGATTTGGTGCTTAAAACTTCTTGAAACTGTAACCGTATTTCATTCACCACAAAGAACTATCTGATTGAATAGTTTTCTTATCAGATAGAGAAATAAAACGAGTCGCAAAGTCTAAAAGCAACATTTCTCTGCCTGGGCTGTACCTCTGCACGTTAGTCTGTTTCAGTGTGTGACCCCCCACCCCCTCCCTGATCAGTCGGGGGTGAGTGCGCTAATGTGCCTGGAGGCCGTTTTAATGAGTGTTTGCTGGAAAACGAAAAATACAAGAAGGATTTGTACGTTTTCACAACGGGGGAGTTTGCGTAAGTACTAGTAAATAATTTTCTCGAGTGTGTACGTTACACATGTTATTTGTTTAAAATTGGTATTATTATTTTGCTAGCTAGCAAACTCGCGGGATAAAGGATTGAAGTGCACTCAGTGCGATACAATACGGTGGCGCTATTCTAACAGTTAGTTATTGCAGGGTAACTTGTAGAATATGCTGTGAATTGAACCAAGATTACACAGCAGTAGCAGTAATACGAGTTACTTCCCTCAAGTGAAAGCGTTAAACGTTAGCCCGATGCTTAACTAGCCAACGTCAGGCTTTCTGATTGAAGGCTAAAAGCGACGTTGTCACCAAGTAAACAGAATATTGATGATATTTTTGTGTGTCGCTGCAGCCTTTTCAAGTATTAACCTGGTGTCTTTGGGAACAGCTTAGGGGGAAATGACGGTAATATGACTGAACCATATGGGAAGAAAGAATAGGCACTTTTTGTGCTAGCGAAGTTTCCTGGCTTTCATTCAAAATCTGTTTATCATTAAACAATTGAAACATAATGGCTTCGAGCTGACATTGAGGCCTGTGGGGCACTATCAGCCACTGAGACAGTAGACAAGTGACTATTTCACACTTTAAGGCTGCCTGTTTATTTAAGGGAGATGAACAGTACATTATAACTGTACATAATAATATCAATGATGATAGATTAAATAAATGGGTTTTTGAAAGACGCTTGTGCATTTTTAAAGTCTAAAGTGTTGAATTGATCTGAGTATGTCATCTGTTCAAAGCCTCTCCCAGTCAGTGCTGTTCTCTATGCCTGTCTTACTCTACATGATGTTATTAGCACAAACACTTTAAAGGTGATAATTAGGTCTACAACAATAACACAGACTGCAATGTAGTTAAGCGTCTTACAGTTAGTTTTGAATGAATGAACTTAAAAAACAACACAAGCAAAGATCTGTCTCCTCCTGTTTTTTGTGTCACATAAGAAAGAAGCATCAATATCTGATGAGAAGACTTATTCATTTGGCCTTTCACGTGGTCTTACTCAGGTGATGCGAAGTGAAATATGCATCCTTTTTATGGTAATGTGCTGGAAAATGTTGAAAATGGACATTAAACGTGCTTACAAAGTGCTTGAATTTGACCCTGAAAGGTGTATGAAGCCAGAAAAAGTCACACTTGGAGTAAAAACCTCTCATAGCAAGTTAATCATATTCAATTGATTTGATGCTTTCAGCACAAAATTTAGCCACACAGTCAGGACAGCGTCTGCTTTACCTTCATCGGTAAACGTGTTTATGCAGTACATAGTAACAGTGTGGCTGAGTCCTCTGCTTCAAATCAGTTCCAGTACATTTGGAGATGTAAGTCTTAACCTTTCACATGCATCGGGAAGGAAAAAACATTTAATCTGCACAGTACTGCCGAAGTGCAGCGATACATTGTGAAGTGCACATTTGCATTTGTCATACAGTACCGAGCAAAAGTCTTGAACCACCCCCTTATTTTTTCGTGTTTTGCCAGGTCAGTCTGTGTTAACGGTGTTATTAACTGCATTCTTCAACTAAAGAAGTGAGAACAAATGATGTGGGGTTTTGTTTTTTTGCAATAGGCTGCAAGTAAATGTGTACAGATACAATTTAAAATTGGTTCTTTGTTAAGTTTTCTGGTCCTTTCCGTGACTTAGGTGTCTGACAAAAAGTGGTCAAATACAAGCCCTGGATTAAAAATCAGAAACACTTTAAAAAGCCTGGAGAGCTATTCCTTAATACCACTTTAAAGATTACAGGGAAGTCCGGATCCCTGGAAGCAAATGAGGGATGGCTCAAGACTTTTGCACAGTGCTGTACATGTCATGTTCCCTGTTTTATAGCTCAGCTCAAACTGACACGTTCTCACTAACTGCTTCTCATTTTCTCCACAGTAAACTTTGACCACTTCCAGATACTGCGGGCCATCGGGAAAGGAAGCTTTGGAAAGGTAATGCAGCCTCCATTTTTCACGCCACTTGTATATTGTTTGCCCTTAATTACCCACCACGGTCGTCATCTCTAAAGAATCAGTGCAAGCGAAGCGAAATGTGCTGGGATTACACTTTAGTTCTCGTGTGCTGCTGTTATTTAATAACAGTTATAAATGCAGCTGATGTAATTATTTCTATAAAGTCAGTTAGAGGAGAGCCGATTTCTATTTCATCTCACTCAATCTAGGTGGGAATTTTGACCCCACGTCTCAATTTAATTACACAGCAGCAAAATTCTGCGGCTCTATTTGTCATCGCGCTCAACGGTTGGGCTGAAGGCAGGAGGAGAACTTAGTGTGTGTGTGATACACAATTGGGGCTGCAGAGATTGGAATAGTTTACCTTCATTTTAAATATCACTGCCCTGTGCACATTGTTGGCTTTAAAATTCAAACTTAAAGAGTTTGTAAGTAAACTGGCTGAGATGAGACAGACGATGCACCGGGTCCTCGTCTGAGTGCTGGCTTTCAGTTGTGCTGTTTCTCTTGCCCAGCCATGCACACACAGACACTGTGCTACACTTACACAGTGAGACAGATGCTCACAGAGACGTCCAGATACATTTTGTCCTTGCTGGAGGTCATCTTGTGTTTTTTGGCCCACTGTGGCCTCACACCGAGCTCCTGCTGTTTTTTGAACACTTTAACAGCACCAGTCTTTAGCTTCCTGTTGAACACACTTAAGTGGGGGAGGTGTTATTATTAGTGGTAAATGATTTGTGTATTTGTTGGATGCACCTCAGAGCAACAGGAAACATGACACGACACGCTCCAGTAACCTGCAGTCTTTACAGTGAGGACACACAAACATTAACCCTCTGCTCCTTACAGAAACTCTCTAAATCCTGTAAGTTTCTTGACTGCCACTTGGAAAGTTGAAACTTCAGCTCCCTCCACAGATTTTCTACAGTACTGATGTCTGGAGACTGACTAGACCACTCCGTGATCTTATAGCACTTCTCCATTAGTACATACTCAGATCAGCTTGCTGTGACTCATTTTCCATTACAATCAAGTACCACCTAATGTGCGTGGGGTCATTACAGCAAAGCGGCCCGATGTCCATGTTGTCATTTATGAGCAACACGAATGCCACAACAAAGGAAGACGTCGCAGCGATGATGTATCTGTGGCTTTTTGTCACACTTGGAAACCACGGTGTTGTGCAGCTATTTGCCTTGTTGCAGGGTTTTAAAAAAACTGCAGTTTTGATTTTAGTGAAAGACAAAAGCCAATCCGTGGCCTGCAGTCTGACGATGTCACATTTCCTGACTGCTTGGAACCCCGACTAAGTCGTCCTGTAGCCCACATCATAATGTTTCCATCTCTCTGCTTGACTGCAGGGATGCTATTTTTTGCATCACACTCCTATTTCAAAAGGTCAGTTAAAGCCACATAATTTCGTTTCATCTCCCCACAGCACTTTCTCCAAAGTCTTCCCTGAATCATTTAGATGTTCACTGGCACTTGAGATGGGCCTATACATGTTTCTCCTTGAACAGGTAGCTACCCTATGTTAGCCTAGCTTTCTATCACTGATGCTCTGTGTGTATGCTGCTGCCTCTCGTCTCGTGTTACTTAAAAAATTAACCCCACAGCTTCAATAACCGTATCTAAAAATCTCTCATTGAAAGTTACGGTTGAAGGTTTGGAAACATTTTGGGGTAGCCAGTGTTAAATAGAGACAGTGCCACATTCTTTATCTAGTCATTGTAATGAAAGAAGCACATTTAAAAACTATATGAGAGTTTGCTTTTAACAAGCATGTAATGACTCTACTTAGTTTAGGTAGTCTTAGGGAGTCAAACTGAAGGTAGCATTTTGTGGATGTTTTCCCTGCTGCCCGATCCCATCAGTCTCTTAAAGCATCATTTTTTATGCGCCCTGGTGTGACAGAGGTTTCATGGAGCTACAGGTTACCTGAGCACATCAGGTATATTACGGTTGAAAACGAGTGCCCGGCCTTCCAGTGGGTGGTCGACCCCTCGTGCACAGCTCAGGAGTCTAAACGACCCAGCAGTTATGGACATGTGTGTTTTTGGTGTGCTGTCCCTCCTTCTCCCTGCTTGCAGGTGTGTGTGTGTGTGTGTGTGTGTGTGTGTGTGTGTGTGGATGCCGGCGTTTCTGAGAGCACCTGTTTACAGGCACCTTCAGGCCTGGTGGGTGTGGCCCTGCCAGGTGGTTGGCCACACCTGAAGACCATCACACAGCTGATCAAGCCTTGTCGGAGGAGCTACTTAAGAATGCGGTGGCGCTCTCTCTGACGCTGGATCATTGCGTGACTTCACGTTAGTCTCTCGGCCAGTCAGTACGGATAGTCTGCCGCATTGTATGTGTCTTACGGCTGCCTGTTTGTTATCTCCCCAGGAGAAGCGTGGAGACGAGAGGGCAGCGAGCACGGGGTGCTCAGACACTGAGGAGCGGAGACAAGGAACACTAGCACTGGGAAGACGACATTTCACGGGAGTCGGGAACGCACTGCGGATTTATTGTTATTTTCCATTCACTGTAAATAAACGCACTGCTTGCATTCAGAGCTCCGTGCCTGGCTCCTCCTTCCTCACATCCCCACGGTTGACGCTGGCCAACCGTGACAAATACCTTTTCTTAGATTCATTATTAGTTCAACATTGACAAATAGTAGTTGACTAATATCAGGAGCCAAAAAGAAAACAAAAAACAAACTAAATAAATATTTCAGACGCTGAAAATAAATTATTACGGTCGTTTAAATTTGCTGTCAGCAAGTTAGGTCTAATACATGTAGTCAATCTAATGAATCAATATTACATGTAAAAAGTACAGAACTGAAAATGAAACTAAAATATAACGGTAAATGAACTGGTTCTTGTATAAAACCTTTCTACTCTCTACAACTTGCCTCATTCATGCACTCACTTTTTTCTATGCTTTTTCTCTGTAAGTGCTTTCTATCTAACATTAATACGCATTCATCCTCCCGATGGATGCATCGGAGAGCAACTTGGGGTTAGCATCTTGCCCAAGGATATTTGGCATGCAGGCTGGAGCAGGCGGGGATTGAACCAGCAACTTTCTGATTAGTAGGTTTCCTGCTCTACCTGAGCTACAGACACCCCAATTTGTGGTGCTCTGGAAACAACACGTTCTCATCCCAACAGGTAACGATGCTATGTGACAGATCATTGGTATGTGTAAATGTGTTTTTTGTTCTAATCATGAATCGCTTTGTAAAACAAGACCTGATAGGGTTAAGGTTAAAGTTATGGTTAGAGTTAATGTTAGGGATAGGGCTGGAATGGACGGCTGGAGCCTCTCCTCCAAGTGTGTGTTACTGCCGCCATCAGCATTCTGTTGTATGCTTTTCTCTGTAAGCGCTTCGAGCCTGTACTTTTTTGCTTTAGCTGAGTAATGAAGTTGAATCAGTACTTTAACTTTCACTGGAACAATAGTATTTTTACTTCTACTTAAGAATGTCTGATCTTTTGCCAACTCTGGCTGTCTCTCAGTCTTGGAATACCCACTTGTTGTCCAGCGGTGTCCTGGGAATATGGGAACTAGACAGACTGGGGAAACAATGGGAGGAGACACAAAGATGGAATCACTTTTACCATCTTTTATGTATTTGCTGGTCGTCTTATTTCTTCTATTTTGCAAGCACAGTGTTGCAATCATTGTCTTTGTGGTACAATGACACAGGTAGAATGCAGGTGTTTTCATGTAACACGATGCCAGAAAGATGAGTAATGTGTTTTGAAGAGAAGATAAAACATCATGTTTGAACAAAGATAAGCAGCAGACACGTCTGTGTGTGAGTTATTCAGGTTCAGTAAGAAGGTAATATGTCTGCAGAATTTGTAATTCTTGTGAAGATATTGCTTGTACAATAAATAAAATCCCTTTAACTTCTTCTGGAGAGTGTCTTTATATATTTAGTCATTTTGGGGCGATCCTTTATTTAGTACTAACTCTAGTCGGGGATATATATCAGAGTTTACTTTCAGATATGAGCATTGTGTTTTCTGTGGATGAATGAATGAATTATTTATTTATGTATTTTTTGAAAGACTGGCTCATGTAAAATCTCTGAAAGTATGACACAGCTCTCCTGTTACACTTTATGGACACCTGAGCTTCACCATGAGGGCCTGTCTTTATTCACTGAAATCCACTTTTATAATGAATTCACAGTAATCACTGACACCTTCAGAGCATTACATTCATTAAAGACGTCTTCTACACCTACTCTTCCAGACGACCGACACATACTTCAACCACTGCAGGTTAACCAGCCACTCATCAGTAAAGCAAAAACTAAATGTAAATGTCCTCATGTGGAAAAGACTGAAACACAACTCCCACATATCACTAATGTAACAGATCCATTTAGGGAGAGTGAGAACACTAGGCTGGATGTGTTTTAATGCAGGAACATTCATCATGTCTTGAGTTCAACAAATCATTTACATTGAATATGTGAGCTGGATGGTTACACGATACAATGTGATTGTCAACAATAACTGCAATGAACGCTGGTTTGAGGGCGGAGTCAAGGAGGCCATTTACGTGAAAAGGGAAAGACCCTCTCTGAATCAAGGAGGGGGCCTAAGGGTACATCTGTCACCATCTTACAATACGAAGCTGTAAAAAAGTAATTATAAAAAAGCATTTTTGTAGCTGAATGTTACTGGATAGCTGTTTCATCTGTAACACATCAAAATAACCTGCTAAGGTTTAATAGGCTATAAGGAACACAGTCACTTCCTGAGCCCTGGGCAATAAGAGACGTTTTGTGTTTTATAATTTATTGATATGTTTGATCCTTTCTGACCTGCGTTAATGAAGCAGTCATTAGAGCACCATGTCCGCTATAATAGTTCTGTAGTTTGATGCTTGAGTCGTTGCAGACTTGTTGAAACTCCCTCACCCGTCAAAGCAGCGTCTTTGTTATTGGAGTCCAGCAGATGGCAGTGTTTCACTGTCTGACGGCTGTCTGAAGCTTCAGCTGGTTTATCCGTTTGCTATGTTTGCCATGTTACAGTGGGGAGGAAAAACTCCTTTTTAACAGGAATATCTAGACATGAGTGATTACTGCAGTGGGGCACTATCTGTGCTATCTATAAGAAATGTTAGCAACAATAAAACTCTGAGGATCAGGGCTCCATTTCACTCCAGTGTTCAGTGGCATTTTAAAAGAGTGAATACCGACGCTGAATGTCTTTGTAAAGCAAAAGCACTTTGTTAGCCTTTACAGAGCAAAGCTATGGATCAATGTGCAGTGAAGAAAAATCGAGGTGGCCAGTCTGTCCTTTCCTAACCAATCACAGAGCTCCTTACATTGTTGCGCTGGAGAATAACTAAATATAATATAAAGATGATATTGAAAATAATCTTTTGTAGAGTCACTACTTAGTGGGCAGAGGACAGTTATCACTTTGCTGGATGCTTTAAAGTCGCATGTTCTGTATTTGCAGATTAACAGGATATTAACAGATTAACAGCTTTCATTAGACTTCATATGATAATCAGATAAGATAGAACTTTATTAATCCCTTGGGTGGGTTCCTCTGGGAAATTCGGTTTCCAAAAGCACAGCACCGACAGAAGTTACAGTTACAGAATGAATGTTATATATATACATACATACACACACATATATAAATACAGAGACAAATATAAATATAAATAAAATATACGAAGGGGATAAATAGAATAAATAGGAATAAAAAATAAAAATACAAGTGAATTGCACATTTCAAGTATTGAGGTCTATTTGCACCACTGACTATTAACAAAAGTATTGCACAAAGGTATTGCACAGTGAGGTGAAGAGGCACTACAGCTTAGTTGTTCCCCCCTCCTTTGTCCTCCTGTCTCCCCTCCCTCTCCCCTCCAGAGAGGAGTTAAACAGTTTGATGGCGTGTGGGACAAAGGAGTTTTTAAGTCTGTTAGTTCTTGTCTTGGGGAGAAGCAACCTGTCACTGAACAGACTCTTCTGGTTGTTAATGGCCGTGTGCAGAGCAGCATTGTTCATAATGTCCAGCAGTTTTTTTAGTGTCCTTTTCTCTGCCACTGTCACCAGAGTGTCCAGCTTCATGCCGACCACAGAGCTAGCCCTCCTGATCAGTTTCTCCAGCCTGGATGAGTCCTTCTTTGCTGTGCTGCTCCCCCAGCACACCACAGCATAGAAAAGTACTCCAGCAACCACTGACTGGTAAAACATCCTCAGGAGCTTCCTGCAGATGTTAAAAGACCTCAGCCTCCTGAGGAAGTACAGTCGGCTTTGGGCTTTTTTATACAGGTGCTCTGTGTTGCATGACCAGTCCAGTTTATTGTCCACCCACAGCCCGAGGTACTTGTACTTGTTGACCACCTCCTCCCCCTCTATCTGAACCGGCAGTGGACCTTCTCTGGACCTCCCGAAGTCCACAACCAGTTCCTTGGTCTTTGAGGTGTTGAGTTGCAGGTGGTTTGTGCAACTCAACACCTCAACAGTGAAGTGTTTCTCTTTCAGTGTTTATTCTTGGACATGGATATGCATATACATGGATTTTATTAAAATATGAAATTATTGTGTAAATAACGCTACATGTTAGATCAAAAGTTAGTAGAATTACAAAGGGTTTGTAGATTGTAAATGCAAAATGAGTTTGATTAGCCTGTAGAAACACAAAAGAGAGTAACAGGAAGTGTGTGTGTGACAGGACCTTTGCATGCCTATAGAAGGAGTGAGCACCCAGAGAGAAAAACAGAAGAGACAGACTCTAGCCAGATGAAGCAATGGAGGCTTTAAGAAAAGACATGAAAATGATATTAATGGTATGGTTTAGTGTGTTAATATAGGCCACAAATAGATAAAGGTGGACTTTCCTCAACCTAGAATTTTGAGCATAGCAGCAAAACCATAGATTTAACATAATTGGGAAAAAACAAGCCAAAGTTTGGCTTAAAATTTTACAGCTTGACCTCCCACTTGTCCCGATCCTGAGAAGAAGCTCAAAGGACAGTCAATCTCCTGATGAAGACCAACAGAGCATCGTGAACCTGAAGAATTAACAGCAGGCTGGTAAGAACAGTGTGACATAACTGTTTAAAGGCATTGAATGTGATATTTTGCCTGGCTGGGACTTAATCTACAAGGAAAATACTGAAAGGAAACGGAGAAGAAACAGATTGTGTTTGCTGGAGATTTAAGACAACAAAGGACACTTTGAGAAGGGTACAGGGGCCAGTGGGAAGGTGAAGCCCAGAGGAGTATAATTGGGTTGAAATTGAAGCCTGAAAAAGGCCCAACAGAGACTGTACTTCCTGAGAATTCTCAGGAGGAATAACATCACACAGAGACTGCTGGTGTCCTTCTACAGAGCCACCATTGAGAGTGTTCTAACTTACTGCATATGTATTTGGTACACTAGCTGCACAGGGGCTCAGAGGAAAGCACTCCAAGGGATCATTAACACCGCCCAAAAGATCACTGGCTGCCCTCTCCCCACACTGGACGTTCTACACAACGCCCACTGTTTTAAAAAGGCCCAAAACATCATAAAAGACACCTCACATCCTGGCCACTCCCTGTTCGAACTGTTGCCCTCAGGCAGACGGTACAGGGCAATCAGAGCAAGGACTAATAGACTCAAACACAGTTGTTATCCAACTGCAATAACACATCTGAATACTACAAAAAAAATGTCCATCACGCCACTCTTGTGTTAATCTATGCACGGTCTGAAGCATGTGTGTGGGAATGTATGTGAATGTTTTACTGTTACATCTTATTAGTATTTTAAGTATTCTATCTATTTTATTTATTGAATTTTATTGTTTTATTTATATTTTGATATTGCTAGGGATGATGCAATGATCGGGGACCATTCTTCATTTCGTTGTTCTCGTGACAATGACAATAAAGTTTCTGATTCTGATTCTGAACTCATGATGGTGTTTAGAGATGTCCACCAGAGCACAACAAAGAGTCTCTTGCAGATTAAACCCAGGCGATAAGGTCCATACCAAGTACTCCTAATGACGCCAACAGTTTGCAAAATCGCTGAGAGGCCCTTTTGGATCCACCAGAGCCATTGCAAAAAAGTGGAAGTGAGTGACAGCATAACCTAAAAGACACCACCACCCCGACTCTTTGGTGATCTACAGGTGAAGGGAGGGCTGATTGGGTATATCCCGCCTTCTACTTCTCACCTGTAGTCTACTCACCAGAGAAATCGGTGTGTCTGGTCATCATGAAGATTATTCTGTTTACCACCTTGGCCCTGCTGCTTACAGCATGGACTCTGATGCACTTAATGGATCAAGAAGCCAACTTGTATAGAAGGACATGGACATATGACAATTCACACCTGGTCGAAGTGACACAGGACCACATCCATCCCTGGATGAACAACGCCTGATACAGATATATATGCTCACACATGCCTACTACAACGCAGCATGCTATATTATATGGCAAACCTATGAATATGACTCAAGTGACATGCGCAGCAAGCTTTGCCAATCTAGATTATCAATATTCAGGAATTGTCCTAAACCACAGCGACCCCCTGACTATGGGACTATCGTTTTGGGCTGTTTTTAAATGCATCGACCACCATCAACAAAGAGCAACTTCTCCTCACACTTGTCCAGCTGTCAAACTCTGAAAGAGTTACAGTTTCACCACTGAGCACTTTGAATGGTTATTCTTTTATTTAAAAGCACTTATTCTAGCTGCATCATCAATACGACAAAAACTGTGACTTCAACAAAAATGTATCTAAAAATATTTAGGGGGAAATGTTCCTACACCCCTCATGTAAACGTTACACCTCCAAAAGGGAGAAATAATCAGAATAAGGCGTAATCATTGTCTTGATAATAATGACCATGAAAATGAAACTAGGCCTACCTTTAGTTCAGCACACTCAGTGTTGCATAAAGACATGCGAACATGCCATCATCCATTCTGGAGCCTACTTTTAAAAAGAGCGAGCTGTTTATTCTGGCTGAGTAGCAAACAGAACCAACCATGAAAACCTAAACTGGGAAAACACTTGGAAACCTTGAACACTGGGAATATGGAGACACAGGGGGTAGGTGAACAGACACTCTGACAAAGGACAGAGGAAAACAGAGACAATATATATAAGACAAGAAGTAACACAGACACCCTTTTCGGTGACAAAAAAGAGAAAATATCCAGTGAAAGGCAGTTCTCTTGGAAAAACTGCCTTATTGATGTCAACGGTCAGAGAAAAATGTCTGATAGGAAGGCAACCGTAGCTCATACAACCATTTGTTGCAACCAAAGAATGCAGAAGAGCGTTTTGGTCAGCTAAGAACAGGAAATTGAAGCTACAGTTCTCAAAATCTGACATGAGAAGATTGGATAAATGTTGCCTGGTCTGATGAGTCTTGATTTCTGCTCTGACATGCAGATGGTCGGGTCAGAATTTGGCATAAATAGCATGAAAGGATGGATCCATGCTGCCTTATGTCAGCTGTGCAGACTAGTGGTGGTGGTGTCACTGTGGGGGGGAGGGGCGGTATTTTCTTGCTGAAACGTTACATAGTGAGTGTGTGTGTGTGTGTGTGTATGTGTGTGTGTGTGTGTGAGAGAGAGAGAGAGAGAGAGAGTAAGAGAGAGCTTGAGAGAAGCTGAGCTTTATTCAAAGTGATTTGAAACAAACTGCAGCAATAAGGGCAAACTAGTGCACAATTATGTTTACGTGAGCGTTATTTTGTATGCATTTGTACAGTTCCATAACTGTGAGAATACATTGATAGCATTTAACTCTAGTAACAGGCATTTGTACCAGTAAGCATGAAAAAGTAGGGAAAAGAACTAGTATGTAAGCACTGACTAGTACTGTAAAGTATATGTGTATATAGGTCAATCGTGGCTCAAGAGTTCGCAGTTCATCCTGTAATTGGAAGGTTGCCAGATTGAGCCCCGCCTCCGACAGTCTCGGTCGTTGTGTCCCGGGGCAAGACACTTCACCCGTTGCCTACTGGTGGTGGTCAGAGGGCCCGGTGGCGCCAGTGTCCGGCAGCCTCGCCTCTGTCAGTGCGCCCCAGGGCAGCTGTGGCTACAATGTAGCTGCCATCACCAGTGTGTGAATGTGTGAATGACTGAATGTAGTGTAAAGCTCTTTGGGGTCCTTGGGCACTAAGTAAAGCGCTGTACAAATACAGGCCATTTACTGTGCATGTGTTTATGCTCAAGTGTATGAATAAATTAGTCAGTTTTAAACAGTTGCAATTTAAACAGTAGAAGAGTGGCACTATATTTATATATTTATAAAGAATTTCAAACAACAATTAATTGATGCTCAAAGCAGGTTTATTTAATTAATATCCAGATTTCCAATTAGTTCCGAATTCATTCAGCAGCAAATCACATCACCAGTCACTTCAAGGCTGTATGTATTATTGTAAGGTAGACCCTACAATAATACATACAGAGAACCCAACAATCATATGACCCCCTATGAGCAAGCACTTTGGCGACAGTGGGAAGGAAAAACTCCCTTTTTACAGGAAGAAACCTCCGGCAGAACCAGGCTCAGGTCGGGGCGGCCATCTGCTGCGACCGGTTGGGGTGAGAGACTGAAGACGTTTGTTGTAGGTCTGATTGAAGGACTGATGTGATGGTAAGTTGTCTGCTGCTCCGCTTTGAATATTGAGAGATTAGTTGATGGATTTCAAGCCAAATTGTGCCCAAGTTTAAGACCACATTCATTGGTTGTTTTTGTTGATGTTATTGTTTTGGGCTTTTTTTCCACAAGAATTTCTAGCTCCCCTAGAATTCTGGCCACCCAAACGATGATTGCTGCTGAGAGAGCACAAGGTTTTGTCCCCCTGTACTATTCATGTCAGTGCAGGGGGTTCTCCTTGAGAGGCCAGGGTCGAAAAAGGGATGCTTCAGAACCTCCGAGGGTGTTATGCGCTGATTTGCATCCAAGGCCAACATTTCTTTGATTAGCCTTACAAATAATGTTTGGCCATTTTCCGGTCCTCGCCTAACCTTCAGCAGTTGTTCGAGGTCATCGAGACACTTAAGTTTTATATATCGAGTTTCCTTGGATCGATAATGTGTCTCGTATTGAAATTGTTCTGGGGTCTTAAATGTCCAGCGCTGTTTGTTGTAGTTATCCTCGATGAAGTAGCAGTCAGTGTACAAGCCAGACTCTAGGAGATGATCTGGTAGCTGACCCTGGGTTTCAATTATGAATTTTAAAACATCATAATCGTCTTCCCCAGGATAGAGAGGCACCCCTGTAGCAAGCTCCACAGCTACCAGCCCCAGAGACCACATGTCGATTGCTTTGTCGTATGGAATGCCAAGCATAACCTCAGGTGCACAATAACCAGTTGTCCCCACACAGTCACCAGGAATCACTGCAGAAGCAGGACATGCGAGGCCAAAGTCTATGAGTTTGACTGTGACGGGAGACTCAGTGCGGTTCACAACCATGATGTTTCCAGGTTTGAGGTCAGCATGCACTATTCCCACAGAACCCAGGTGGAACAGAGCATTTGCGAGCTGATGCAAAGTTGGCCTGAGTTCTCTCATTGGGAGACCTCGGTTATTCCGGTCCCCAATGTAGTCCCACAGGCTTTGGTCGAGCAATTCGAAATTCAAGCAAATGCGCTCTCCATCGAGGAAATAGCCGTTCCATTCGACAATGTTGCACCTGTCTGGATCCAAGCGTCGTAGCTGCTCCAGGATGAAAATTTCCAGTTTTGCCTGGAGCAGAATTTCAGGGTCGCTCTTGTTGACTTTAATAGCAACCGTTTTGTTGTTTTTTGTATCGCGACATCTGGTTACTAAACCAAAGCCTCCTTCTCCAAGGAAGGCCTCTACCACGTGGTGATCTCCTAAAATGGTCCCTTCCGTTATTTGAAGATCATCTTCAGAGGCAGATGGGTTGGCTGAGGTGTTGATGTCTCCTTTTTGAGGAAATTCAACTGAGTTTTGGAAACTGCAGCTGAATTTTTGTGATCCATGACTTTTCCAGCTTGAAGGCTGCTGAGAGAGCACAAGGAGTTCTCCCCCTGTACTATTCATGTCAGTGCAGGGGGTTCTCCTTGAGAGGCCAGGGTCGAAAAAGGGATGCTTCAGAACCTCCGAGGGTGTTATGCGCTGATTTGCATCCAAGGCCAACATTTCTTTGATTAGCCTTACAAATAATGTTTGGCCATTTTCCGATCCTCGCCTAACTTTCAGCAGTTGTTCGAGGTCATCGAGACACTTAAGTTTTATCGATCGAGTTTCCTTGGATCGATAATCTGTCTCGTATTGAAATTGTTCTGGGGTCTTAAATGTCCAGCGCTGTTCGTTGTGGTTATCCTCGATGAAATAGCTGTCAGTGTACAAGCCAGATTCTAGGAGATGATCTGGTAGCTGACCCTGGGTTTCAATTATGAATTTCAAAACATCATAATCGTCTTCCCCAGGATAGAGAGGCACCCCTGTAGCAAGCTCCACAGCTACCAGCCCTAGAGACCACATGTCAATTGCTTCATCATATGGAGTGCCAAGCATAATCTCAGGTGCACAATAACCAATTGTCCCCACACAGTCACCAGGAATCACTGCAGAGGTGTTACATGCGATGCCAAAGTCTATGAGTTTGACTCTGACTTGAGACTCACTGCGGTTCACAACCATGATGTTGACAGGTTTGAGGTCAGCATGCACTATTCCCACAGAACCCAGGTGGAATAGAGCATTTGCGAGCTGATGCAAAATTGGCCTGATTTCTCTCATTGGGAGACCTTGGTTATTCCGATCCCCTATGTAGTCTGACAGGCTTTGGTCGAGGAGTTCGAAATTCAGGCAAATGCGCTCTCCATCGAGGAAATAGCCGTTCCATTCCACAATGTTGCACCTGTCTGGATCCAAGCGTCGTAGCTGCTCCAGGATGAAAATTTCCAGTTTTGCCTGGAGCAGAATTTCAGGGTCGCTTTTGTTGACTTTAACAGCAACAGTTTTGTTGTTTTTTGTATCGCGACATCTCGTTACAACACCAAAGCTTCCTTCTCCAAGGAAAGCCTCCACCATGTGGTGATCTCCCAAAATGGTCCCTTTAGATATTCCAAGCTCATCTGAGCCGAAGGATGGGTTGGCTGACATGGTGTAATGTGTCTGTTTGCGCTGTGAATTGGTGAGAAACAAAACTGAACTTGTTTTGGTTTCTCTCGTAAATTGCTCTCAAATCTTCTCAAAAGGGTTTTAGTTGCTGCAGGTCAACGTCCGTTAAGCATAAAGTAACAGGTGAGCGCTCCTATTTATAGGTTTTGGAATCAAAGCAAAGTTATGACATCAGAAAGGATCAAAGCAAAGTTATCACGTCACAAGCGATCGAAGCGATTCTAATATGTGCGCATGCGCACATATGAGAAGCGATCGAAGGGGTTCTAATATGTGCGCATGCGCACATATTAGAAGCGATGGAAGGATTCTACTATGTGCGCATGCGCATACACGTGCTTGTTTGTGTAATATTGTTCACACTAAACTTGACCCTAATCAATTTAATATCAGTCAATCAAAGAAAATGTTAGTTTTGGAAAATTTTAAAATGACATAACTGACAGTTAAAACATTTTTTGTTCATGTATTTGTATTTGTATTGTCTTCGGGGTTTTTTTTGCATACCATGTCAAGCTTTTCTGTATATAGTCATGTCGTAGATTTCGGAGCAAACAAGAAATTGAATTGGATTTTAATATTGCAGTGCTTGGATTTCGGATTTGGTGCTTAAAACTTCTTGAAACTGTAACCGTATTTCATTCACCACAAAGAACTATCTGATTGAATAGTTTTCTTATCAGATAGAGAAATAAAACGAGTCGCAAAGTCTAAAAGCAACATTTGTCTGCCTGGGCTGTACCTCTGCACGTTAGTCTGTTTCAATGTGTGACCCCCCACCCCCTCCCTGATCAGTCGGGGGTGAGTGCGCTAATGTGCCTGGAGGCCGTTTTAATGAGTGTTTGCTGGAAAACGAAAAATACAAGAAGGATTTGTACGTTTTCACAACGGGGGAGTTGCGTAAGTACTAGTAAATAATTTTCTCGAGTGTGTACGTTACACATGTTATTTGTTTAAAATTGGTATTATTATTTTGCTAGCTAGCAAACTCGCGGGATAAAGGATTGAAGTGCACTCAGTGCGATACAATACGGTGGCGCTATTCTAACAGTTAGTTATTGCAGGGTAACTTGTAGAATATGCTGTGAATTGAACCAAGATTACACAGCAGTAGCAGTAATACGAGTTACTTCCCTCAAGTGAAAGCGTTAAACGTTAGCCCGATGCTTAACTAGCCAACGTCAGGCTTTCTGATTGAAGGCTAAAAGCGACGTTGTCACCAAGTAAACAGAATATTGATGATATTTTTGTGTATTGCTGCAGCCTTTTCAAGTATTAACCTGGTGTCTTTGGGAACAGCTTAGGGGGAAATGACGGTAATATGACTGAACCATATGGGAAGAAAGAATAGGCACTTTTTTGTGCTAGCGAAGTTTCCTGGCTTTCATTCAAAATCTGTTTCTCATTAAACAATTGAAACATAATGGCTTCGAGCTGACATTGAGGCCTGTGGGGCACTATCAGCCACTGAGACAGTAGACAAGTGACTATTTCACACTTTAAGGCTGCCTGTTTATTTAAGGGAGATGAACAGTACATTCTAACTGTACATAATAATATCAATGATGATAGATTAAATAAATGGGTTTTTGAAAGACGCTTGTGCATTTTTAAAGTCTAAAGTGTTGAATTGATCTGAGTATGTCATGTGTTCAAAGCCTCTCCCAGTCAGTGCTGTTCTCTATGCCTGTCTTACTCTACATGATGTTATTAGCACAAACACTTTAAAGGTGATAATTAGGTCTACAACAATAACACAGACTGCAATGTAGTTAAGCGTCTTACAGTTAGTTTTGAATGAATGAACTTAAAAAACAACACAAGCAAAGATCTGTCTCCTCCTGTTTTTTGTGTCACATAAGAAAGAAGCATCAATATCTGATGAGAAGACTTATTAATTTGGCCTTTCACGTGGTCTTACTCAGGTGATGCGAAGTGAAATATGCATCCTTTTTATGGTAATGTGCTGGAAAATGTTGAAAATGGACATTAAACGTGCTTACAAAGTGCTTGAATTTGACCCTGAAAGGTGTATGAAGCCAGAAAAAGTCACACTTGGAGTAAAAACCTCTCATAGCAAGTTAATCATATTCAATTGATTTGATGCTTTCAGCACAAAATTTAGCCACACAGTCAGGACAGCGTCTGATTTACCTTCATCGGTAAACGTGTTTATGCAGTACATAGTAACAGTGTGGCTGAGTCCTCTGGTTCAAATCAGTTCCAGTACATTTGGAGATGTAAGTCTTAACCTTTCACATGCATCGGGAAGGAAAAAACATTTAATCTGCACAGTACTGCCGAAGTGCAGCGATACATTGTGAAGTGCACATTTGCATTTGTCATACAGTACCGAGCAAAAGTCTTGAACCACCCCCTTATTTTTTCGTGTTTTGCCAGGTCAGTCTGTGTTAACGGTGTTATTAACTGCATTCTTCAACTAAAGAAGTGAGAACAAATGATGTGGGGTTTTGTTTTTTTGCAATAGGCTGCAAGTAAATGTGTACAGATACAATTTAAAATTGGTTCTTTGTTAAGTTTTGTGGTCCTTTCCGTGACTTAGGTGTCTGTTTATGTTTGAATGTTTCAGAGATTAGTGTGAAGGGTCTTAACAGACAAAAAGTGGTCAAATACAAGCCCTGGATTAAAAATCAGAAACACTTTAAAAAGCCTGGAGAGCTATTCCTTAATACCACTTTAAAGATTACAGGGAAGTCCGGATCCCTGGAAGCAAATGAGGGCTGGCTCAAGACTTTTGCACAGTGCTGTACATGTCATGTTCCCTGTTTTATAGCTCAGCTCAAACTGACACGTTCTCACTAACTGCTTCTCATTTTCTCCACAGTAAACTTTGACCACTTCCAGATACTGCGGGCCATCGGGAAAGGAAGCTTTGGAAAGGTAATGCAGCCTCCATTTTTCACGCCACTTGTATATTGTTTGCCCTTAATTACCCACCACGGTCGTCATCTCTAAAGAATCAGTGCAAGCGAAGCGAAATGTGCTGGGATTACACTTTAGTTCTCGTGTGCTGCTGTTATTTAATAACAGTTATAAATGCAGCTGATGTAATTATTTCTATAAAGTTAGTTAGAGGAGAGCCGATTTCTATTTCATCTCACTCAATCTAGGTGGGAATTTTGACCCCACGTCTCAATTTAATTACACAGCAGCAAAATTCTGCGGCTCTATTTGTCATCGCGCTCAACGGTTGGGCTGAAGGCAGGAGGAGAACTTAGTGTGTGTGTGATACACAATTGGGGCTGCAGAGATTGGAATAGTTTACCTTCATTTTAAATATCACTGCCCTGTGCACATTGTTGGCTTTAAAATTCAAACTTAAAGAGTTTGTAAGTAAACTGGCTGAGATGAGACAGACGATGCACCGGGTCCTCGTCTGAGTGCTGGCTTTCAGTTGTGCTGTTTCTCTTGCCCAGCCATGCACACACAGACACTGTGCTACACTTACACAGTGAGACAGATGCTCACAGAGACGTCCAGATACATTTTGTCCTTGCTGGAGGTCATCTTGTGTTTTTTGGCCCACTGTGGCCTCACACCGAGCTCCTGCTGTTTTTTGAACACTTTAACAGCACCAGTCTTTAGCTTCCTGTTGAACACACTTAAGTGGGGGAGGTGTTATTATTAGTGGTAAATGATTTGTGTATTTGTTGGATGCACCTCAGAGCAACAGGAAACATGACACGACACGCTCCAGTAACCTGCAGTCTTTACAGTGAGGACACACAAACATTAACCCTCTGCTCCTTACAGAAACTCTCTAAATCCTGTAAGTTTCTTGACTGCCACTTGGAAAGTTGAAACTTCAGCTCCCTCCACAGATTTTCTACAGTACTGATGTCTGGAGACTGACTAGACCACTCCATGATCTTATAGCACTTCTCCATTAGTACATACTCAGATCAGCTTGCTGTGACTCATTTTCCATTACAATCAAGTACCACCTAATGTGCGTGGGGTCATTACAGCAAAGCGGCCCGATGTCCATGTTGTCATTTATGAGCAACACGAATGCCACAACAAAGGAAGACGTCGCAGCGATGATGTATCTGTGGCTTTTTGTCACACTTGGAAACCACGGTGTTGTGCAGCTATTTGCCTTGTTGCAGGGTTTTAAAAAAACTGCAGTTTTGATTTTAGTGAAAGACACCGTCTCATGACTCATTGAGTGCCGCGACTGACAATCCAATCCGTGGCCTGCAGTCTGACGATGTCACATTTCCTGACTGCTTGGAACCCCGACTAAGTCGTCCTGTAGCCCACATCATAATGTTTCCATCTCTCTGCTTGACTGCGGGGATGCTATTTTTTGCATCACACTCCTATTTCAAAAGGTCAGTTAAAGCCACATAATTGGAATTTCGTTTCATCTCCCCACAGCACTTTCTCCAAAGTCTTCCCTGAATCATTTAGATGTTCACTGGCACTTGAGATGGGCCTATACATGTTTCTCCTTGAACAGGTAGCTACCCTATGTTAGCCTAGCTTTCTATCACTGATGCTCTGTGTGTATGCTGCTGCCTCTCGTCTCGTGTTACTTAAAAAATTAACCCCACAGCTTCAATAACCGTATCTAAAAATCTCTCATTGAAAGTTACGGTTGAAGGTTTGGAAACATTTTGGGGTAGCCAGTGTTAAATAGAGACAGGGCCACATTCTTTATCTAGTCATTGTAATGAAAGAAGCACATTAAAAACTATATGAGAGTTTGCTTTTAACAAGCATGTAAGGACTCTACTTAAAAACTGAAAGTAGCATTTTGTGGATGTTTTCCCTGCTGCCCGATCCCATCAGTCTCTTAAAGCATCATTTTTTATGCACCCTGGTGTGACAGAGGTTTCATGGCGCTACAGGTTACCTGAGCACATCAGGTATATTACGGTTGAAAACAAGTGCCCGGCCTTCCAGTGGGTGGTCGACCCCTCGTGCACAGCTCAGGAGTCTAAACGACCCAGCAGTTATGGACATGTGTGTTTTTGGTGTGCTGTCCCTCCTTCTCCCTGCTTGCAGGTATATCTGTGTGTGTGTGTGTGTGTGTGTGTGTGTGTGTGTGTGTGTGTGTGTGTGTGTGTGTGTGTGTGTGTGTGTGTGTGTGTGTGTGTGTGTGTGGATGCCGGCGTTTCTGAGAGCACCTGTTTACAGGCACCTTCAGGCCTGGTGGGTGTGGCCCTGCCAGGTGGTTGGCCACACCTGAAGACCATCACACAGCTGATCAAGCCTTGTCGGAGGAGCTACTTAAGAATGCGGCGGCGCTCTCTCTGACGCTGGATCATTGCGTGACTTCACGTTAGTCTCTCGGCCAGTCAGTACGGATAGTCTGCCGCATTGTATGTGTCTTACGGCTGCCTGTTTGTTATCTCCCCAGGAGAAGCGTGGAGACGAGAGGGCAGCGAGCACGGGGTGCTCAGACACTGAGGAGCGGAGACAAGGAACACTAGCACTGGGAAGACGACATTTCACGGGAGTCGGGAACGCACTGCGGATTTATTGTTATTTTCCATTCACTGTAAATAAACGCACTGCTTGCATTCAGAGCTCCGTGCCTGGCTCCTCCTTCCTCACATCCCCACGGTTGACGCTGGACAACCGTGACAAATACCTTTTCTTAGATTCATTATTAGTTCAACATTGACAAATAGTAGTTGACTAATATCAGGAGCCAAAAAGAAAACAAAAAACAAACTAAATAAATATTTCAGACGCTGAAAATAAATTATTACGGTCGTTTAAATTTGCTGTCAGCAAGTTAGGTCTAATACATGTAGTCAATCTAATGAATCAATATTACATGTAAAAAGTACAGAACTGAAAATGAAACTAAAATATAACGGTAAATGAACTGGTTCTTGTATAAAACCTTTCTACTCTCTACAACTTGCCTCATTCATGCACTCACTTTTTTCTATGCTTTTTCTCTGTAAGTGCTTTCTATCTAACATTAATACGCATTCATCCTCCCGATGGATGCATCGGAGAGCAACTTGGGGTTTGCATCTTGCCCAAGGATATTTGGCATGCAGGCTGGAGCAGAGGGGATTGAACCAGCAACTTTCTGATTAGTAGGTTTCCTGCTCTACCTGAGCTACAGACACCCCAATTTGTGGTGCTTTGGAAACAACACGTTCTCATCCCAACAGGTAACGATGCTATGTGACAAATCATCGGTATGTGTAAATGTGTTTTTTATTCTGATCATGAATCGCTTTGTAAAACAAGACCTGATAGGGTTAAAGTTATGGTTAGAGTTAATGTTAGGGATAGGGCTGGAATGGACGGCTGGAGCCTCTCCTCCAAGTGTGTGTTACTGCCGCGAACAGCATTCTGTTGTATGCTTTTCTCTGTAAGCGCTTCGAGCCTGTACTTTTTTGCTTTAGCTGAGTAATGAAGTTGAATCAGTACTTTAACTTTCACTGGAACAATAGTATTTTTACTTCTACTTAAGAATGTCTGATCTTTTGCCAACTCTGGCTGTCTCTCAGTCTTGGAATACCCACTTGTTGTCCAGCGGTGTCCTGGGAATATGGGAACTAGACAGACTGGGGAAACAATGGGAGGAGACACAAAGATGGAATCACTTTTACCATCTTTTATGTATTTGCTGGTCGTCTTATTTCTTCTATTTTGCAAGCACAGTGTTGCAATCATTGTCTTTGTGGTACAATGACACAGGTAGAATGCAGGTGTTTTCATGTAACACGATGCCAGAAAGATGAGTAATGTGTTTTGAAGAGAAGATAAAACATCATGTTTGAACAAAGATAAGCAGCAGACACGTCTGTGTGTGAGTTATTCAGGTTCAGTAAGAAGGTAATATGTCTGCAGAATTTGTAATTCTTATGAAGATATTGCTTGTACAATGAATAAAATCCCTTTAACTTCTTCTTCTGGAGAGTGTCTTTATATATTTAGTCATTTATTTAGCCTTTATTTAGTAGTAACGCTAGTCGGGGATATATATCAGAGTTTACTTTCAGATATGAGCATTGTGTTTCCTGTGGATGAATGAATGAATTATTTATTTATGTATTTTTTGAAAGACTGGCTCATGTAAAATATCTGAAAGTATGACACAGCTCTCCTGTTACACTTTATGGACTCCTGAGCTTCACCATGAGGGCCTGTCTTTATTCACTGAAATCCACTTTTATAATGAATTCACAGTAATCACTGACACCTTCAGAGCATTACATTCATTAAAGACGTCTTCTACACCTACTCTTCCAGACGACCGACACATACTTCAACCACTGCAGGTTAACCAGCCACTCATCAGTAAAGCAAAAACTAAATGTAAATGTCCTCATGTGGAAAAGACTGAAACACAACTCCCACATATCACTAATGTAACAGATCCATTTAGGGAGAGTGAGAACACTAGGCTGGATGTGTTTTAATGCAGGAACATTCATCATGTCTTGAGTTCAACAAATCATTTACATTGAATATGTGAGCTGGATGGTTACACGATACAATGTGATTGTCAACAATAACTGCAATGAACGCTGGTTTGAGGGCGGAGTCAAGGAGGCCATTTACGTGAAAAGGGAAAGACCCTCTCTGAATCAAGGAGGGGGCCTAAGGGTACATCTGTCACCATCTTACAATGCTGTGATTGCAGCCGTTCTCCAACTCTCTGTGAATGGTACTCAAGACCATTGATCAGTGGTTGTTGATCAATGGTAAATGGTAAATGGCCTGCATTTGTATAGCACTTTACTCAGTCCCTAAGGACCCCAAAGCGCTTTACACTACATTCAGTCATTCACCCATTCACACACACATTCACACACTGGTGACGGCAATGGTCATGAGAATTTGCATAATCATGATTAAGGAACTGACCTCCCAGCCCATTGTTCCTTCAGTCGGCTGGTTTCTCTGACTGAAAACGCTACGTCCAGAAGAACAGGATCAACTTTTGGAGATTTACTTCCCTGGATGATTGAGCACGCATCAAGACCTTTAATCAGGCCAACAAATATCTTGTACTCAATTTTAGCAGCAGCCATTGTGACACTGATGATAAAACTTGTGTAAAAGTGCGAAGCTGTAAAAAAGTAATTATAAAAAAGCATTTTTGTAGCTGAATGTTACTGGATAGCTGTTTCATCTGTAACACATCAAAATAACCTGCTAAGGTTTAATAGGCTATAAGGAACACACTCACTTCCTGAGCCCTGGGCAATAAGAGACGTTTTGTGTTTTATAATTTATTGATATGTTTGATCCTTTCTGACCTGCGTTAATGAAGCAGTCATTAGAGCACCATGTCCGCTATAATAGTTCTGTAGTTTGATGCTTGAGTCGTTGCAGACTTGTTGAAACTCCCTCACCCGTCAAAGCAGCGTCTTTGTTATTGGAGTCCAGCAGATGGCAGTGTTTCACTGTCTGACGGCTGTCTGAAGCTTCAGCTGGTTTATCCGTTTGCTATGTTTGCCATGTTACAGTGGGGAGGAAAAACTCCTTTTTGACAGGAATATCTAGACATGAGTGATTACTGCAGTGGGGCACTATCTGTGCTATCTATAAGAAATGTTAGCAACAATAAAACTCTGAGGATCAGGGCTCCATTTCACTCCAGTGTTCAGTGGCATTTTAAAAGAGTGAATACCGACGCTGAATGTCTTTGTAAAGCAAAAGCACTTTGTTAGCCTTTACAGAGCAAAGCTATGGATCAATGTGCAGTGAAGAAAAATCGAGGTAGCCAGTCTGTCCTTTCCTAACCAATCACAGAGCTCCTTACATTGTTGCGCTGGAGAATAACTAAATATAATATAAAGATGATATTGAAAATAATCTTTTGTAGAGTCACTACTTAGTGGGCAGAGGACAGTTATCACTTTGCTGGATGCTTTAAAGTCGCATGTTCTGTATTTGCAGATTAACAGGATATTAACAGATTAACAGCTTTCATTAGACTTCATATGATAATCAACAGTGAAGTGTTTCTCTTTCAGTGTTTATTCTTGCTCATTGAATGATCTCTGTTCAGATAATATGCTGCACTCATCTCATGTTTCTTTAAATACGGCATCACTTGTCCAGCTGTCAAACTCTGAAAGAGTTACAGTTTCACCACTGAGCACTTTGAATGGTTATTCTTTTATTTAAAAGCACTTATTCTAGCTGCATCATCAATACGACAAAAACTGTGACTTCAACAAAAATGTATCTAAACATATTTAGGGGGAAATGTTCCTACACCCCTCATGTAAACGTTACACCTCCAAAAGGGAGAAATAATCAGAATAAGGCGTAATCATTGTCTTGATAATAATGACCATGAAAATGAAACTAGGCCTACCTTTAGTTCAGCACACTCAGTGTTGCATAAAGACATGCGAACATGCCATCATCCATTCTGGAGCCTACTTTTAAAAAGAGCGAGCTGTTTATTCTGGCTGAGTAGCAAACAGAACCAACCATGACAACCTAAACTGGGAAAACACTTGGAAACCTTGAACACTGGGAATATGGAGACACAGGGGGTAGGTGAACAGGCACTCTGACAAAGGACAGAGGAAAACAGATACAGTATATACACTGAGGGGTGATCCGGGAGTGGACAAACATGGGAACACAGACTAGGATTATCAAAATAAGACAAGAAGTAGCACGAACACAGAGACTGAGATAAGGACACATGAGCTTGACACTAGGATGGAAATAAACAAACATGGGAACACACGACGGACTGAGGAGACAAGGACAACACACAAAGAGAGGGACACTGGAAACAGGTAAAGGAGACAAAACCCAGAGACAGCACTAAGACACAAAGAGAGGGAGACACAAGACGGGCTGGGGACACTAAGGGGACGCCGAGGACAGAACACAGAGACGAACTCTATGACAGACATTACGTGACAACAAGACTGACATCCACAGGAGACACAGAAAAAACAATAATCAGAAAATTCACGAATGCAGGAAAAGTAAACTAGGAAACTTCAGTCAGTATAAGAACACAACAATAATGATGAAGCAACATTCAAAAGTCCACCAACACAAAACACTGGGACAAAGACCCAGAACCATGACACACAGACACTGACAGTGTTCTTGTTAATGCTCTGCCTCCTCTGGATCTTTAGTTAGCTAAAGTGGACTGCAGTCTTTCATTTATTGATATCATTAATAGTTTACCCATATTAGACTCTTTAGTCCACCTGAATCAAACATAACAACATGTTACAAGCTGTTTTGCTGCTTCCAGTGTCTCAGATCTCATGCAAACAAGTGGCTGGCTCAGTGAATGTTAATTTAGCACATGTTATATAGAATAGAATAGAATAGAATTCAACTTTATTGTCATTGCACATGCACAGGTACAGGGCAACAAAATGCAGTTTGCATCCATCCAGAAGTGCTTTAGTGATATAGATATATTACAATATATATTAGCAATAGTATAGATATGTAAGTATATTACAGAAATGGGTCTATTATGGTATGTTATAATGTACACGGTATGAAGTATGTTGTGAATATTCTATAACTATAAGTATGTACAGGCTGTAGTGAGTACGAGCTATGTACAGGCTATGAACAGGATATAAATATGAAAAACTATACAGAATATGAAATAAATAACTTTACAGAAATCTGAGATATACAGCTATACAGAAATGGGAACTATGCAAGTTGTAAACAGTTGTAGGGTTAAAGATTATCGAATGTACAGAATGATTATTTACACAGAGCTATACAGTAGTGCAGTTAAGATAAGTGAGGGTGTAGATAGTTTCTACAGAGGCTATATAAAGTGCTAGTGGTTGTGAGTGGTGGTTCAGTCCATGTTATTATTGTGTGTTTGAGGGTACAGTTGTCCATTGTGGGTGTGTGTATGTTCAGTCCATATGTTAACGTGGGTCAGATGTCAGGAGGCAGAGTTCAGGAGTCTGACAGCTGTGGGGAAGAAGCTGTTCCGGTACCTGGTGGTCTTAGTCCGGAGGCTCCTGTAGCGCCTCCCAGAGGGCAGGAGGGTGAAGAGTCCATGTGATGGGTGACTGGGGTCTTTGATGATTTTCCCAGCCCTTTTCAGACACCGCTTCCTGTAGATGTCTTTTATGGCAGGAAGTGGTGCTCCGGCGATGCGCTGGGCAGTTTTCACGACCCTCTGCAACGCCTTCCGGTCCGAGGCAGAGCAGTTCCCGTACCAGACTGTTATACAGTTGGTCAGGATGCTCTCGATGGTGCAGCGATAGAAGTTCACCAGGATGTCTGAGGACAGGTGGTTCTTCCTCAGAGTCCTCAAGAAGAAGAGGCGCTGGTGAGCCTTCTTGACCAGCTTGGAGCAGTTGGTCGTCCAGGTGAGATCCTCGGAGATGTGGACTCCCAGGAACTTGAAGCTGCTCACACGCTCCACAGCCGTCCCCTTAATGTGGATGGGTGGATGTGGGTCAGCATTCCTCCTGTAGTCCACGATGAGCTCCTTGGTCTTCTCGGTGTTAAGCAGCAGGTTGTTTGTGTCGCACCACTCAGCCAGACGATCCACCTCCTCCCTGTAGGCGGCCTCATCGTTGTCACTGATGAGGCCAATCACCGTGGTGTCATCTGCAAACTTAATGATGGTGTTGGAACCATCAGCAGGTCTGCAGTCGTGGGTGAAGAGGGAGTAGAGGAAAGGGCTCATCACACAGCCTTGTGGTACACCGGTGTTCATTGTGATGGTAGATGAGCAGCGGTTATCCAGCCGGACATGTTGGGGGCGGTTGGTCAGGAAGTCCAGTAACCATTTGCAGATGAGGGAACTGATGCCCAGGTCTGTCAGTTTCTTGATGAGTTGTGAGGGGTGGATTGTATTGAATGCTGAACTGAAGTCTATAAACAGCATTCTGGCGTAGGTGTTGTTGTTGTCCAGGTGTGAGAGGACAGAGTGCAGTGCGATGGAGACTGCATCCTCTGTGCTCCTGTTCTGGCGGTATGCGAATTGGTGGGGGTCCAGGGTGGGGGGGAGACAGGATTTGAAGTGTGCTAGGACCAGCTGCTCTAAGCACTTAGTGATGATGGGGGTGAGTGCTACTGGGCGGTAATCATTGAGGCAAGATGGGTTGGAGTTTTTGGGTATCGGGACGATGGAGGTGGATTTGAAGCAGGCCGGTACCACAGCGTGGGCCAAGGACAGATTGAATATGTCTGTGAGCACTCCTGCAAGCTCCCCAGAACACGCTCTGAGAACACGCCCGGGGATGCCATCGGGACCTGCAGCCTTGTGGACATTGATCCTGCTCAGCACCGCTCCTACATCGGTGGGGGAGAGAGTCAGAGGTTGGTGGTCTGGCGTCATGTCTGCTTTGGTTGTGGTTGTGGGGTTCCCTCGCTCAAAACGAGCATAAAAGTTGTTGAGCTCGTTGAGGAAGGAGACATCAGAGGATGCGGGGGAGGGTTTGGTGGTCCTGTAGTCTGTAATGGTCTGGAGTCCTTGCCACATGCGTCGGGGGTTGGAGTTGGAGAAGTGTTCTTCTACCTTCTTTTTATAATGGTGTTTGGCTTTTTTGATGCCCTTCTTTAGATTAGCCCTGGCTGTGCTGTAGGCGTGTGCATCTCCTGACCTAAAGGCGGTGTTGCGGGCCTTCAGGAGGAGACGAACATCCCGGTTCATCCAAGGCTTCTGGTTGGGGTACATGGTGATCCGTTTCTGGGTGGTGACCAGAAACGGCTCCAGCCAGGTTGGAATACACATGGTCTAAAGTCTTGTCTCCTCTGGTGTGGCAGGAGACATGTTGGTGGAATCTGGGGAGGACTGTCTTTAAGTTGGTGTGGTTGAAGTCGCCAGCAACAATAAAAGCAGCCTCGGGGTGTTTATTCTGGTGTTTGTTAATGGCTGCAGAAAGTTCTTTCATGGTCCGATATATCTCTGTTCAGATATTATGTTGTACTCATTTTTTTCCTTTATTCAAATAAGAGCAGTTATTGTTCATTTAATCAAACGCTGCTCAATCATCCATGTAACGAAAACTTTGATTCTCTTCATCTGGATGTAACGTTTTCAGAATCAACTTTTTTGGGAGCTGCAAAGCAGTTTCAGCTCAGAGCACCGTTCATGTTAACTTTTGCACCACTTATTGAAGCTGCATCATCATTTCCATCGAAGCTGTGTGTTGACACAGCTTCTTCTGTCATTGCATCCTCTTGTTTTTTTCTTGCTCTTGGCCTTTGTCTTTGAGCCAGAGAGATGGAGGTCCATGGCGTCATGTAAAACTACTTTGAAATTCTGACCATTTGATAATAAATTGTGAAAATGTATAATTTGAACATATTTGTTTTCACTCAGCACTACAAGCTGTATGTTCTTGCTTTTGAGCCCCGCACTCCCTCCTTTTTCCAATTCGTTTACTTCTCATTAGCACTCAGGGATCTGCACAGCTTAGGAGTCGCTGGCTGTCCCCTCTGTGACCTTCCCCAAACTGCAGCTTAAATTCATGCTCAAGCCATCTGCCATTATCTACTAAAAATGCTATCAAACCTAAAAAGAGGATGCGGTCTCAGCTGGTGAAATTGCATTATAAACCGCTTTGAGGCAACTGTAGATAATTCATTTATCATTATTCAACATTGACAAATAGTAGTTGACTAATATCAGGAGCCAAAAGGAAACAAAAAAAACAACAACCCCAAACTAAACTAATATTTCAGATGCCGGAAAAAAATGATTACAGTTGTTCAAATTTGCTGTCACCGAGTTAGGTGTGATACATGTACATCAATCTTACATGTAAAAAGTAGAAAACTGAAAGTAAATCTGAAATATAAAAATGAACTGGTTCTTATATAAAACCTTTCTACTCTCTACAACTTGCCTCATTCACCCAATCACTTCTTTTTTCTCTCTGTAAGTGCTTTCTATCTAACATTAATACGCATTCATCCTCCCGATGGATGCATCGGAGAGCAACTTGGGGTTTGCATCTTGCCCAAGGATATTTGGCATGCAGGCTGGAGCAGAGGGGGATTGAACCAGTAACTTTCTGATTAGTAGGTTTCCTACCTGAGCTACAGACACCCCAATTTATGGTGCTTTGGAAACAACACGTTCTCATCCCAACAGGTAACGATGCTATGTGACAAGTCATCAGTATGCGTTTGGAGGCATGAGAGCCGTTTGGAATGAATCTATACATGTAAATGTGTTTTTTGTTCTAATCATGAATCGCTTTGAAAAACACTACCTGATAGGGTTAAGGTTAAAGTTATGGATAGAGTTAATGTTAGGAGCCTCTGCTCCAAGTGTGTGTTACTGCTGCGAGCAGCGTTCGGTTGTTTTCAAATGGGAATCTGGAGCATCTCATAAGGATGCGGAAAGATGCCTTTCACGTTACTATGAGATGCCTCAGGCCATGACAAACTTTTGGTATGTTATAAGAACTGAGGGCAGCTGTATTTGGGCCTTTATTGGCTACAGAGATTCATTAGAGGTAAGGGTAAGGAAATGTGGCTTCCAGTAATTGTCCTGAACATACACCTGAGAAAACTTCAAAATCAGAAAAAAAAGCATCAAAGTAATCTTAAAATGTGTAATGTGTTTGTTACTCTGCTACAACTGGGATCATGTACCGCATAAAAAGACTAGATAGTCTATGTGATGTGGATGCTAGAGCGAAAGCCATGGTTGATATTTGACCTTGTAGTATTTTATAGTTTCCTTCCTGGAGCCAAATAGAGAAACAAATGAAGGCCCCAATTGCAAGAAGATGCTAGCATAAAACAAGCAATATAAAGACAACATATTCTGATCAAATAGCGCTGCAGTCATTGTCTTCATACTGGTAGTGATGATGCATTTCTGATAAATGCCTGTAAAAGAAAGACTAACCATATATGGTGCTCAGTGGTGAAACTGCTTTGTAAGTTCCTTACAAACCATTTTATACTGATTAAAAAACCAGAAATGAGAACGCTATATCTGAGCAGAGATAAGCAACAGACAGCTGTGAAAGTAAGATATTCAAATTCACTGAGCCAAAGACGCAGCTACAGAACTCATGACTCAAGAGTTTGCAAAATATATCCTTTCAAGAAACAAAGTTAAAAATGAGCTTATTGTTCATTATGATAGCGAGCGATATTCCACAGGGCATTGACAGATCCAAACCACTTCACACTTCACACACTTTAGAATTAATCCTGAACAGCTCACCACAACATTGTTTTCTCCACGGGATCTGCACACAGGAAAATAAATAATGATGGGACATACTGAACATTTGTGGAGAAATCCAGTACGTTTTTTATGAAGCACGTATCAAGGCTTGCTTATTTAAGAGTGAGTAATGTCTCTGATAAGAAAATTATTAGAGTCTTGCTGTTTCAGAAAGTGGTTTGAGTGCTGGTGTGATTAATGACCATATACAGTGGTCCCTCGTTTATCGCAGGAGTCACTGATAGATGAAATCCATGAAGTAGCCAACTTTATTTTTTACAATTATTATAGATGTTTTAAGGCTGTAAAACCCCTCACTACACACTTTATACACTTTTCCCAGGCAGGCATGAACATTTTCACACTTTTCTCTCTTGTTTGAACACTCTCAAAGTCTTGTAGAAAAATAAGTCCAGTGTTATAGAAGGAAACCAAAGGCACCCGCCGGTGACGATGTTTTGTCGACATTGTTGTGTTTGTTGGGGAGAAAACTTACAAACATACAGTACAGCACGTCAGAGTCACACTGCTAGCGATCGAAGCTTTATGTAAATTTGACCAGCTGAACGCATTCTGTACTGTACAGGAGACACAACACGAGATTGATTGACAATGGTCTAATTGTCTACAGCCAGTCAGGACGCAGAATACAATGCACTTAAAAAAATAAATAAAAAATGCAACAAAAAAGAAAAAATCAGCGAAACAGTGAGGGACCACTGTATGTGCTATTGGATCCCTGCAAAATTCTTCTGCTCATGTTGGAGATTCACCTTTTTCACCTCTTTTTGTGTGTGTGCCAAGCAACTGGGGTACAACAACACCTAATCTATATAATCTAAGCAGAGGTGCATCTATCCAAATCTTTACAGGCTTTCTGTGGGATACCCTTAAACCCCTGCCTACTTAGTACCACGTGAAAGGGTTTTTCTCCAGAGATGGAGAGGTTATTACCAAAAAGAGAAACCGGCTGAGCCAAGGCACAGCGGAAAAAATATTATTTTTAATTAAACTTTATTTTTATAGAACCAAATCACAAATGTGCTTTATATTGTACGATAAAACCCTACTACAAGGACAACAGAAGACCCAACAATTATATGAACCCCTATGAGCAAGTAGGGTGACACACAAGCAGGTAGGGATGGCATTCTCAATATCACTTATCAATATGATTCTCTTATTGATTCTTATTGGGTTGTAATTGGCTCCACGTTGAGATCTACAACCATCTCTAAGCAGCATATTAAAGGCATTACATTCATGCAGATGAATTGCATGCTGTGGGTCAAATGTTTGTGCATGTTGGAGGCATCGCCCGTTCTTATAGAGTTCAATACTGGGGAAACATGAACCTAGTCAAAAAAGTAATGCATTACACAGAACAGTGTTCTTAAAAGTATTGCAATGCATTATTTACTCATTACATCTGTCATTTTTTACAGTGTGGTATGTTGGAGCAGCAGTTTATCGGCAGCTGAGAGGAAGAGGTTGGATAAACTCATCAGGAAGGCCAGCTCTGTTCTGGGATGCACCCTGGACCCAGTGCAGGTGGTGGGAGACAGAAGGACTCTGGCCAAAATAACATCTCTGATGGACAGAGTCTCCCACCCCATGCATGTAGATGTTGCTGAACTGCAGAGCTCCTTCAGTGACAGACTGCTGCATCCTAGATGCATGAAGGAGCGTTTCCGCAGGTCCTTCCTCCCTGCAGCTGTCAGACTGTACAATCAGAACTGCTCCCAACAAACATAGATGTTTACATCAATGCTGTAACTGCAATAAGTTAGTTAATTAACCAATTCGCACTACAACCTGGTTTGCCTCTTACCTGTAATTATTTTTATTTAATTTAATAACTGTACAGTACTCTCTGTTTATAGTAACCATTGTCCTTAATGTAAATATGTAAGAAAAATTGTGTATGTTTCTGTTCTGTGTCCTGTGTACTGTTTGTTTGTATATTTGTCTTTTTGGCTGCTGTTACGACCAAATTTCCCCTTGTGGGACAATTAAAGGATTATTCTATTTTATTCTACTTTTGTGTTACTCTGTAAAATAGCTGAAACACATTGTCACATTATAACCAGTAACAGTATAAACCTTAGGAAACAGTCCCACACACCAACACAAATCCCGGTCCTAATGAGGACACACATATGAACTTTCTCTTAGTATTTAGGTATGAACACAATGTAACAATGAAAGCCATGCAGCCTTTAAAGCGATCGCCACAGTGATTCTACTTTGGAAACACGAACAGGTAGAAATGGAGGCGTCAAGCCTGATCGTTCAACCTGATTGTTTGGCCTGCAAATATGCAAGAAAACTTTTTTTTTCGTAAAACAGTAGAAAAGCCAGCTATGAGTGACAAACTACATTTGCGTGATGCTGTGGTCATGTTGCATTAAGTTTCTGAAACACAAACAGAGAAGTGGTACATTTTCTTAGAACTGGTGCACTGGTGATGTAGGTGATAATTTAAATGATTACATAAGGCGGTGCTGCTGAAATGTATAAAAATGAAAGTGACAAGAACCAAGTGTTCTTTGTTCCAGTTTGACTGACTTGAACGTAACAGCGTGTCTCAGCTACACTCTGCTCATCTCGAGTCTTCGCTCCTCATTTGGTAAGAATGTTTTGTTTGTGCAATAAAAATATTTAATTCTCAACAGGCTCATGTTCTACACCTCCAAGGAAGTATAACAACCCTCGCTCCTGCCACACTTTACCTACTTTTACAATCCAGACACGGGCTTAAAAACATGCTGACATTATCTGGGTTCTGTGAGCACACAAATCCTGCATAAGCTACCTGCATGTACAGTTTGAGACCAGTCTTTATGTTAGATAATCTTTCATTTTCATTCACACTGACTATCAGATGTTGCCTATTCAGTCATGTATTTGATTTATTGTAATCTTTCGCCAGCTTCAGAGCCTTTCACCTGCTGCTCCACACGACCCACTTGTGCCTGAACCGCTGCAGGTTAACCAACCAACCAACCAACCAACCAACCAACCAACAACCACTCATTCACTCATCAGTGAAGCAAAAATAAGGTAATCTCATGCTGGATGCCTTTTAGTGCAGCAAAGGTCGTGAGGTTCTTGAGTTGAGTTTTATTCGTTTTCAGATGTGCAGTGCAGATTTGTTATTACAGACCAAGCCACAATACACGAGGAGATGTGAGGAAAGCTTCCAGCGTTTACATTTATGATGATTTCATGTCCGAGTCGACGTTTAAGTTCTTGCAAATTGTTTCATTGTGTGATGTAAAGA
The DNA here is from genome assembly GCF_057381845.1 of Rhamphochromis longiceps. Lineage (NCBI taxonomy): Eukaryota > Metazoa > Chordata > Actinopteri > Cichliformes > Cichlidae > Rhamphochromis > Rhamphochromis longiceps. The sequence goes on from NC_140578.1 coordinate 43,039,543, forward strand.
TTTCTGGCTGGCGATCAGTTTGTGAAAAGACAAAATCAAAATTCTAATGTGTCTCACTATAAGACATTTAGATTCAACAGCAATTTAAGACTCGGCCCCTTAGTTCCAGTAAAAGATACTCTTAATGCTTCTACACACCAAAACACTTATGATACGTTCATGCTCCATAGTCTGTGGGAACAGTTTGGGGATGGCCCTTTCCTGTTCCAACGTCACTGCACACCAGTGCACAAAACAAGATCCATAAAGACATGGATGAGCGAGTTTGGCCTGCACAGAGTCCTGATCTCAACCTGACAGAACTGCTCATAAATAGAGCAGAGACTGCAAGTTAATGTGTGAGATCAGTGGCTGACCTCATAAATTCCCCATACACTCCTAAACGCTGTGGAAAGCATTTACAGGGAGGTCGACATCATATGGATTAAAAATAGGATGTAATTCAAGTTTATATGTGTGTGTGAAAGCAGAGGAACAGAATCTTTTGGCAACATAGTGTATGTAACAGTAGAATATGAATGAAGGGGAAGGAGTGTATGAGAAGTCCCTGAGCACCCAAAGACAAAAGCAAAGTAACTAAGCAATCATTCAGCAGCTGATCCGACGCTTCTTGCTGGGCTTGAAGCCAGAATAGGAGCAGGCTCAACAGGAGAGGGCTGGGTGATAGTTGAAGCCTCTGCTTCCTCTTAGATTTGTATTGTTGGATTGTCATTTATGCTTAGAAATATATATTTATATATGCTTAGAAGTATATATTCATTTGTAGATTGAAAGAATGTCTCATCCTAGGAGGTCTGTAACAACTCTGTGTAGCATGAAGAGGGGGGTGCGTTCACTCCTCTTCAGAGAGACACTTGGCTCCAGGCAGGTCTCCCTCATGCATGAGTAACACAAAGAACTTTGCCTACTTGTGTCTTGATTTTTGCTGTGTAGTAAACTGTGGTTTATGCTACAAACCTATCACTTCCCATTCTACTTTAGGAACCACAAGTTAGCATGTAGACTCAAATTTATTACATATTTGTTGCAATAATTTGTGCTTTTTCTGGATAAAATTCTCAATCAGAATATTGTTTCTGTTTTTTCTTCACCAGGTAATAATGAGGATCCTGTTTATCTGTTTGCTGCTCATTGCCACTGAGAGTTCAACGCTTGAAGAAACCCGCTATGGCCAGTTTAGAAGACAGCACATAAACGCCAAGATGACTGCAATGGATTGTGATACGGTTATAAGAAGGAAACAGATCTACAATGTTGACAACAGCTGTAAAGATACCAACACGTTCATCCTTGATAATCCAAGTGAGATCAAAAACATTTGTGTTGATGGAAAATTTGATGAAACACTTCAAATGACAAAAAGTCACAAGATGTTCAACGTTGTTAAGTGTGAACTAAGGAATGTGGGAGCCAGAAAACCCAGATGCCAGTATACTGGTAATCGCCTCACTAACAGATATGTTGCAGTTGCTTGTGAAAATAATTTACCTGTACACTTTGCAAGAGACATTCTGGTCTTAGACGGCTAACAACTAGTGTTAAGTATGTTCAGGAAAGCCCCTAATATTATTTTTTCTTTTCTCTTTGGTGGAAGCAAAACTTAGCTGTGAAGACTGTTAACCTGTAGCTAAACACACAATGAATTTGAATCTCTCTAAAACTGCAAAGTAATCACAGAACATCGAACGATTCCTGAAGCTCGTGTTGCTTTGAGTTTGTGGTCCAAAGCATTAACATGTCATATCAGTAACATGCTGCCACTTGTTCAGTGATTCTGTCATCAGCCATGGCTGGCTTGTGACGCAGTGCCAAAGGTGACTGTGTTTCTGTGATACTTTTACAGTCTGGACGATGTCAATGACTAGTCTCATGATCACACACATTTCACTGAACACACATGAGCTGTTTCTCTGTCAGTCACAGCAGGAGGAAGACTGTCGCTTTTTTGTCTTTTTACCTTTGACTCTGTCATTTCTTTTGGAGCTTAGTAAACAACCTGAACACGCGTTAGCCACTTTTTAATTTCTTTCTTTGTTTTTAGCAGCACTCCAGGGCTGTGTGCTGCCCAGCAATTTTGTTTTTCAAAGCATGTTTCTTGTGTTTGAGCAATAAAAAAAGTTACTAAAAAAACCATCTGGTTACACGTCATTTTTCTTTACCTGAGCTGGTACATAATAAATACAACAATAAATACTGTACCTTCTACAACACGACTTGTGTAGATGAGTTAGTAATATCTCTCCCGAGCTTGCAGAATTAACTAAATTAAACCACATCCCACTTTTAAAGACAGTAGAAGGCGACCTGGCTAGATGGATTTCTCTACCCATATCACTCATGGGAAGGGTCGCCGCTATAAAAATGATGGTCTTGCCAAAAATAAACTATTTATTTTCAATGATCCTAAATAAGCCATCACAAGATTGGTTCAGATCTCTAGACTCGTATATTTCTAAATTCCTTTGGAAAGATAAATCCCCACGTATCAGCTTAAAAACACTACAAAGGACCAAGGATAAAGGAGGATTAGATCTGCCTAACTTTAATCACTACTTTTTAGCCAACAGGCTTCAGTTCATCTCTAGATGGTTTAAACACATCTTCTTAGATGAAACCTGGATAGATGTAGAACAGGCACTATGTAATAACCTAGAGATTTCAGACCTACCATTTATCAGCTCAAACATCAAACGACATGAATGCTTTAAAAGCATCAATATCAGCTCTTCTCTGACGGCATGGTGGGAGTTTCTAAAAATAACAGTCTTCATTAATCCCATGCAAACGTACACCTATCTGGAACTATCCGGACATATTACAAAACAATAATATGATAAACTTTCCAGTTTGGAGTTATAAAGGAATTAAAAACTTGGAACATATATTGGAAGGAACAGACTTTATTTTATTTGACAGACTAGTTACACAATATGGGATCAACAAGAAAATACTTTTGGAATATCAACAAATTAAATCCATAGTAAAAAAAAGAAATTTAATTCCAGTGAAGCTGAATTACAAACACCACCAAGTGTGGTACAATTTTTTAATCTAACCCCCCCAAAATTATTGTCTAAAATATACAGCACACTTTCTAAAGTAGATGAATCAATATCCCTTCCGATTGCAAAATGGGAAGCAGATTTATCAATCAGCTTAGACCAAATCCTTTGGTCTCAGATATGCTTAAAAACCTTTCAATGGATCAGAAATCCCAGTTTGCCATTAATACAATACAAAATATTACACAGAGTGCACTATACTGGTCATAGGATGTTCAAGATCGGCTATACGTCTTCCAACAACTGCTCACACTGCACAGCAAATACACCGGACAATTATATCCACGCTCTTTGGTTCTGTCCACCAGTTCAGAAGTTTTGGCGCAAGATATGTGACGACTTATCAAAGTGTCTGAAATGTAACATTCCAGCCTCCCCTTTAGTATGCTTGCTGGGCAACTTGGATGAGGTCACTACAGAAATAAACACAGCCCACGTTGTTTTTACGGCCCTATGCATTGCCAAGAAAATGGTCCTCATTAACTGGAAAAATAAAAATAATCTTAATTCTAACCAATATAGAAACCATCTAATAGATCACATTAGTCTTGATACAGCCTCTGCCATCACATTTGATCAATCCCTCTGGACTACTTTGATTGGCTTCATCACCTAGTGGGGGTGGGGGGTCATGGTTTAGTTCTGCCTTCGCTATTGTGGTTGATATGGGGGTCGGGACGGCCTTAGGGCATCTAGGGATTCCCTAGGGACGTTTTCCCTGTGGCCATGACCTGGTAAGGGGCTCTGGTGGCTCTTAGATGGTGTTTTCCTTGTGGCTGCTTACAGCGGAGATGGGGGAGGGTCTGTGCTGGTGGACGTTGGTTACTGGCCTGGTAGCCTGGCTGCCCCTGGGTGGGTCCGGGATGGGCGTGGAGGCTTGGGGGTCTGGGGGTGCTCCGCCCCCAGGCTGGGGCTCTGGCTGGGCCTTGGGGCCTTGGGTCCTGGTTGTTGTGTCGCCGGGGTGGTGCATGGGGGCTCAGCCCCGGAGCGGGGGACCTCTGGTGCATCGGCCTGAATGGAGGGCTCTCTAACTGGTGGGGAGGCTGTTACATCTTTGCAGGAGGTCTCCTCTCTACAGGAGCAGACTCTGCAGGTGGGGGAAAGATATTGGAGAGGTGGAGAATGACTCAACCTGGGTGTCTATTGTCTTGTGTAGTCTGGGAGAAGATTGGATGACGGGGTGGGTGCATTTTTCTCTGCAGTGGGGTCGGGTGGGCTGTCCCGGACTCTGTGGGGCCGGGTGGTGCTGCTGCTGTGGGTCCCGGTCCGGATGGGCCTGGGCCCTCTTGCCCCGGTGGGTTCCAGAGTGTGGGGGTGCCTACTGGGGTGAGCGGGGGAGCTTGGGTGTAAGACTCCACCTCTCCGGGGACATCTCGGGCTCTCCGAGGTGTGGAGACCTCTCCCCCCTCGGCACGCTCCCTGCCGGTGGCTGGTGTTGGTGTGTTGGTGGTTCTGGGGGCGACTGTGGCTCAGGGATTTGGGAAGCCTCGCTTCTGTCAGTCTGCCCCAGGGCAGCTGTGGCTACAACTGTAGCTTGCCTCCACCAGTCTTATGAATGTGAGAGTGAATGAATAGTGGAATTGTAAAGCGCTTTGGGTGCCTAGAAAAACTCTATATAAATGCAATCCATTATTGTTATTCGTTTTGGTGTCTGGGGCGGGGCGCTCATGTATGTACCGACTCACTCCTGGTGGCCGATTGGCGGGGCCTGGCACCTGTGGCCCAGCTAGGCCCCTTACGGGGGGTCGGGTGCCCTCAGGCCTCTCGGCCTGATACCCGGTCTTCTCTGGCACAGCTGGCTGCTGGCAGAGCCCGCGGGCACATCACTGCAACCCCCTCTGGCCTCTGCTCCGTGGCTGCTGGGTGACCTCTCGTTTGGGGCTCTCCTCAGCTCTTCCCAGGAGGGTGGCACGTTGGCCCCCTGGTGGTCCTCCTCGGGTCCTCGTACTCTGGGGCCTCTGGATGTCTGGGGCCTGGATCTCCTCCATACCTGCTTCATGCCCTGGGGGACGGGGCTATGGCTCCCCACACTCCCTAGCAGATCGTTACATGGAGAAACCTTTTGAATACAAGCGTGCTGATCCACACAGGTGTGCACACAGGTGTGCACACAGGTGTTCACAGACACAAACTACACCTTTCTTGGCTGCTGCCTGAAAGCACATTGTGCGCTGTCGATCTTGCGTGCTGTAACATAACATCTAATATTTGGTATCTACTGTTATCTACTGTTAGCTGTTTTATTGTGATGGTGCTATATTTATTATGTTGCTCTTTCTTGTTTGTTTTCTCTTCTGTTTTTTCTTATCTCCATACAGGTGATCCAGGTGTTTTGTTTGTTTTTCTTTTTTTCTTCCCCCCTTTCTCACCGTCTCTTCTCCCCTCTATTTTTTTTTCTCCCCCTCTCTTTCTTTCATTCTTTCTCCCTGTCCTATCCCCCAGTCATGTCTGTCCCATCTGTAACAACCAAAAATCAAATCAAATAAATATATAATTATAATAAAGGTCAATCAAATGGCCCAAACGCAAGACCGTGATGATCCAATTGGTAAAGTAAAGCCGCTTGGCATCTTTCTTGGCCTTCAGACAACAATTCTGATGGCTAAAGATCCAAACGGGACAGGCAAAAAAAAAAAAAAAAAAGATGAGTCAGTGAAGCAAACTGATCAGCTGTCTTATTGTGTCTTTTGTGTGTTTGGTTTTGTGTATTCAATGAACCGAACGCCGTCTTTACTGCACGAGGGTGTGACCATCCACATCCTTTCATCTGTCCACTGTCAGCCAATAATTTTATAAAAATCTGGCCAAGTCTTCCAAGTGTGCGTGCTTTTCCTTCTGACCAGATTTCTGTACCATCACTTTATTGCCCTTATACTGTTCAGCACACAGTGTATGTGCGCTAAAACAGAAACTGTTTCACTGCTTCTTTGTAGTGGCAGGTTACAAAACATCATAAGATGCTGAGTGGCCATACAAGATGGAATTTGGTTAGCAACAACTCTCTGAGGCCTTTACTGTGAAACACAACGCTGTCTTATCCGGTTAACTTCAAGGTTTAATGTGGGATTTTTTTGTAATCCAAGACATAATGCCAGGTCAACTCATGCTTTGAACCTAATCTGCTCCAGAGCAAATCATGTTCCAAATGTGAGATCAACAGGTAGAAAATCACCACCTACTAACCAGTAAGACCGAAAAAGAACAAAATAAATAAAATCCCCGATCCTGGAAGATCCCTCAGACCACTGTGTGCAGAGAGTAGGAGGGTGTAATGTCTTTGTCTTTCCATGATGAGCAACAATAATGAACATAGATTCTCTACAACAACTTTATTGTTTTGGAAGTATTAATATATTATCCCAAAACTTCTACATTTAACCTTTTAATCAGACCAGCAAAAATCTAGTATTGAATTTTAGCAGCAGTCATAAAAAATTATTTGCTAAAAGCATTTTTGCAGCTGAATATTTTAAATTACAGTTAACTTTACTTTTTGGCTGTTTTACCTGTAAGACATTAAAATAACATGCTAAGGTTTAATAGTCTATATGGAATACACTCTGAGGCCTGGGCAGTGTTGTGCTAATAAGAGAAGGTTTGTGTGTGCAGTGAAACAGTAATTTTTTGTATTTCACAATTTATTGATATGTTTGATCCTTTCTGACCTGCGTTAATGAAGCAGTCATTAGAGCACCATGTCCGCTACAATAGTTCTGTAGTTTGATGCTTGAGTCGTTGCAGACTTGTTGAAACTCCCTCACCCGTCAAAGCAGCGTCTGTGTTATTGGAGTCCAGCAGATGGCAGTGTTTCACTGTCTGACGGCTGTCTGAAGCTTCAGCTGGTTTATCCGTTTGCTATGTTTGCCATGTTACAGTGGGGAGGAAAAACTCCTTTTTAACAGGAATATCTAGACATGAGTGATTACTGCAGTGGGGCACTATCTGTGCTATCTATAAGAAATGTTAGCAACAATAAAACTCTGAGGATCAGGGCTCCATTTCACTCCAGTGTTCAGTGGCATTTTAAAAGAGTGAATACCGACGCTGAATGTCTTTGTAAAGCAAAAGCACTTTGTTAGCCTTTACAGAGCAAAGCTATGGATCAATGTGCAGTGAAGAAAAATCCAGGTGGCCAGTCTGTCCTTTCCTAACCAATCACAGAGCTCCTTACATTGTTGCGCTGGAGAATAACTAAATATAATATAAAGATGATATTGAAAATAATCTTTTGTAGAGTCACTACTTAGTGGGCAGAGGACAGTTATCACTTTGCTGGATGCTTTAAAGTCACATGTTCTGTATTTGCTGTATGCTAGACTTGTAGTCAAGACCGCCTAATCCGAGACCAAGACAAGACCAAGACCAGAGGGTATCGAGACCAAGACCGAGACCAAGACCAGAGGGTATCGAGACCAAGACCAAGACCAAGTTGAGACGAGACCAAGACCGAGACAAAAAAAGTCTTTAAACTGCAGCCAGATGCTATTCTATATACATATGCAGGACACCTTAAACTAGTTTTTTAATTAAGCAGCAAGGCAGAACAAAGTCGGGCCTGTATCAAGACACGAGGACTAAACCCCAATTCAACCAGACCCAGAACTGATCCGGAATTAAAACAGGACTACAACAGTAACCAAGACAGAACCAGAATCAGAACTAGATGATAGTAGCACTAAAAATCATCATAGACCTGCACTACACTTATTTTTTAATTCTACCAAAGTACAATATTTAGATTGAGAAAGGTTTATATAATTATTTAGCCTTGTTGTGCAAACAAGCCTGCATAACTTAATAAATATAGAATTTGAAAAGTAACAAATGGTATCTAAAAAGAAACACTAGGTACTAGGTACATGTTCTGATGAGTTTTGGCAAACAACCATTTGACTAACATGTGTCTCACCTGCTCTTGTTCCATCTCTGTTCTGTCGTCATTCTCTCTCTCCCTCTCTGCTCCTCTCTCTCTGTTCCTCTCTCTCCCTCTCTGCTCCTCTCTCTCTCCCTCCCTCTCTCTCTCTCCCTCTCTCTCTCTCTCTCTCTCTCTCTCCCTCCCTCTCTCTCCCTCTTTGTGCTGACAATCAAGCCAAACACCAACATCATCAAATATACAGTTGAAACCAGATATTTACAAACTCTTCAGATAAAAACACAAACACTTTTTAATTGTAACATCAAATCAGACTAAATGTTTATTTTTTTAGATTGATAAATATAAAAAACATATTTGTTAACTTTGAGAGTAAAGAGAGAAACTATCTGTATTTCTTAATTGCAAATGGCACCAAACTGTATTCAAAATTGAGCCACACTTATGGAGCTCCACAATTCTTTTCCTGGTGTTTTGGTTGACATCTCTTGATTTTCCCATGTCACAGAAACAGGCTCTGTGTTTTGCCTTATATGCATCCACAGCTGTGCCACCAGTTTACTCACATGGACTCTACTAACCTATCAGAAGCTTCTTCAGCTCAGAATCGAATCGTCTGGAGTTTCTTATTAATTAACAATAAACTTAGTGTACATGTACTCCTACATTTGATGAAAGTGATTAAAATAGACAGCTCCCTCTTTTTATTCTGACATTTAACTAATTCAAAAGATATTTCAACATTTATTTATCTAAAACAAAAGTTTACTCTAAATTGATGTTGTACAGTAAAAAAAGTTTTTATGTTTTCTCCATAAAGTGTATGTAAATATCTGGTTTCAAGTGTGAATATACTGCTGTGTATTGAAATTCCTCTTGTTTTGCATAGATATACTGAACAACATCCAAAGCATAATATATAAAATAACATCTACCTGAGTTTTTTCTTTGAAAGAAGCTCCTTATGTCCATTGTTGTGTACATCAGTACACAATTGAAACCGATTTAGAGAGTTTGTTTAGCCGTGGAGGGTAACAACTGAAAATATGAAATGTAAGCTAAGACTCTAAAAAATCAGCATTGCTGTTCGGCTTTTTATTTATCCATTTGTTGATTCACTCGAAGAGCAAGTAACGCAACCAAGTGATCAGTTTGATATCAATCTTTTGTGATACACCGTCATATTTACATTATTAGTTCAGTACGAATGATTTGCTTTGGTACCTGGTCAAACTTAAGCTCTCCTCTGTCTGCAGCAAACTCGCAGGCAGCAGCTTCTCCCCCCTCGCTCACATGGGTGCTGTGCTCAGTCGCCCAGTGCCTGAGCTCGGATCATACCAAAATTAGGGGGAATTTACGACGGTGCGCTCTGTGCTTCGTGTGTTGTTTTTGTTTTATACAGTTGTCAGTCAGGCATCTAACTAACAAATTACACTCCAAAAGACCCCATGCTTCTGAAAAAATGACCCGGGCTTAAGCCCAGTAAGCCACCCCCCCCCCGCTCCGCTGATGGTTGATAGTTCTCTTGGAAAAACTGCCTTATTGATGTCAACGGTCAGAGAAAAATGTCTGATAGGAAGGCAACCGTAGCTCATACAACCATTTGTTGCAACCAAAGAATGCAGAAGAGCGTTTTGGTCAGCTAAGAACAGGAAATTGAAGCTACAGTTCTCAAAATTTGACATGAGAAGATTGGATAAATGTTGCCTGGTCTGATGAGTCTTGATTTCTGCTCTGACATGCAGATGGTCGGGTCAGAATTTGGCATAAATAGCATGAAAGGATGGATCCATGCTGCCTTATGTCAGCTGTGCAGACTAGTGGTGGTGGTGTCACTGTGGGGGGGAGGGGCGGTATTTTTTTGCTGAAACGTTACATAGTGTGTGTGTGTGTGTGTGTGTGTGTGTGTGTGTGTGTGTGTGTGTGAGTGTGTGTGTGTGTGTGAGTGAGAGAGAGAGAGAGAGAGAGAACAACTTGAAACAAACTGCAGCAATAAGGGCAAACTAGTGCACAGTTATGTTTACGTGAGCGTTATTTTGTATGCATTTGTACAGTTCCATAACTGTGAGAATACATTGATAGCATTTAACTCTAGTAACAGGCATTTGTACCAGTAAGCATGAAAAAGTAGGGAAAAGAACTAGTATGTAAGCACTGACTAGTACTGTAAAGTATATGTGTATATAGGTCAATCGTGGCTCAAGAGTTCGCAGTTCATCCTGTAATTGGAAGGTTGCCAGATTGAGCCCCGCCTCCGACAGTCTCGGTCGTTGTGTCCCGGGGCAAGACACTTCACCCGTTGCCTACTGGTGGTGGTCAGAGGGCCCGGTGGCGCCAGTGTCCGGCAGCCTCGCCTCTGTCAGTGCGCCCCAGGGCAGCTGTGGCTACAATGTAGCTGCCATCACCAGTGTGTGAATGTGTGAATGACTGAATGTAGTGTAAAGCTCTTTGGGGTCCTTGGGGACTAAGTAAAGCGCTGTACAAGTACAGGCCATTTACTGTGCATGTGTTTATGCTCAAGTGTATGAATAAATTAGTCAGTTTTAAACAGTTGCAATTTAAACAGTAGAAGAGTGGCACTATATTTATATATTTATAAAGAATTTCAAACAACAATTAATTGATGCTCAAAGCAGGTTTATTTAATTAATATCCAGATTTCCAATTAGTTCCGAATTCATTCAGCAGCAAATCACATCACCAGTCACTTCAAGGCTATATGTATTATTGTAAGGTAGACCCTACAATAATACATACAGAGAACCCAACAATCATATGACCCCCTATGAGCAAGCACTTTGGCGACAGTGGGAAGGAAAAACTCCCTTTTTACAGGAAGAAACCTCCGGCAGAACCAGGCTCAGGTCGGGGCGGCCATCTGCTGCGACCGGTTGGGGTGAGAGACTGAAGACGTTTGTTGTAGGTCTGATTGAAGGACTGATGTGATGGTAAGTTGTCTGCTGCTCCGCTTTGAATATTGAGAGATTAGTTGATGGATTTCAAGCCAAATTGTGCCCAAGTTTAAGACCACATTCATTGCTTTTTTTTGTTGATGTTATTATTTTGGGCTTTTTTTCCACAAGAATTTCTAGCTCCCCTAGAATTCTGGCCACCCAAACGATGATTGCTGCTGAGAGAACACAAGGTTTTGTCCCCCTGTACTATTCATGTCAGTGCAGGGGGTTCTCCTTGAGAGGCCAGGGTGGAAAAAGGGATGCTTCAGAACCTCCGAGGGTGTTATGCGCAGATTTGCATCCAAGGCCAACATTTCTTTGATTAGCCTTACAAATAATGTTTGGCCATTTTCCGGTCCTCGCCTAACTTTCAGCAGTTTTTCGAGGTCATCGAGACACTTAAGTTTTATATATCGAGTTTCCTTTGATCGATAATGTGTCTCGTATTGAAATTGTTCTTGGGTCTTAAATGTCCAGCGCTGTTTGTTGTAGTTATCCTCGATGAAGTAGCAGTCAGTGTACAAGCCAGACTCTAGGAGATGATCTGGTAGCTGACCCTGGGTTTCAATTATGAATTTTAAAACATCATAATCGTCTTCCCCAGGATAGAGAGGCACCCCTGTAGCAAGCTCCACAGCTACCAGCCCCAGAGACCACATGTCGATTGCTTCGTCGTATGGAATGCCAAGCATAACCTCAGGTGCACAATAACCAATTGTCCCCACACGGTCACCAGGAATCACTGCAGAAGCAGGACATGCGAGGCCAAAGTCTATGAGTTTGACTTTGACGGGAGACTCACTGTGGTTCAGCACCATGATGTTTCCAGGTTTGAGGTCAGCATGCACTATTCCCACAGAACCCAGGTGGAACAGAGCATTTGCGAGCTGATGCAAAATTGGCCTGAGTTCTCTCATTGGGAGACCTCGGTTATTCCGGTCCCCAATGTAGTCCCACAGGCTTTGGTCGAGCAGTTCGAAATTCAAGCAAATGCGCTGTCCATCAAGGAAATAGTCGTTCCATTCCACAATGTTGCACCTGTCTGGATCCAAGCGTCGTAGCTGCTCCAGGATGAAAATTTCCAGTTTTGCCTGGAGCAGAATTTCAGGGTCGCTCTTGTTGACTTTAATAGCAACGGTTTTGTTGTTTTTTGTATCGCGACATCTGGTTACCAAACCAAAGCCTCCTTCTCCAAGGAAAGCCTCTACCACGTGGTGATCTCCTAAAATGGTCCCTTCCGTTATTTGAAGATCATCTTCAGAGGCAGATGGGTTGGCTGAGGTGTTGATGTCTCCTTTTTGAGGAAATTCAACTGAGTTTTGGAAACTGCAGCTGAATTTTTGCAATCCATGACTTTTCCAGCTTGAAGGCTGCTGAGAGAGCACAAAGAGTTCTCCCCCTGTACTATTCATGTCAGTGCAGGGGGTTCTCCTTGAGAGGCCAGGGTTGAAAAAGGGATGCTTCAGAACCTCCGAGGGTGTTATGCGCAGATTTGCATCCAAGGCCAACATTTCTTTGATTAGCCTTACAAATAATGTTTGGCCATTTTCCGGTCCTCGCCTAACTTTCAGCAGTTGTTCGAGGTCATCGAGACACTTAAGTTTTATCGATCGAGTTTCCTTGGATCGATAATCTGTCTCGTATTGAAATTGTTCTGGGGTCTTAAATGTCCAGCGCTGTTCCTTGTGGTTATCCTCGATGAAATAGCTGTCAGTGTACAAGCCAGACTCTAGGAGATGATCTGGTAGCTGACCCTGGGTTTCAATTATGAATTTCAAAACGTCATAATCGTCTTCCCCAGGATAGAGAGGCACCCCTGTAGCAAGCTCCACAGCTACCAGCCCTAGAGACCACATGTCAATTGCTTCATCATATGGAGTGCCAAGCATAATCTCAGGTGCACAATAACCAATTGTCCCCACACAGTCACCAGGAATCACTGCAGAGGTGTTACATGCGATGCCAAAGTCTATGAGTTTGACTCTGACTTGAGACTCACTGCGGTTCACAACCATGATGTTGACAGGTTTGAGGTCAGCATGCACTATTCCCACAGAACCCAGGTGGAATAGAGCATTTGCGAGCTGATGCAAAATTGGCCTGATTTCTCTCATTGGGAGACCTCGGTTATTCCGGTCCCCTATGTAGTCTGACAGGCTTTGGTCGAGGAGTTCAAAATTCAGGCAAATGCGCTCTCCATCGAGGAAATAGCCGTTCCATTCGACGATGTTGCACCTGTCTGGATCCAAGCGTCGTAGCTGCTCCAGGATGAAAATTTCCAGTTTTGCCTGGAGCAGAATTTCAGGGTCGCTCTTGTTGACTTTAACAGCAACAGTTTTGTTGTTTTTTGTATCGCGACATCTGGTTACAACACCAAAGCTTCCTTCTCCAAGAAAAGCCTCCACCATGTGGTGATCTCCCAAAATGGTCCCTTTAGATATTCCAAGCTCATCTGAGCCGAAGGATGGGTTGGCTGACATGGTGTAAAGTTTGCGCTGTGAATTGGTGAGAAACAAAACTGAACTTGTTTTGGTTTCTCTCGTAAATTGCTCTCAAATCTTCTCAAAAGGGTTTTAGTTGCTGCAGGTCAACGTCCGTTAAGCATAAAGTAACAGGTGAGCGCTCCTATTTATAGGTTTTCGGATCAAAGCAAAGTTATGACGTCAGAAAGGATCAAAGCAAAGTTACCACGTCACAAGCGATCGAAGCGATTCTAATATGTGCGCATGCGCACATATGAGAAGCGATCGAAGGGATTCTAATATGTGCGCATGCGCACACGTGCTTGCTTGTGTAATATTGTTCACACTAAACTTGACCCTAATCAATTTAATATCAGTCAATCAAAGAAAATGTTAGTTTTGGAAAATTTTAAAATGACATAACTGACAGTTAAAACATTTTTTGTTCATGTATTTGTATTTGTATTGTCTTCGGGGGTTTTTTTGCATACCACGTCAAGCTTTTCTGTATATAGTCATGTCGTAGATTTCGGAGCAAACAAGAAATTGAATTGGATTTTAATATTGCAGTGCTTGGATTTCGGATTTGGTGCTTAAAACTTCTTGAAACTGTAACCGTATTTCATTCACCACAAAGAACTATCTGATTGAATAGTTTTCTTATCAGATAGAGAAATAAAACGAGTCGCAAAGTCTAAAAGCAACATTTGTCTGCCTGGGCTGTACCTCTGCACGTTAGTCTGTTTCAGTGTGTGACCCCCCACCCCCTCCCTGATCAGTCGGGGGTGAGTGCGCTAATGTGCCTGGAGGCCGTTTTAATGAGTGTTTGCTGGAAAACGAAAAATACAAGAAGGATTTGTACGTTTTCACAACGGGGGAGTTGCGTAAGTACTAGTAAATAATTTTCTCGAGTGTGTACGTTACACATGTTATTTGTTTAAAATTGGTATTATTATTTTGCTAGCTAGCAAACTCGCGGGACAAAGGATTGAAGTGCACTCAGTGCGATACAATACGGTGGCGCTATTCTAACAGTTAGTTATTGCAGGGTAACTTGTAGAATATGCTGTGAATTGAACCAAGATTACACAGCAGTAGCAGTAATACGAGTTACTTCCCTCAAGTGAAAGCGTTAAACGTTAGCCCGATGCTTAACTAGCCAACGTCAGGCTTTCTGATTGAAGGCTAAAAGCGACGTTGTCACCAAGTAAACAGAATATTGATGATATTTTTGTGTATCGCTGCAGCCTTTTCAAGTATTAACCTGGTGTCTTTGGGAACAGCTTAGGGGGAAATGACGGTAATATGACTGAACCATATGGGAAGAAAGAATAGGCACTTTTTGTGCTAGCGAAGTTTCCTCGCTTTCATTCAAAATCTGTTTATCATTAAACAATTGAAACATAATGGCTTCGAGCTGACATTGAGGCCTGTGGGGCACTATCAGCCACTGAGACAGTAGACAAGTGACTATTTCACACTTTAAGGCTGCCTGTTTATTTAAGGGAGATGAACAGTACATTCTAACTGTACATAATAATATCAATGATGATAGATTAAATAAATGGGTTTTTGAAAGACGCTTGTGCATTTTTAAAGTCTAAAGTGTTGAATTGATCTGAGTATGTCATGTGTTCAAAGCCTCTCCCAGTCAGTGCTGTTCTCTATGCCTGTCTTACTCTACATGATGTTATTAGCACAAACACTTTAAAGGTGATAATTAGGTCTACAACAATAACACAGACTGCAATGTAGTTAAGCGTCTTACAGTTAGTTTTGAATGAATGAACTTAAAAAACAACACAAGCAAAGATCTGTCTCCTCCTGTTTTTTGTGTCACATAAGAAAGAAGCATCAATATCTGATGAGAAGACTTATTAATTTGGCCTTTCACGTGGTCTTACTCAGGTGATGCGAAGTGAAATATGCATCCTTTTTATGGTAATGTGCTGGAAAATGTTGAAAATGGACATTAAACGTGCTTACAAAGTGCTTGAATTTGACCCTGAAAGGTGTATGAAGCCAGAAAAAGTCACACTTGGAGTAAAAACCTCTCATAGCAAGTTAATCATATTCAATTGATTTGATGCTTTCAGCACAAAATTTAGCCACACAGTCAGGACAGCGTCTGCTTTACCTTCATCGGTAAACGTGTTTATGCAGTACATAGTAACAGTGTGGCTGAGTCCTCTGGTTCAAATCAGTTCCAGTACATTTGGAGATGTAAGTCTTAACCTTTCACATGCATCGGGAAGGAAAAAACATTTAATCTTCACAGTACTGCCGAAGTGCAGCGATACATTGTGAAGTGCACATTTGCATTTGTCATACAGTACCGAGCAAAAGTCTTGAACCACCCCCTTATTTTTTCGTGTTTTGCCAGGTCAGTCTGTGTTAACGGTGTTATTAACTGCATTCTTCAACTAAAGAAGTGAGAACAAATGATGTGGGCTTTTGTTTTTTTGCAATAGGCTGCAAGTAAATGTGTACAGATACAATTTAAAATTGGTTCTTTGTTAAGTTTTGTGGTCCTTTCCGTGACTTAGGTGTCTGTTTATGTTTGAATGTTTCAGAGATTAGTGTGAAGGGTCTTAACAGACAAAAAGTGGTCAAATACAAGCCCTGGATTAAAAATCAGAAACACTTTAAAAAGCCTGGAGAGCTATTCCTTAATACCACTTTAAAGATTACAGGGAAGTCCGGATCCCTGGAAGCAAATGAGGGATGGCTCAAGACTTTTGCACAGTGCTGTACATGTCACGTTCCCTGTTTTATAGCTCAGCTCAAACTGACACGTTCTCACTAACTGCTTCTCATTTTCTCCACAGTAAACTTTGACCACTTCCAGATACTGCGGGCCATCGGGAAAGGAAGCTTTGGAAAGGTAATGCAGCCTCCATTTTTCACGCCACTTGTATATTGTTTGCCCTTAATTACCCACCACGGTCGTCATCTCTAAAGAATCAGTGCAAGCGAAGCGAAATGTGCTGGGATTACACTTTAGTTCTCGTGTGCTGCTGTTATTTAATAACAGTTATAAATGCAGCTGATGTAATTATTTCTATAAAGTCAGTTAGAGGAGAGCCGATTTCTATTTCATCTCACTCAATCTAGGTGGGAATTTTGACCCCACGTCTCAATTTAATTACACAGCACATTGAATGTCTGGATGAGACTTCAGTAATGAATTCAGGACTGTGTGTGTGTGTGTGTGAGATACACAATTGGGGCTGCAGAGATTGGAATAGTTTACCTTCATTTTAAATATCACTGCCCTGTGCACATTGTCGGCTTTAAAATTCAAACTTAAAGAGTTTGTAAGTAAACTGGCTGAGATGAGACAGACGATGCACCGGGTCCTCGTCTGAGTGCTGGCTTTCAGTTGTGCTGTCTCTCTTGCCCAGCCATGCACACACAGACACTGTGCTACACTTACACAGTGAGACAGATGCTCACAGAGACTTCCAGATACATTTTGTCCTTGCTGGAGGTCACCTTGTGTGTGTTTTTTGGCCCACTGTGGCCTCACACCGAGCTCCTGCTGTTTTTTGAACACTTTAACAGCTAACAACTTTTAGCTTCCTGTTGAACACACTTAAGTGGTCACTCACTTCCTGTGCCCTGGGCAATAAGAGACGTTTTGTGTTTTATAATTTATTGATATGTTTGATCCTTTCTGACCTGCGTTAATGAAGCAGTCATTAGAGCACCATGTCCGCTATAATAGTTCTGTAGTTTGTAGAGGTGGGAATCACCATACACCCCACGATACGATATTATCACAATACTTAACTCACGATACGATATTATTGCGATTTTTTTTTTTTATATATTTTTGCAATATTCTGGGTATTGCAATACAATATTTTGTGATTTATCACATATTTTTTCTATGGCAGATTTTGTCCATAAAGGTAAACTTTATCATTATTCATTTTATTTTAATAATAAAGTCTCACACTCAGTCTTTCTCTCATGTCAGTCAGTTTTATTGCTGACAAAGTGAACGGTTTGTATAACAGTCTAGTAACCAACTTAACTGAACGTAACTATCTGGTACAATTATAGCTTATAATAAAATATAATTTTACATTAAATAAAAAAGTTTTAAATTTAAATAAAATAAAACATTTCTTAAATTAAAATAAGTAAACTGTCCTGTTTGTTGCTGCCCTAAAAAGTTAAACACATTTGGACAGTGAAGCAATGTCAGCATTCTTGCTCAGAAAAAGGAGCTGATCAACATGCTCTGAAGTCAGAGTGCTCCGTTTTGCTGTGACGATGTCTCCAGCGGTTGAGAAGACTCTTTCAGCCGAGACACTAGTACCTGGGATACAAAGGTATCTTTTTGCCAGCGTGGCCAGGAAAGGATAGACTTCCTCATGGGATTTCCACCAGCTTAGTGGGTCTTCTGTGAGTGCCAGTGATGTGACCTCCTGGTATCTTTTCACCTCCTCCTCAGCTGTGGCAGATAATGATTTTGGTGGGGCTCCAACATCACCATAAGTCTGACCAAGCAAGTCTGTTAACCCACGAGACTTCCTCATCTTGGCTGGTATGAGAGGGGGTCTGGGATTTTGTTCAGTCTCGTCGGGTTTCTCATGATGTTCATGGGCTTCTGGCTCACAGATGGGCTGCTGCCTCTTTTCTTCCTGTAGAAAACCCACACACATACAGAGAGAGGGAGAAAATAAATATTTCATATCTTTTAGTATGCAGTAATATGTTAGCAAATTATAATTAATGTATTTAATTGTTAAATAGAATATTACCAATATGACAAAAATATCACCGATCTACTAATATTGTAAGTTATTTAAATTATAACACCAGAATGTTTGCTTACCTGAAGGGTTATAGCCTCAGCAACCACTCTGGCATAGGTTTCCTGTCTTTCCTCCAGTGACAGGAATGGCAGGGTTTTAAAGCGTGGGTCGAGAGCTGATGCTGTGTAGAAGGTGTTCCTCTCGACTGTGTTGGCATATCTCTTCTTAAGATCTTGACTGATACTTTGCTTGATGTTTCTGACCAGTGCTGTGTCACCAATGTTGTCTTGGGTGTCGTGCAACAGCTGTGCTAGCAGCGGTGCTACGAGAGACAGAGTAGGATTCTTTTCCTCAGACATCACAGTAGTCGCGACTTGCATTGACTTCAAGGCCCGGACAATTTCTTCAGTGTTCCCAATATCCGTCTCATTTAGAGTAAAGATATGTGCTACTCTTTCTGACTTCGGGAGACAGCAGCGCTGCACAAATTGCAGGTTGTTGTTCAAGGAAACGCTGGAGCATGTCATAAGCACTGTTCCATCTCGTGCAGACGTCGGTCTTGAGCTTGTGAGTCGGGAGCTGTAACATTTTCTGTTTTTGCTCCAGAGTGTGGTTTGCCACTGTGCTTCTATTGAAAAACCCAGTTATGCGCCGCACTCTCCCCAAGACCCTGGCTACTGCAGGCAGGTTTAAGGCTCGTTGTGATGCCAGATTGAGCGTATGGGCGAAACACTTCACATGCAGGTATCCCGCTAGCTGAGTGGCAATTGTCGGTGACAACCACAAGATTTTTGTCGGCAATCCCCCATTCCTGTGCTGCATTTTGCAGGAGATTTGCAATGTTCGCTCCGGTGTGACTTTCATGTAATGTTCGAGTTTGGAGAACGTAAGACAGCAGTTGCCAGTCCGCTGTGAGATAATGAGCTGTTATAGTCACATATGAATCCACAGCCCGCGAGGTCCATGCGTCGCAAGTTAATGCAACCCTTTCTGCTGTGCTCAAACTTTCCTCAACTTTACGCTTCACATCTATGTAGAGATTGGGTACGGCTGTGTCGGCGAAAAAACGTCGTATCACATACCTGGGTTCCAGCGTCTTGATCATGTAAGAAAAGCCCTCGTTTTCCACAATGTTGTAAGGACGCAGGTCTTTGCAGATGAAGTACGTGATAGATTGTGTTATTTTCTTAGCTCGCTCTGAATTGGGAGATAGCTTTGCTAAGCTAAGAGTGTCCAGCGTTGGTTGATTTTTCAGTGGAGCTGATTCAGAGCTAGCTTTCCCGTCCGCGGTTAATGCTATATTTGGATGGTGCCGTGTAAGATGGGCCCTCATGTTCGTAGTATTCCCAGAGTACTTTATTTTCATACGACACACCTTGCAAATCCCGTGTGTCATATCCATCTCATTTGTTCCATCCTTGTTAAAAAATCCAAAGTACGTCCAGACGTTTGATTTAAACGCAGATGGCGCTTTTCTGATCTCTTTTTCTTCCTCCATCTTTGTTTGATCAATTTTCCCATGTGCTGACCTAACCTCTGCTGACCTCACTAGAGAAAAAGCTCAACCGCACCATCTGGTGGATTGGAAGTTTTTGGAACAAAATATCGATGTCTGCTGTCCCTGTATCGATACATTATTGGCAAACAAAATATCGCGATACTATGCAGTATCGATTTTTTCCCCCACCCCTAGTAGTTTGATGCTTGAGTCGTTGCAGACTTGTTGAAACTCCCTCACCCGTCAAAGCAGCGTCTTTGTTATTGGAGTCCAGCAGATGGCAGTGTTTCACTGTCTGACGGCTGTCTGAAGCTTCAGCTGGATTATTCGTTTGCTATGTTTGCCATGTTACAGTGGGGAGGAAAAACTCCGTTTTAACAGGAATATCTAGACATGAGTGATTACTGCAGTGGGGCACTATCTGTGCTATCTATAAGAAATGTTAGCAACAATAAAACTCTGAGGATCAGGGCTCCATTTCACTCCAGTGTTCAGTGGCATTTTAAAAGAGTGAATACCGACGCTGAATGTCTTTGTAAAGCAAAAGCACTTTGTTAGCCTTTACAGAGCAAAGCTATGGATCAATGTGCAGTGAAGAAAAATCGAGGTAGCCAGTCTGTCCTTTCCTAACCAATCACAGAGCTCCTTACATTGCACCATGTGGCTAATTTGCATTTTACTGATATTGCTGGGCTGCTGTCAATCATATCATATATTACAACAGAGCATTGACCTTTAACCTGTTTAATTCATACTGAGTATTTAAAAAAAATGTATTGTCATAATAAATTCTGCCTCACTGAAACACCATTTTGCATTAGCCTCTATCACCTGACTTGTCACTGATGATATCACTGAGCAGGCGAGCGGTAGCGGCGGGGGGGGGGTGTAGGTGAAGCTCGTGAAGAACAAAAATTCTGTACGAGCAGATGCAGTGAGTCCAATAACCAGGGGTAACTGGAAATAAGGTGTTGTAGGTTGGCTTCCACAGTGTAAAGAGACGCTTCTCCCTCATGCTCTAACAGTTGGTAAATCAATTTAGAAGCAGAGTCGATAACGGCCTCCTGAAGCTCCCTAGGTGGGGTGACTGCCGCTGGATCCATATCTGGCTGGTCCGTACTGTCACGGCGGGTAAGGAGAGCCGTGTGAAAATAATAAATGAGGATCCAATTGCAGGCAGTAGTGGAGAAGTGAAGGTGGTTTATTGAACACAAAAATAAATATGGACAAACAGCAAATGGAGCAGGAACTAAACTAGACTGGAAACAACTAAACTACAGAGCACAAACCTGGACAAGAACGAGCAGAGGAGATGGACAGCAGGGAGAACACACGGGTGAGACATGGTGGATACACAGACGGACCAGCAACTACAATGACAGAGGACACGACTTAAATACACAGAGAAACACAGGGGAATTACACACAGGTGGTGGACACAGCTGGGAATAATCAACAAGACGAGACAGAGGTAAAACTGAACACACTCACATGAGACGCAGACCTTCACAATAAAACAGGAACAAGAAACCATCACACTAAGACGCAGACTCGACATAGAGAGAGAGACAGAAAATGACACATGGAACTACCGTCTCGCCCCTCCCGGCAGTCTGTATACTTTAAGCTCGGGTAGTTTTTACACAGGATACGGGAGGATTATTGAGAAGAACCTAAGCAAACACGTGACAAGTTTTCAACAAGAATGAATGACAGTAAAAATGTTACCTCACAGATCGTTTTTATGCCATCAGTAATGAGCTGGTTTCAGCTAGACTGGACACACTCAAATGGCAAAGAAGGTTGTGTAGCCTTTGCAGAGAAGATGAAGTGCATTCATGTAAATCAAAATGCATCTTTTAATTGAGGTAGAGGTTTGTCAGAGATATTATTCTCATAATGTACCTTTGTCCCAGCTGATTGCAAAAACCTCTTGTGTACCTCTTTTCAACCACTGGGAGGCGCTACAGCTTCATTCCTTTCACACTAAGGCAGCGGTAGGGAACTCCAGGCCTCGAGGGCGTCCCTGCAGGTTTTAGACGTTCCCTACCCCTGCACTAAGGCCTTTGAAATCTTCATTAACACTGAGCTTGAAATTTCTATCAGTCGAATGCAAAGGAGTCCTGTGGTTGTAGGACAGAGGTAGGGAACGTTAATCTGCCATCATTTAGATTATATGACAACAACCTTCAAATCTGAAGTCTCAGAAATCTGCTTCATGTACAAGTTCCTCCAATAATCAGGGCTAATATCACCAAATTGTACATAAACAGACTTTTACATGTTAAATATTTCTCAAATATGGGGAAAAAAACAATATAAAATACTATATTATTAACAAAATATCTTAAGATACAGCTACAAATTGCTTGAAACATTTGCAACGAAATATATAAAACAGCTTTATTGTCAGTGAGGACAAAGTTATAGTGATGCTGTGCTGGAGTGTTCAAAAGAAGACAGAGACATGAAGTATAAATATTGTATAATATTAAATATAAGAAAGAACAAAGTTATAAAAACATTAATAATTGAAATCTGCAACAATATTCACATAAAGTGTAAAATACAGAGTTAACTGTTTAATAGGTAAAGTTTAGGTCTTGCAGTCGAACAATGATCCCAAACACAGCAGCAAATCTACAGCAGAATAGCTGAAAAGCAAGGTCCAATCAAAGTCCAGACCTCAACCTGGGACATTCAGAGAGCTGTGCTTAAATAAATGCCCACAAACCTCAAAGAACTGAAGCAACGTTGTAATGAAGAGTGGGCCAACATTCCTCCACAACAATATGAGAGACTGATAAAGTCAAGCAGAAAACAATTACCTCACATTCGTGCTGCTAGAAGTGTTTCTAGTTATTCACAGGACTGTAGTTTGAATTTAAAGAAATGTGAAAGTGCACTGAAATTAACATAAAGTTATTGCAATTTTAAAAAAAAAAATCAAGAAATCTAAGAGGAAGAAACAATGTAAACCACAATTTTTTTCCTTATATTCTCCACACGGCAATGCACATAACAGACATAAAATATTTGCATTTATCAATAGAAAATATACAATTTTTCCATAGTCATAGCCAGGCCCGATTACTGCCAAACCTGTGCTGAATCAGTCACTTAAATAGGACCTGTCTGACAAAGTAGAGTAGACCAAAAGATCCTCAAAAACTACACATCATGGCGCAATCCAAGGAAATTCAGAAGCAAATAAGAAACAAAGTAATTGAGATCTCTCAGTCTGGAGATGCAACGTCAAGATGAACAGAATCCAGTTTCTGGGATCCTGAAGGAGAATGTCTGGCCATCTGTTCACGACCACAAGCTGAAGTGCACTTGATCCAAAGCTCACCAACAAGTCCACCTCTAAGCAGCTTAAGTAAAACAAAATAAAGACTTTGGAATGGCTTAGCCAAAGTTCATACGTGAATCTGATTGAGGTGCTGTGACCTTGGAAAGGTGGTCCATACTCAAAAACCCTCCAGTGTGGCTGAATTACAACAATTTTGCAAAGATGAGTGGGCAGAAATTCTTCCACCACCTCGTAAAGGACTCATTGCCAGTTATCCCAAACGCTTTATTGCAGATGTTTCTACTCAGGGTGGCCCAACCAGTTATTAGGTTTAGGGGGCAATCACTTTTTCCACACAGGGCCATAATAATGGCCGCCTTAATAATAAATGCCTTGATTTAGGAACTACTTTTAATGTTTACTTGTGCTATTTTGCAAAAAATAAAATCTCTGCAAAAACATCAAAACTGCTGACCGTCTGACCTCAATATGAAATTATTAATCTTTTGACAAAAAACATTTAAATTTGTGAAAAATAAGAAACCATAGAGGAACAAACAATGTTGTTTGCTACGTTCTAACATGGCAATCCAAATAACAGTAATGCAAACATATATATTTATCAATAAAAACAGATCGCCTTTCACTGTTACAAAAGTTAAGTATATCAATGTTTGTTCAGCTTTCATAAATGTAAGTTTATAAGTACATTGTACATTTTTTGGTAAAGTCCAACTTCTTTTAATACATGCAACACATTTCAGAACATTTGGGACAGAGACAACAAAAGACTGGAAATACTTCGTAAAAATCTGGTGAAACACTTTAAAGCCAGTGGGATTAAATGGGAGACATAAAATTTAATACTAGACAAAGACCGATTGAATCATGAAGCAAAGAATTAATAACTAAATCACAAGTAGAAAATGTTATGCAGATATTATTGGATAGATTTTGGTGTAGAAAAAAATGACAAGAAATCAAAAATGAAAGTTATCTCATCTTTTTCTTTAAAGAGTAGCCTACTGCAGAGCAGCAACGCTGACAAAGACCATCATCACCAATACTGCAGCTAATACAATGATCCAGGAGGAAACTTGAAAAAGCAGGAAAAATGTGACACTGATCAAAATGAATACATCAATTATTGATCAAAGAGAAAATGCATACTACCACAATGCATTGTTATTGCATCTCAGTTTCTCACCATCACTGATAATCTGACGTCTGCTGGACCTCAGGAATCGTCTCCATCACCTCTCTGTGAGGAGCAGAGAGCACTCGTGCTGCACATCCCACCTGTGTGCTGTGTTTACGTGAACCTGAGAGCACAGCTGTAGTGGTGACAGTGAATGTAGCGTTGGTGTTGGACACACTGACAGTGTTGTACTGTGAGAAGCTGAGGTGTTGTTGTGAGACACTCAGTGTTACAGTGGGAGCAGGTCGACCAGTGGCTGAACAGGAAACAACCCACTCTTCAGTAGAGTTTGACTCTCTGACATCAACAACAGGTTCATGCAGCTCTGTGAAGGATCAGGAGATATAAAATAAGGAGTATATTGTTAAAGATACATTGACTTCTAACACATGTAACGCATTAAGGTAAAATTTCTTACCATAAGGATGTGTTACACGATTTATAAACCCCAGTTTGTTAATTATTTGTTCATTATTCATAACTATAAAATTAAGTGTTTTTGGTCAAATGGAATTTCTTTTTGGGTAATTTTAGCCCTCTGCCAAAATGTTTTAACCTTTCTGTCTCTAACAGTAAAACATCGTTCCTTTATCTTCTGTGTCTGGTGTGTTGGTCAGGATTAGCTAGCTTGGCAAAAAGTTCACATTAAACAATTAAAGTGTGTTACTGTGAGGTGTGTGTTCGTACTACGAGTCACAGCTCGAGTTTTCTTGCGGGTGAAGGTTTTTCACCTCGCTGTCATTCTTGCATAAAAGTGTTTGACCCCTTCAGAAAAAAAAAACGAAATTTGGGATTATTTTTTGTTTTGTTCATTGTGTGTATTTGTTTCTACTTTTTACTTTTTCTTTTACTGTGTACAGCACTTTGGTCAACCTGTGTTGTTTCTAGACATGGTTATTGATTGATTGATTGATTGATTGATTGATTGATTGATTGATTGAATGATTGAATGATTGATATGTCTTTGATTAAAATACAGCCTACTCCACATCCTCCAAGTTACAGAGAAGAGGAACCATCTGGGGTGAACTTGTGCACTTGGTATTGGCTGTCATGGTCCCTGTGCCTCTCCGGCTCGCTCATGTTGGCCACAGGTTTGTTTTGTTTTCTCTCCTGCTTCCCTGGGTGGAGCTCATTGTGGGCTCTCACCCTTGGCCCACGCATCTGTGGTGATTTCTACACCTGTTGCTGATCAGGCGGCGTCCCCCTTGCCTATTTAACGCTGCGGCACGGAGTATTCGGCACTGGAATGTTGAACCTCCCATGTTCGTGCTCTCAGCTCTCCTAAGACAAACTCTCTCAGTGTTGTGTGGCGTATTGATCTAATTGGACTCTTTGTGTTTAGATCTCCCCGGAACTGGTGGCAGACCCTGACCTGTGATCCCTGTGTGTGTCAACATAAGTGGAAATTGGAGCGAGAGTGGCTGTGGAGAAGCGAGTGTGCGTAAGAAGAGGAGTGGCAGAGTTTGGGCCGAGTGGAGAGCGAGTGTGGATTCCTTCCCCTGGAGCCCTGAAGCCCTGCCCCATTCACTGTATATACACATCACTGTGGTTTCCCTCTGTGTTAATAAATTGTCAACCCTTTGCTTGCCAGAACGCTGCCTGCGTCTGAATCCATCTGTTAGGCCTGACATTGGATACCTGGAAATCAGTGAAGGGACCATTAATGCTTAAACTTGTACACAGGTTTGAGAGCAACCACCCAAAAGCTTCTGCTAATAAACACTAGTCTGTGTTTGTGATGCAAATGTTTCTGGCTGTGTTAACAAACATTTACCGTACTTTCTGGACCATAAGCCGCTACTTTTTCCCTAGGTTTTGAGCCATGAGGCTTATACAAAGGTGCGGCTATTCTGTGGATTTTTCTTCCACCACTAGGGGGACTCTAACCAGAATTAGAATAAAAAACAAGATAGATGAAAAATCAATGCAAAGAAGAATACACTACTTTTTCTTTAGCAGATAGAACACGCACAACAAATTACCAACTGGTAATTATTTTCAAATCCTCGCCCCTTCATCATGGAAACCACACGAAGAAGTTCGTATGATGCAAGTTTTAAGTTGAAGGCCATCGATCTTGCTATCCAGGAGGGAAACCGCGCTGCTGCACGCAAGCTTAGCGTCAATGAGTCTATGGTGAGACGTTGGAGGCGGCAGCGGGAAGAGCTCATGCAATGCCAAAAGTCGAGAAAAGCTTTCAGAGGACATAAAAGCAGGTGGCCTGAACTTGAAAATGTCCTGGAGGAATGGGTGAAGACACTGAGAGCAGGTGGCCGAGGTGTATCCACTGTACAGATCCGACTGAAAGCCAAAACAATCGCCCGCGAAATGAATATTAAAGATTTCAAAGGTGGGCCGTCATGGTGTTTCAGATTTATGAAACGTAAAAACCTGTCCGTCAGGGCACGGACCACTCTCTGTCAGCAACTCCCCCCTGACTATCAGGAAAAAGTTGAAAACTTCCACAAATTCGTTGAAAAAAAGATACAAGAAAACTCCATCGGACCAGACGACATAATCAATATGGATGAAGTACCTTTAACATTTGATCTGCCTCTGACCAGGACCGTTAACAAGACAGGTGCATCATCCGTGTTGTTGAAAACAACAGGCCATGAGAGGACGCACTTCACCTGCATTCTGGCATGCACGGCATCCGGACAAAAACTTCAACCAATGGTGATTTTTAAGCGCATAACTATGCCGAAAGAACAACTCCTGAAAGGCATAGTGGTCAAAGTTAACACCAAAGGGTGGATGATAGAAGGTCTAATGAAGGAATGGTTAACGGAGTGCTATGGGAAGCGCCCGGGAGGATTTTTTCACCGGAAAAAAGCACTGCTTGTTTTGGATAGCATGAGGGCCCACATCACAGATTCTGTGAAAGCAGCGATCAAGAAAACAAACTCCATTCCAGCTGTGATTCCTGGAGGTACAACAAAGTTTTTGCAGCCACTTGACATCAGTGTAAATCGGGCATTTAAAGCTGCACTACGGGTTGAGTGGGAGACTTGGATGACAAGCGGTGAAAAGTCATTCACAAAAACTGGCCGCATGCGAAAAGCATCCTTTTCTGATGTCTGTCAGTGGATCCTAACAGCGTGGAGTGCTGTGAAAGAATCCACCATCACCAATGGGTTCCGAAAGGCTGGACTGCTGCGCGAAGAGAGCGGCGCACCTTCAGAGCCAACTTCACCGGAGGATGACAGTGACACGGAGAGCGAGACTGATGGAGACAGATGTGATGAAGCGCTTCTGAGCCTGTTCAACTCCGACACTGAAGAAGACGACTTCATGGGTTTCAGCGAAGATGATTAAAGTGACATGTGGTTTCAAATACAGGAAAAATGGAGGTAAATAAATAGCGGTTATTTTCTCTTGGTTCTGTTACGTTTTAATCAGCAAAGTTGCTGCCGTGTTAAAAGGCATTGTTCGGAAAGAATCTGTTCAGGTACATACTTGTACATTTGCACTACAAGATTGTTCTGTACATGCAGTAAATATCTATTTTTTCATCATAGATATCTGCGGCTTATAGCTGGGTGCGGCTTGTATATCTTTTTTTTTTTAATTTTTTAAAAATAGAGCGGATGCGGCTTATATACAGGTGCGCTCTATTGTCCAGAAAGTACGGTAGTAAGGTGAGTGAGGAATATTAATACTTATTATTAGATCATTAGCAGACTGTAGAACTTGACTGCACGCCAAGGTGGCAGTTCAGCCATTTGATTCATGTTGCAGCAGCTCATGAGTGAATGAACATCGTGTAATAAAAGTACTTCTAGAAGTACATTTTTGCAAAAACGTACATTGTGGAGGAATGTAGGGAAGACACGAGGGAGCCCAATATTTTACTCAAACATTAATCGCTGCATCACACAACTGAACATTCAAAGCGCCAAAACCTAACCCTCTCACTTCCCGTTACACTGGGTACGAGTGGAGCTACCTGGTGGTATGTACTTACATTTATTTAAATTTACTTGAGTAGGGTAGAGTCATGCTAATGACCTAATAATTTTATTCAGGTGTGTTGCAGCAGAGATACATTTAAAAGCTTCAGGACACTGGCTCTCAAGGCCTGGAGTTTGACACCCCTGCTTTACACAAAGATGGGTTAAATCACAGTGCAAAGAATGAATGAATAAATGAAATATAAAAAATAAATAATTATTAAATAGTCTTACACATCAATGTCATTGGTTGACTTTTGAAGTATTTGAATCCTTATTTGGTTCCCTGAGTGAGAGAAGGATTAAAACACTTTAAAATCAGTACTGAAAATATGTGCAGACATTACTAGATAGATTTAGGGTTAGAATCAATAAATCACTATCATGTTAATAAGATAAGACACATTACAAAACGACATACTAGAAAGTGAAAAGGTAACTTTTCTTCAAGCAGCATAGTGGAGCAACAGAAAAAGACAAACCCCAACACCAGCACTGCTGCAGCTATTACAGTGATTGAGGGAAAATCTGTGAAAAAAACAGAAAAAAGTGACGCTGACCAACAATAATACATCACTCATGAAGTACTGAAGTCATTGTTATTAGATCCCAGTCAAATTTACCCAAGTATCATCCGTCTCTAGTCTAGTCTGTGGTATACAGAAAGAGTTTCTCACCACCAACAGATGTTTTTTGGACCTCAGGAATCGTCTCCATCACCTCTCTGTGAGGAGCAGAGAGCACTCGTGCTGCACATCCCACCTGTGTGCTGTGTTTACGTGAACCTGAGAGCACAGCTGTAGTGGTGACAGTGAATGTAGCGTTGGTGTTGGACACACTGACAGTGTTGTACTGTGAGAAGCTGAGGTCTTGTTGTGAGACACTCAGTGTTACAGTGGGAGCAGGTCGACCAGTGGCTGAACAGGAAACAACCCACTCTTCAGTAGAGTTTGACTCTCTGACATCAACAACAGGTTCATGCAGCTCTGTGAAGGATCAGGAAATATGTTATAAGGACCATGTTGTCAAGAATAAACCAGCTTCTGGTGTATTTAATCACATTAAGGTAAAAGTTCTTACCATAGACTTGGAGGCAGGGTCTACCTGTGAAGGAGCCTTCAGGATAAGTGTTAAACAGACAGTGATAGCATCCTTCATCCTGCTCCGTCACATTCCTGATGACTATGGAGCAGTTCTGTAGTTCAGTGTATTTAAACTTGACTTTATCGTTAAAGCCATCATTCACTCTCTGACCATAGTACTTGCTGTAGGTGGCAACATTTGTCTCCACATCACGTGAGATTTTCTGCCATGTGACCTGAACGACGTCTTTAGTGTCCAAGAGCTGACAGCTGAATTCAGCATCTTCTCCCACTGCTGCCAGCACAGTCTGCTGTGTTTGGACCACTGCTGTTAGAGCTGCATGGAGAAAAACATGAGTTAGAGATGTGGAACTGAGAGGTATTGATGGGAAGGATTAAACAATAATTGGGGTCATGGAGTAGTCTGTGTTTTAGGCTCAAACAAATTGACATATGGGTACCACTTAAATGTGATGTAGACTATAAATATAAACCTGACACTCATTGTTTCATACTGTATGTTTCAGGTACATTTTCTATAATCTATAAAAAGTAACACAATTCAGTTAGCTACCAACTAAACAAAGAAAGTCAGATAGATGTACAGATCATGTTTATATTGGTTCTGTTGGTCCATGACCAATTCTGGAGGTCTGTACTGCATTTGAACTTTTTCAACAATTTGGAGGTCTAACCATGATTTAAGCTGGACATCAATATGGCGTTCAACATTAGAACCTTGGACTTGATGTATATTTTTTGGACATCATGTAGATATCTATGACAAGTGCAGGGAATTTAAAGGTTTAATTGAGGTCATATTTTTATTTACAAAATATCAATATTGGGGTTACAAAACAATCCCTTCAGTGGACCAAAAATGAATTATAAAACCCATCACTTCAACATAACCAATACCAGGACTGGTATTGACTGGTAACTCGTGCTACTGTAGAAATTCCCATTGATTTTCTACATTTTCCCAGAGGCCTCCCCTTCTGTGGATTACTGGTATGTTATTTATTAATTTGTGCCTCAATTATTTCAGATCAGTTATTTCACTGGGGAAGCCCTATATTGCCCACTTCCTAATTTCAGCACTGTTTGATCTTTCTCTTTAGCATGTATGTAACTTTGGTTTGTTGAGATTTTGGCATTACTTCTGTCATAAACATTCTCTCTCAGACATAACTGACTAAGATTTCTGTGGTTACCCAGAACATTTTAATAGACTTTTTGTAATCAATCAAGTCTTCAAGCCCTTCTTTTTAAAATAGTGTATAAACCGTATGTATGTGTGAAAGACTGTTAATGTTTTGATAAATTGTTTATTTTAGAACAATTGGTGAGTGTGTTTAGCCACTTCACACTACTACACTTTGCTCTAAACTATATTCCTTCTCTGAACAGTATATATGTGAATGGACTGACGGATCTTTTAATTTCAAATGTTAAATAATTGTCAGTAAACTACTTATGACCTGAACTCCGTCTCTGTCTAATGGAAATGAGTGCCTTCTTGTTTTTAACTACATTGGGGTTGTGAAACGTCTTTTACATTGTAGGCCACATACAACCCAATTTTTGTTAATTTACCAACCATACATACATAACACACAAACATGTGGTTTATCTATTGCTTTCATCGTAATATGAATAGGCATGGGGCAACCTTTAACAAAACAGTCTAAAGCTGTTTTCACACAGCTCTCAAAACAGTCTCATTAATCTGAATGATGAACAACTCAACACAGAAAGTTGATTTTGTTCTTTTTTATTAGGCTGAGTGTTCAGTGGGAGAAACGTTTTGTCACTCATTCAAACAAAATCTAAACTCTTCAGTAATTGTATCTCCCTCTAATTCTGTCTAAAGACAATCTCTTTGTCACTTCAGAGAAAAGTTCTCACATTTTAGGATCAATTTTTAATTATTACGAGTGAAGGTTCTTGTTTTCTTTTTTTTTTCTCTTGTCACAATAAATAACTTTGAAAAACAAAAACAACAATACGGAATAAAACTTACCTTTTGAAAAGGCCATAAAAAGAAAAAACAAACACAGAATCCCACAGTTTGACATGGTGCACGTCTCTGTGTCCCCACTGGCTATTGTACCACGTATTGAAACAACGTCGTACAATAGCCAAATTATTGAAAACTCAAATGTCCACGAAGGAAGGAAGAATCTCCCTTCCTTGTGGGACATTCCAAGGCGTGTTAGAATGATCAACTGTACCAAGTAAAGTACAAAAACTTCCCAGTGCAGAGTTTCATCAGTGTTTTAATCAGCAAACTCAATCATTTTTTTCTGCATTTTGAAAATTCAGTAAAGCTGTAGGTGTCAACATTTGTCTCCACATCTTGTAAGATTTTCTGCCATGTGACCTGAAGGATGTATTTAGTCTCCGAGAGCTGACAGCTGAATTCAGCATCTTCTCCCACTGCAACCAGCACAGTCTGCTGTGCTTGTATCACTGTTGTTAGAGCTGCACAAACAAAATAAGAGGCTTTCATAGTCCGTGTTTTATGTTTCATTTAAAAAAACAACAACAACTACATAACAGAATTCAGTGAGGTACATACTGAACTTACAGGACAGAAACAAAGTACCAATCCTATTGCAGTAGTATATCTCCAGTAACAATACCAGCATTGGTATCAATACTATTGATAACTGCATCAATCTGCCCACCTCTAACTCGTGCTATTGTAGAAATTCCCTGTGAACTTATACATTTTCTCAGAAGCCTTCCCTCCGCGCATTACTGGTATGTTATTTATTATTTTGTGCTCCAAGTTCAGTTATTTCACTGGGGAAGCCCCGTAATGCCCACTTCTTCATTTCAGTACTGTTTGATCTTTCCCTTTAACATGTATGTAACTTTGGCTTGTTGAGATTTTAGCATTACTTCTGTCACCAACATTTTAATGCTATCTTTACTCTGTTATAATCATCTCTCTGTCTCAGGCATAACTGACTGAGATTTCTTTGGAAAAGTTCTCACATTTATGACCTTTTTAGGAGCTTCTTGTTTTGTTTTGTTTTCCTGTCACAATAAATAACTTAAAAAACCAAAAATGACAATATGGAATAAAACTTACCTTTTCAAGAGGCCATTAGAAAAACTAACAAATGTATAATCCCACAGTCTGACATGTTGCACCATTTGCCATGTCTGTCCCCTCACTGGCTATTATACAATGCATAGAAACAAATTAGAGAATTTCACTTAGTCCCTTCCTTGTGGAAATTCCCAGCTGTGAAATAAACACAAAGTAAAGTACAAAAACTTCCCAGTGCAGTAGAGTGTCATCTGTGCATTCCTTGCAGGGCTGAAATCTTTTAATCATCCATCTAAATCGTTATTTTTCTGCATTTTGAGAATTCAGTAAAGCCTCTTCGTCGCTTGGTAATTTTTATTTTTTAGTACCTGCTACTCGTATCAGAAGCTAAGTTGCTCTTGAATGAATAAGTCACATAAATAATATATTTAAAAATAAATAAATAAATATGTATGTAGTTAATTCTCTGCCCCCTTTAATGGGTCGCCAAAGCAGATCACCTGCCTGAATTTCACCCCATCCATCCTCTGCCACACCAACCCTCTGCATGTCCTTTACTACATCCATGTATCTTCTCTGAGGTCTTCCTCTTTTCCTCCTTCCAGGCAGCTTCAGCTCCAACACATTCACCCTCCCTCCTCTGCTCATGTCAAAAAGAACATAAAGTCACGTGTCTGACCACCACCATCAGTTTCAGCTCTCTGCTCTTCTGCTCTTTCACATAGTTACAGATATGGCTGACCTCTCAGGTGGAGGCAGTATTCATCCATAGGAGAGTTGCTTTACTACCAACTAATACACCATGTATGTTAGATGGGCAGAAAAATGGCATCCAAGAAAGTAACAAGTTCTAATAGTGACCAGTAGAAAACCACCACACTCACACTGAAAATAAGGTGCACAAGATTTATTTTTCCTCCAAGGCCCAAAGCTGCCCAAATTATTAGCCTGGTTACAAACAGGAAAAGGTGGTCACTAAGAAGAACAAGCAGCCAAGCACATACAAATTTTGCATCTTCCCGAGAAAGACTTTCCAACCACCTTATCAGACCTTGTGTTGTTAGAGAATGGGTTTCCACACCAGATCCTGGGAGTTCAACTCTCAAGCTCTTCTTCTTCAAGTCTTGAACTCCTCTCATTGGTTACCTGCGAATTCCAGAATAGGGTGTTGCTCCTTGAACTCAGCACACCAAAAGTTTCCAATCCAGTCTTTTTATCACAACAAGTCCACATAAATCCTGATTAAAACGAGTCCTCCCTCCAGTGTCATTTGATTATTTTAAAAGGAAAAGCTTCCAGGCCAGGTTAAAACGATTTTCCTTTGAAATGTTCATTTCTCTAACTGGAGTCTCCAATTTTAACTGGCTTCCCTTCTGCAACTGTGACCTTTCGATCCATCTGTATAAATCTGTAAATAGTCACTGTACCACTCTATTATAAAATTCTTGACAAATATCTGTTGTAATTCTTCTATTCTTAATACTTAATAAATGGTAAAGCATTTAATACTTTAAATGTTCTAGCTCTATTATCCCCAACCCACCCAAAACTATTTTTAAAATCTTTTCTCTTTCCCAACAATTCTCTAACACTTTCTTAACAGGATGACTTTTATTATGACCTGTATCCAATTGTTAACTATTAACTAGTTGTCTTCTAATATATAGTGGACTTTCTTCTGATTCTACTTGTAAAGCACACATTGGCATTGTTTTAACTGCCCTTAAGCAAAGTCTCAGTGCTTGAGCTTGGATAACATCCAAATTTTTTAGCCAATTTTTATCCACTGACCCATATACTACATGTCCAAAATCTATTCTTGAGCAAATTAACGTGACAGACCATTTGTCAACCCTGCTAAACATGTTATAATATTAAGTACCTTTTTACTTTTCCCCATAATGTGCTCTGTGATTTTTTTCAAGTTAATATCTTATTAAAAACTACACCCAAAAAATAGATTGTTTATTAATCTGTATCATCTTCATAATCATATCATCTTCCAGACCTAAAAGAGGATCCATTGTCATCTACTTCTACAATAAATGGCTTATGGCTCTCTGGGTGAATCAGAACTGGAGCAGATGAAAACAAGTCTTTGAGTTTGGCAAAAGCTCTATCAGCTTCGTGAGACCAGGTGAAGGGGAGCTTTGTGGAGTTAAGTCGTGTGAGTGTGCTGCTGCTACCTGACTGTAGTTGTGGATGAAGCACCGGTAGAAGTTAGCTATACAGCGGTCCCTCGTTTATCGCAGTAGTTACGTTCTAAAACCAACCCGCGATAGGTGAAATATAGAAAGTAGCTAACTTAATTTGGCTGTAAAACCCCTCACTGCACACTTTATACACTTTTCTCCGACAGGCTCGAACATTTCCACACTTCTCTCTCTTGTTTAAACACTCTCAAAGTTCAAAATTTCGTAGAAAAATAACTCCAGTATTACAAAATAAAGCCAAAGGCACCCGCAGTGGCCTTTGACAATGCAAAACGTTCCATCGACTTTTTGACAATAGGACATACATGACAATAAGAATAAAATGTGTAGCTGCTTCAGTGTTTCTGTCAATTTGTGCAGATCTTGACTCGTCAGTAATGTTTGTAGGCTGAGTGCATTTTAAAAACAATTTGTGCAAACTGCACTACAAGGTGGAATATTTGCAAAATCAAGATTACCTCATGATATTTTGTCTCAAAAATTAACCCTATGAATATGTCAGTGCCATTAGAATGTAATTATTGTCTCACCAACATTTTAACATTAGACATGTAATTTTAACAGCCTCTGTAAACTAATATCCTGGCTTGCTCGAGGCTGCCGATTTCTCTGACACTTTCAATCAAAATACAATTTCAGACTGATGTGGGCCAAAGCCTAGCATAGCCTGTAACGTTATTATGAGGGACAAATTTTACGAGTTAACTTGGCTTTAAGTGACTTACAGGTTTCTTTGAAAAATACTTTCTTATATCCAGGTTCTTCCTTTTTGCTGCCGTCCTCCTCTCCTCCTTGCGCGGACCTGCAAGGAGGAGAGGAGCTTGCCGCTGCTAAAACTAAACAGAGCTCCCTGAAAAAGAGGCAAAGCCCAACAGGAACTGTTGTGTTTCTCCATTACCCTTTTTCTTAAGAGACTGTCAATACAAAGCATAAGAGAGGTTAACTCTTCAAAGGTCATAGTCTCATCCCGAGAAGCGAGTGAATCCCTCTTAGTCTGAATTAGTATTTGAATGTATACTCCTGCAATGCTCGATCCAGCCAACCCACCTCTGCTGCAGCTGACCATAAATTTTTGAGGTAATCCGCCGCACTTCTTTTTCTTTTGTCCCTAGCTGGGGATTGGCAGGGGAGGTTGTCAACAAAGCCAATACGTCACTGTGGGTGCAGTAGGGTTTCCATCTTGATCAATGATGCACTTCCAGGCCTTGTGGTCTCTAGCCTTCACCTTTGCTTGCTCGAGGGTTAGATGTCGTTGTTTAAGATCGTCTCCAATTTGCTTGATCCAAGTCTTCTTGAGCGCATCATGCTTGATTCTCCAGTGAGCGGGGTTCTACTGCATCAAAAGGTGATATGGTAGGCAATGGTTGCTTATGTGGCAGATGTGGCCAAACCATTGCAGTGGTTGCTTCCTAATCAGCTCTTCCATTGAGGGCTGCTGGTGACATTGGCTACGTATCACGCTGTTGCTGAGACGATCACGGAGGGACACTCCCAGAATCTGACGCAAACAGCACATTTGGAAGACCTCGAGCTTAATCCGCCATCCTTAATCCGCCAGTCTTCTTTAATTCCTCCAAAAACTCATCACACGAGCAGAACTGGAGTGGACGAGAAGAGAGATAAGCCTGAGCCCATAACAGAGGTTCTACCCTGCAGTGTTCCAATCAGGTAGGAAACTTTGGTGGTTTCATTGGGAAACGATCAGGGAGAGCAGCTGAATACAAATCCCCCACAACTACCCGGCTCCCTGCAAAAGGATCATTACACATGCCAAAAGGCATAACCGTGTACTGCAGGAAGTGGTCGAGCATTACAAAAGCTGAAATTATAATTCACGTTGGCAGTAATGACACCCGTTTATGTCAATCGGAAGTCACTAAAATCAGTCTTGAATTGGTGTGCAACTTTGCCAAAATAATGTCGGACTCTGTAGTTTTCTCTGGTTTCCTCCCCAGTCGGACCAGTAGTGACATGTTTAGCCGCATGTTCTCCTTAAATTGCTGCCTGTCTGAGTGGTGTCCAAAAAACAATGTGGGCTTCATAGATAATTGGGAAACCTTCTGGAGGAAACCGGGTCTTGTTAAGAGAGATGGCATCCATCCCAGCTGGATGGAGCAGCTCTCATTTTTAGAAATCTCAAAGTCTGGCCAAATTATTAAATCCCACAAAATGTGACTATTCAGAGTTGGGACCAGGAAGCAGAGCTGCAGTCTTACACACCTCTCTGCAGCTTCTCTTGCCCCCAAAATCCAATCTCCTTAGATTGGAGATCTATGGCATATATTTAGGGCTGGATCGCATCACCCTGAATCCTCCCTTAGTTATGCTGCAATAGATGTAGGCTGCTGGGGGATTCCCATGATGCATTCAGTATTTCCTTTTCAGCCACCTTTCTCACCCAACATGTGTTAATAGACCTCTCTGCAGTGAATCACACTTTTTATTAATCTCTGTCTCTCTTCCACAGCATGTCTTTTGTCCTGTCTTCCTTCTCTCACCCCAACCGGTCGCAGCAGATGGCCCCGCCCCTCCCTGAACCTGGTTCTGCCGGAGGTTTCTTCCTGTTAAAAGGGAGTTTTTCCTTCCCACTGTTGCCAAAGTGCTTGCTCATAGGGGGTCATATGATTGTTGGGTTTTTTTCTCTAAATGTGTTATTTTAGGGTCTACCTTACATTATAAAGTGCCTTGAGGCGACGGTTGTTATGGGGCTATATAAATAAAACTGAATTGAATTGAATTGACATTTCAGATGCTTCCCACACTGTGGCACAGTTGAAGGTTCACGAGAGTTATACAACTTCATCATGTTGACGTGACACAACCGAGTAGGACGTCTACGATCTGGGGTTTGAATAATGTAGTTGGTCTTGCTGAGCTTTTTCTCTACAACATAAGGACCAGAGAATTTAACAGAAACGTAGCTACTAGATGTCTGGGATTCTGGAGAGAAAGGCTTAAAGCGAGTCAGGGTTTGGGAAGCTGCGTCTGGCTTGACCTGGGCACCCGGAGGTGTTTTAAGTAGAGCTTGTTCTTCAGTTCAATCTGGAGAGAAAGGATAAGCAGAGCCTCCGGGGGGAGCTAGAGAGTCTTGAAAAGGGACCTCAGTCAGGTTTTTCTTTCTGATCATATATAGACTGTTTAAAATCTTGACCATTTGACAAAAAACTTGCATTCCACTGTAGGATTAATATGGTTATAAAAATTAACCACCACATTATCCCTCTTGACTTGCATAACTACTTAGTTCACCCCTTATGTCCTCCCAAATGATGTTCTTCATATCTAAACTATGACATGAATCCTCTCAGTCTTGGACTTCACATCTGATGTTCCATGTATTACTTTCACAATGAATGTCACCATCATCTTCTTCTCTTCCTCTAGTTTCCTTTCACCCATTTCCATTACTCTTTCTATCACTTGTTTCTCCCCTAACCTGGGTTTCCTAATCTGTCTCTCTTGCTCAACCATTTTACATACCTCTACAAATGTCGCTTTCTTTTTTCATATTGACATTTAAGGGCACTCCTTGCTCCTTTACTTCCATTAGTTCTCCTTTCCCCTACTCTTATAGTATTTTTCACGTTAACTTTGCACACACCCAAAAGTTTTCTTGCTTTTTCCACCTGCACTTCTATGTTACAACCAATCAGTAGATTTCCATTTCTGAGTATCTTAGCATATGTGATTTCTCCAACTTGCAGACCTGTACAGGCCTTCGACCGACTCTCCTGCTAATCTCACTCACTAAATCCACTAAGGTAGGTCCTCCTTGGGCTCTCACACTCTGGGGCCTCTGGATGTCTGGGGCCTGGATCTCCTCCATGCCTGCTTCATGCCCTGGGGGACGGGGCTATGGCTTGCTACATCCTCTAGCAGACCATTACATGTGGAAACCATTTGAATACAAGCGCGCTGATCCACACAGGTGTGCACACGGATGTTCACTGCTCGTAGACTTAAATTACACCTTTCTTGGCTGCTACTTCAAAGCACATTGTGCGCTGTCTGTCCTGTGTGCTGCACAACAACATTGAATTTTTAGTATTTACTGCTGTTTACACTTAGCTAGATTAATGCGATGGTGTTGTGTTTAGTATGTTGCTTTGTTTTTTTTGTTTTTTTTGCTTGTTTTCTATTCTTCTCCTCTCAACAGGTGATCCAGGAGATTTTTTTTCTCTCTCCCTTTCCTATCCCTCACTCATGTCTGTCCCGTCTGTAACATCTGAAAATAAAATATAATAAATAATAAAAACAAAGGTCGATCAAATGGACCAATACGGCAATGCCAGGATGATCCATTTGGCAAAGTAAATCCATTGGGTATCCTTGTTGGTCTTCAGACAACAATTCTGATGGCTAAAGGACCAAATGGGACAGGCAAAAAAAAAAAAAAAAATCCACTTAGGTACTCCTGAAATCCAAACACACACTAACTCCAACAACCACACCATACATGTTGAAAGCACACAGCTCTCCAAACCTCCACTCCTCAACCTCATGTGTCTCTCCCCCCTTTCCCCCATAACCTGTTTTCTCTCCCCTTTATAGAGAAGGGCTCAAATCATCACCAGTCAACTACTCCCTTTACTCAACTCCAAATAGCTGCCAACTGGACTAGAGAAGAATCTCCACTCTCACATGGGTGTGGTCCACATCTCACACAAGTAAGAGATTTACTCAATTATTCCACCACGCCACATTCTGCAACATGTAAACCTGAATTCTGTGTAACAGCCGAGAAGTATGAAGTGGAAGAACACAATGCTCCTTTTACCATCAGATCATACGAGTATTGA
This sequence comes from Rhamphochromis longiceps, assembly GCF_057381845.1. NCBI lineage: Eukaryota > Metazoa > Chordata > Actinopteri > Cichliformes > Cichlidae > Rhamphochromis > Rhamphochromis longiceps. The sequence goes on from NC_140578.1 coordinate 43,078,759, forward strand.
ATTTAGACTTCAACTGTGACACGTGAGTAAATGCGCTTTTGTTTTCTTGTAATACAATATTGTGTAATGAAAGATTCAGATTTAATTTAAGACACTTCTGATCTTTCTGAAGAAGAAAAAACAACTAAATAAAAGTGGTTTGAGGTGTAATAAATCTATCTTTATTGAGGTCATCTGCGATAATAACACCCCGATTAATTAACACTTTACACCAGCAAAATAGCAAGTAAGAGTGGTAATGCTGGGCAACAAAGCAACAAGGAAAGTCAAAGAGGGACCTGGGAGCATACAGTCTAGAACAGGGGTCGGCAACCTGCGGTTCCAGAGCCGCATGCAGCTCTTTAGTCCTTATACAAGTATTTAACTGAAGTGTATTTTATTTGTGTTAGTTCTTTTAAAAATTGTAATTCTAAATTGAAAGATTATTGCGATCTTGAAATATAAAAATAAAATTATATTTTATTATTTTTCGTCACTCAAAATAAGCGTCACACTTGTGGAAGCCGGTATACCTGCCGTGCATTTATCGAGACTTTCAACTCCAGGTAGGCCAAGTATGGAGAAATGTGAAAAAAGAAAAATATCAGAAGAAAATAGAACATTTAATGATGCCTGGGCAGATTCATTTGCATTTACTTCTGAGGAGGGCAGCCTACCAGTATGCCTAATATGTGGATTGCCGATCTTCGGATCCAGATACGTATGTGACGTTGTACGTGAGCAGCTGTTCTCCACCATGAACTATGTTAAAAACAAACACCGCTCACGCCTCACAGACGAGAGCTTACAGTCCTGTAAAGATGAAAGTGACTTTGTACAGCCCCGATTTGCAGGTGCTGTTTGCAGAGGTTCAGGAGCAGAAGCAATTTTTTAGTAGCATAGTGCTTTTTAAAAAAAAAATTAAAATTCAGATCAAGGCTACTTCTTTGTTCATTGTATGTAGTTTCACTTCCCCTGTCACGTCATTAGTCAGTCAGCCGTTTCCCCATGTGTCCTCTCTTCCCGTGATCACCTCCTGTGTACATTTATGCCCACTATATGTTTTTGTCAGGTCGTCTGTTATCTCCCCCATAGTCACAGACAAACTGTTTCCTAGTTTTCTTAGTTTTTCTAGGGTCCATGTTTTTCACGTGCCATCATCCAAATAAAAGATTGCTTTTTGTTAAAACCTGCTAATCCTCTTCAAACTCTGCTTCTAGGTCCGTTCAACAAAACACACTGGCGTACCTTGCTGTGATGTGATAGTTCAGCTTTTTAATTCACTGAAAAGAGACCTTAGACTGGGTGTCTTTCTTTTTTGTTATAATTTTTTAAAAGTTCGAAATGTATTCCTTACATACATAAAATTAAATTTTCTCTATAGCACTTCATGGATTTAACAAGCAACACACTATAGTTGTTTATACAAAGCATAAAGAAAAAAAAACAATTTATAGAGTGTTATCTTCATGTTAGATGTCAACACAGTATTTGCGGCCCCCAGTGTTTTCTTTTCCGTGGAAACCAAATCCAGTGACTCTGTGGGTGTTCAAAGTTGCTGACCCCTGGTCTAGAATAATTATAAAAAGACAGAATAAATAAATTAAAAAAAAGTAGACGTGGGAACAGTCTTTATATAATCTTTATTAGTAATTTAGTCCCGATTTGTCTCTAATATTTCTGCATAAGATCTATTGTTTTATTCTGGCTCTTTACAATTTTTTTGTTATATTGCGCATTAAAATAAATCATTATGATAGTCCTACTTTGTCAGGCTATATTTCCCTAAGAGGACCTTCACATAAAAGGCAAGAACAGCAATGCTGCACCCCAAACCCAGGAAGTATCTCACACAGCACGCAGGATTGAAAAGCCCTATTGATAATGTGCAAAAACTACAACATTACATTACATGCTGTACTCCAGTGTGACTTTCACATCAAGACAGGGACACAGATAAACACAAATCCTGTATAAAACGTACAAATATGAGAAATATGAACATTATAAAAAGAAAATCAACACTGAGCACAGCACAGCACTTAAGTGTAAAATGCTTTAATGTATTCACAGCCATAAAGTAGAGCCAAAATTATAACCCAGGCTGTTTATGAAAAGGTGACACTATTCGGTTTTTAGCAGGTATGAGAGACTGAAGAAGGGTTAACTAGAGTTTTGAGGGTTTGACCTCAAAAAATTGAACTAACAGGAAGAGAAAATAAAAAACGGAGGTTTTCATGTGACTGGAAGTACAAGGCTGTGCTTTCTATGTGGTCATTATGTTTAGAAACAGGAAGTGTAATGTGATTCACACTGAAAGACTGAAGAGGAGGGGTGCTATGTGATCACCAGATTTTTTTTTTATTACTTAATGAACTAAAACGAAAAGACACACGTTACAGTGGATGTTTTGCTTTTTGAGAGGGCCAGTTTGGTGATCACATCTTCTAAGATAAAAAGTGCTGTGAGGCGACTGTTGTTGTGATTTGGCGCTATATAAATAAAATTGAATTGAATTGAATTTCCTATATAATTCATGAGCTCTTTCAATGGTTTCATCTCTCTATACAATCAAAAATAGTAAAACACTGTTAGACTAGCCTGTGAGGATTTAGCATACACACACAAATGATAGCTGATAGCATCACACGGTTGCTGAAGATTTGTCTGCTCCACACAAAGAATGACAATCTCCTGTTCCAGTACATCTCACAGCTGCTCTAAAGGACTGAGGTCCTGGATTTGGAGACCTGCGGATTTAAACAGTTTAAAGTCAGCGCTGCAGATATTTACAGATATTACTGGATATATGTGGATGTAGACTCTTGGAGTCAATTCATATAATTCTTTTAATAGGAAGAGCCACATAAAAGGCATATATTAAGTCAGAAGAAAAACGTTACCACTTTTTCTTCAAGCAGGAGTGCGATGAGAGCAGCTACTAAAGCAAAAACTATCAGTCCTGCTATTGTAGCTATTACAATCACTGAGGTGGAATCTGTGAGAAAAGCAGGAACAATGTTACAGTGGACAACGCTAATACATCAATTATAGATCACAGGGAAATGTAGGCCTATTGAAGTCATTGTTATTAGATGCAAATTCACTCAGATATCATCACTTTATAAATCTGTGACTTTGAAAGAGTTTCTCACCATTATAATCAGCAGTAGCAGCAGCAAACACCTGCTGGACCTCAGGAATCATCACCATCACCTCTCTGTGAGGAGCAGAGAGCACTCGTGCTGCACATCCCACCTGTGTGCTGTGTTTACATGAACCTGAGAGCACAGCTGTAGTGGTGACAGTGAATGTAGCGTTGGTGTTGGACACACTGACAGTGTTGTACTGTGAGAAGCTGAGGTCTTGTTGTGAGACACTGAGTGTTACAGTGGGAGCAGGTCGACCAGTGGCTGAACAGGAAACAACCCACTCTTCAGTAGAGTTTGACTCTCTGACATCAACAACAGGTTCATGCAGCTCTGTGAAGGATCAGGAGATATTGCGAAGACTACATTGTCAAGAAGAAACCAGCTTCTGACGCATTTCATAGTAGCTTTATTTGATTGAGTCTAATCTGCTTGAAGAAAGTAAAAGTTCTTACCATAGACTTGGAGGCAGGTTCTACCAGTGAAGAAGCCTTCAGGGTGAGTGATAAACAGACAGTGATAGCAGCCTTTATCCTGCTCCGTCACATTCCTGATGACTATGGAGCAGTTCTGTAGTCCAGTGTATTTAAACTTGACTTTATCGTTAAAGCCATCATTCACTCTCTGACCATAGTACTTGCTGTAGGTGGCAACATTTGTCTCCACATCATGTGAGATTTTCTGCCATGTGACCTGAAGGACGTCTTTAGTGTCCAAGAGCTGACAGCTGAATTCAGCATCTTCTCCCACTGCTGCCAGCACAGTCTGCTGTGTTTGGATCACTGCTGTTAGAGCTGCATGGAGAAAATAAATGAACGGTTAGATGTGAGAATGAGGAAATATTAGTCAGTGAAAGAAGCAGCTTTTCTTAGCTTATCTTTTTATCCTTATCCTGACATGAAGTCAAACATTAACATGATAAAAAAAACAATCAGCATCAAAGAGAAACACTGGTTACTGTTTCCTACCTTTTGGAAGGACTCCACAGACAAAAAGTAGATAGACAAGCACACAATATGTCATTGCTGTTATAAAGTGTCAAAGTTTGAGATGAACCCGAGAGCTCTGTGGATATAAAAAGATGTCAGGTTTGTATTGAATAAATATATGCATGTACTACACAGAATTCTGTGCAGACATACAACACAATGACTGGCGAGTTTTAAAAACACAACTTCAATTAAAGAAGATACTTCTGTTTTCATGGTTTTCTTTCTGCTTTTTCTCAGGGCTTCTGTAAAAAAAAAGTTAAGTATGAAGTTTCAAATTACAACGGCCACAAAAAAGTGGAAGTGAAAACGTTGCTATTTGCATTTCTCGCATTCCTCATCTGAATCAGATCCTCAAGACAAGATTACAAATAACAACACCTCCGCTTCGCTGGAATCCTTATTTCAGTGTCTCTGCGAAGTTAAGATCTGGATGGCCTCAAATTTCTCGTGATCATCTTGTGATCATCTTTGGACCAAGCTGCAATTCTAGTACCCCGGATCTCGACCTGCGCAGTTTAGCACCTTTTGTTAAACTGCATGCAAAAAATTTGGGGGTTATACGAGATAGTAAGTTTACCTTTGAGAAACAAATTGACTCTGTTGTATAGTCGTCCTTTTTTAAAATTGAGGCTCTTATCCAAGGTGAAATCCTTTTTATCTTTTAAAAACCTAGAACGAGCAATTCACGCTTTTATCTTATCTCAACTGGACTACTGTAATTCTCTATATGTAGGTGTTAGCCAGTCTTGTCTAGCACGGCTCCAGCTGGTCCAGAATGCTGCAGCTCGTCTCCTGACACGTTCAAAGAGACACGAGCATATTTCCCCAGTGCTCGCCTCACTTCACTGGCTCCCAGGCCGCTTTAGAATTAAATACAACATTTTGTTGTTGACTTACAAAGCACTGAACGGTCCGGCTCCAGAACATCTGTCTGACTTACTGCAGCCATATATACCCCCTAGAGATCTAAGATCAAGTGATCTCTCGCTCTTGGCCACTTTTAAGTCGAGGCTGGTCCACAGAGGTTACTGGGAATTTGTGTTTGTGGCAACGAAAATGTGGAATGATTTACCTCTCCACATTAGAAAGGACCCGACCATCAGTCTTTTCAAATCCCATCTTAAAACACATTTATTCTCACTGGTTTTCGACACCGCATGAGAGTTACCTGTCTGTCCACCTAATCATCTTTTATCAGGTATTTGTTATTTATGTTATTTGTTACTGTGTAAACTTTTTCCCTTCTTTGTACAGGTCAACATTTTGTTGTTATTATATGTGCTATATAAATAAAGTAAAGTAAAAGTAAAACCTCAGTAAATAAGTTTTTAACAGGAATGCATGGAAAAAAATTCAAATAAAGTATTCATCCCATCAGGTATGAACTGGTTTTATCTGAACTGCACACACTCAGACTCTCAAATGACAAACCTGGTTTTAAAGCCTGAGAAGATGAAATGTATTAATGTAAATCAAAATGCAATTTTTAATTAAGGGAGAGATTAATGGACAGTGTCCGTGTCAATGAATGCCATCGGTGGTTTGTCAGAGATAATATTCTCATTTTGTAACTCTGTCACAGCGCATTACCTTCATTAGATAGTTGGAGGATCGAGGGTCTGCAGAATGACACGCAGATTGTAAAATCTTCTGTGTATCTTGTTTCATCCCTGGGGAGACGCCACAGTTTCATTCCTTCATTAATGCTCAGCTTGTAGTTTTTATCACTCTAATGCATAAGAGTCCTCTGATTGCAGCACATGTATGTAGATGAAACATGTTGCTTTCACTATATTAAAGGAGAGGAAATGTTCAAGTCTGAAGTCACAAAAATCTGCTGTTCCAGTTCCTCCTGTAAGATGGACTAATATCACTAAATTATCCATTTAGCCCTACGACAGACTGGCGAACTGTCCAGGGTGTACCCTGCCTCTCGCCCTATGACAGCTGGGATAGGCTCCAGCGCCCCCCGTGACCCTGAAAATGATAAGCGGAAGCGAACGGATGGATGGATATCCATTTATGACTGTTACATGCTGTTGTTGTGTGGCCATTGCCTTGAAATACGTGAAATATCCATCCATCCATCCATCCATCTTCATCCGCTTTATCCGAGGCCGGGTCACGGGGCCAGCAGCCTAAGCAGAGAGGCCCAGACCTCCCTCTCCCCAGCCACCTCCTCCAGCTTATCCGGGGGAATACCAAGGCGTTCCCAGGCCAGCCGAGAGATATAATCTCTCCAGCGTGTCCTGGGTCTGCCCCGGGGCCTCCTCCCGGTGGGACATGCCTGGAACACCTCACCCAGGAGGCGCCCAGGAGGCATCCTTGTCAGATGCCCGAACCACCTCACCTGATTCCTTTCGATGTGGAGCAGCAGCTGCTCTACTCTGAGCCCCTCCCGGATGGCCGAACTTCTCACCCTATCTCTAAGGGAGAGGCCAGCCACCCTTCGGAGGAAGCTCATTTCCGCCGCTTGTATCTGCGATCTCGTTCTTTCGGTCACTACCCACAGCTCGTGGCCATAGGTGAGGGTAGGGACGTAGATCGACCGGTAAATTGAGAGCTTCGCTTTTACACTCAGCTCCCTCTTCACCACGACGGACCGGTGCAGCGTCCGCATTACTGCAGCTGCAGCCCCAATCCGTCTGTCGATCTCCGGCTCCCTTCTCCCATCACTCGTGAACAAGACCCGAGATACTTGAACTCCTCCACTTGGGGCAGGAACTCATCCCCGACCCGGAGTGGGCACTCCACCCTTTTCCGGCTGAGAACCATGGCCTCAGATTTGGAGGTGCTGATCCTCATTCCCGCTGCTTCACACTCGGCTGCGAACCGTTCCAGTGCGAGCTGGAGGCCCTCACCCGATGAAGCCAACAGAACCACATCATCCGCAAAAAGCAGATGACGTGAAATATATTATTATTATATTAATGAAATAATTATGTATTTTAAATACAGTTGGAAAATGCTTCAAACATTGATAAGAAGAATCCACACAATAAAACAAACAAACAAACAAACATGTCCAAACAAGCAATTTAAGACAGGACAGCTTTACTGTCAGTGTGCGAGGACAAAGTTACAGCAAACATCCCTCCTGGAATGAGGCATGTGATTAGCAAAATATGAAAAGACATTATTTATCATCCAACAAAAGGTTTAAGATTTAACATTGGATCTCTAACTCTTTCTCTCTCTCTCTCTCTCTCTCTCACACACACACACACACACACACACACACACACACACACACACACACACACACACACACACACACACTAACAAATCAGCTAAAAACATTAAGCTTGGTGGTTTTCATGTGACCATCATGAGGCTTATGCGCAAGTTCACTAAGGAAGCTCTGTAGTCACACGTCTGTCTGCTTCCCGGGTGTTTGGCAGCTAATGTAAGTTTTACATCACTTCCACTTTCCCATGCTTGTCAAGCTGGTTGTGACATCATGGGTCTAGTCCAATCAGCACTCAGCCCTCCTTCTTTAGGCCAATCAGCCTTCACTCCATGTACTTAAAATCTCACTGCGCATCTGTGATTCTTCTTTTTAGATGCCTTCGTACAACCCACCTCCTCCCCATCGCCACCACCTTTCACTCATCTCTGTCAGGCGCCATTCAAGCCTCCATCTTCATCTCCACCACCAGCATCTATACTCTGGGGGTCCTTCCCTAATCGCTATCACAGCTGTGATTGTGTTCTGCTGCGCTGGACCATCGGAGTCTAACCACCAATGCATGAACTAGACGCGTGGTTTCTCTCTCTCTGTCTTTAGCTGTTGGTCACATTTATTTGCAAGTCAGCTGCAGGTTGATGATCCTAAACTATTTCAGCCGTCACACGCTGATGTTGAACTCCACCCGCTGCATCATATCTGCACCTAAATGGCAACTTGAAACAATACTTAAATCTTCATTTCATACATGTAAAGTGACACAATGCATCATTAATGATATATCAGCATCAATGATAACTGAATAATAATAATAACCTGTCGGTAAACTATTAACATAATCACATCAGTGGTTTATAACACAAAGATGTTTTTAATCTCCAGTCACATCAACAATACATTTGTTCAGCACTGCTCAAAATTCAGTCTTCCTGCTGCTTCTGATGAGAACATCAGGTTGTTGTCTTGGTGATTTCTCTCAAACGCTCCTTCGTTTCTGACCTCGCTGCCCTCTGCTGTGAATAAAGATGCTTCAGTCCTTCAATGAAAATAAGAAATAGTTTTATTTGATCACATGATTAAAGTACTCTGAGAAATAGCCTGGACAGAGGAAAGTGAGCAAAGTGTTTAAGTGTTTGTGGTTGGTGTTAGATTAGGCTTGAAATTAAAATGATAACAGAGGACTATGGACACTTATTAGAAGAAATGAAAAATGAAAATAAAAAAGAGCCCGAAGGAAGATTAAAAAATGTCAACAGTGCAGAAAAACAGTATAAAGAGTGACTTACTCCTGACTGTCTCTGATCTTAGTTTCAGATGTCTTATTTATCTTGAGATTCCTGTGTGAAAAACGGAAAAATTTTAAAACAGTTAAAGCTGCAGAAACATTTACAGGGAGTGCAGAATTATTAGGCAAGTTGTATTTTTGAGGAATAATGTTATTATTGAACAACAACCATGTTCTCAATGAACCCAAAAAACTCATTAATATCAAAGCTGAATGTTTTTGGAAGTAGTTTTTAGTTTGTTTTTAGTTTTAGCTATTTTAGGGGGACATCTGTGTGTGCAGGTGACTATTACTGTGCATAATTATTAGGCAACTTAACAAAAAACAAATATATACCCATTTCAATTATTTATTTTTACCAGTGAAACCAATATAACATCTCCACATTCATAAATATACATTTCTGACATTCAAAAACAAAACAAAAACAAATCAGCGACCAATATAGCCACCTTTCTTTGCAAGGACACTCAAAAGCCTGCCATCCATGGATCCTGTCAGTGTTTTGATCTGTTCACCATCAACATTGCGTGCAGCAGCAACCACAGCCTCCCAGACACTGTTCAGAGAGGTGTACTGTTTTCCCTCCTTGTAAATCTCACATTTGATGATGGACCACAGGTTCTCAATGGGGTTCAGATCAGGTGAACAAGGAGGCCATGTCATTAGTTTTTCTTCTTTTATACCCTTTCTTGCCAGCCACGCTGTGGAGTACTTGGACGCGTGTGATGGAGCATTGTCCTGCATGAAAATCATGTTTTTCTTGAAGGATGCAGACTTCTTCCTGTACCACTGCTTGAAGAAGGTGTCTTCCAGAAACTGGCAGTAGGACTGGGAGTTGAGCTTGACTCCATCCTCAACCCGAAAAGGCCCCACAAGCTCATCTTTGATGATACCAGCCCAAACCAGTACTCCACCTCCACCTTGCTGCGTCTGAGTCGGACTGGAGCTCTCTGCCTTTACCAATCCAGCCACGGGCCCATCCATCTGGCCCATCAAGACTCACTCTCATTTCATCAGTCCATAAAACCTTAGAAAAATCAGTCTTGAGATATTTCTTGGCCCAGTCTTGACGTTTCAGCTTGTGTGTCTTGTTCAGTGGTGGTCGTCTTTCAGCCTTTCTTACCTTGGCCATGTCTCTGAGTATTGCACACCTTGTGCTTTTGGGCACTCCAGTGATGTTGCAGCTCTGAAATATGGCCAAACTGGTGGCAAGTGGCATCTTGGCAGCTGCACGCTTGACTTTTTTCAGTTCATGGGCAGTTATTTTGCGCCTTGGTTTTTCCACACGCTTCTTGTGACCCTGTTGACTATTTTGAATGAAACGCTTGATTGGTCGATGATCACGCTTCAGAAGCTTTGCAATTTTGAGACTGCTGCATCCCTCTGCAAGATATCTCACTATTTTTGACTTTTCTGAGCCTGTCAAGTCCTTCTTTTGACCCATTTTGCCAAAGGAAAGGACGTTGCCTAATAATTATGCACACCTGATATAGGGTGTTGATGTCATTAGACCACACCCCTTCTCATTACAGAGATGCACATCACCTAATATGCTTAATTGGTAGTAGGCTTTCGAGCCTATACAGCTTGGAGTAAGACAACATGCATGAAGAGGATGATGTGGACAAAATACTCATTTGCCTAATAATTCTGCACTCCCTGTATCAGGAGAAAATGCAACACAGACACGTTTTAATAGGATTACCTGTTGTGAGATTTTGTTCTATGATGGACAAAGATGAGTGCAGCAACACAACTAAAGGCAACCAGCAACACAGAGGACAGAATGACTGAAATCCTGATTGCTTTTGAGAAAACAGAGGAAAGAAGGAAAAATTAATTCAAACATAAAATAAAAAAAGATGGAAAAAAACTGAACTCAAAAACATACAAATGTGAATTCACCTAAATTTCTGCGTTTAGATCCAAAGTCTTCATCTAGACCTGGAAAAAAAAGGAAACATTACAATCACAGTGTAATCATCAATTATAAATCAGTGACTTTAAAAGAGTTTCTCACCATCACCATCATCATCATCATCATCACCATCACCACTACCATCATCAGGAATCGTCACCATCACCTCTCTGTGAGGAGCAGAGAGCACTCGTGCTGCACATCCCACCTGTGTGCTGTGTTTACGTGAACCTGAGAGCACAGCTGTAGTGGTGACAGTGAATGTAGCGTTGGTGTTGGACAACCTGACAGTGTTGTACTGTGAGAAGCTGAGGTCTTGTTGTGAGACACTGAGTGTTACAGTGGGAGCAGGTCGACCAGTGGCTGAACAGGAAATAACCCACTCTTCAGTAGAGTTTGACTCTCTGACATCAACAACAGGTTCATGCAGCTCTGTGAAGGATCAGGAAATATCATCACATCACTATATTATTTTTAGTCTCCTCTTGTTGGTTAAAGAAGGTAAAAGTTCTTACCATAAACTCGGAGGCAGGTTCTACCTGTGAAGGCTCCTTCAGGATAAGTGTTAAACAGACAGCGATAGCATCCTTCATCCTGCTCTGTTACATTCCTGATGACTATGGAGCAGTTCTGTAGTCCAGTGTATTTAAACTCAACTTTATCTGTAAAGCCATCATTCACTCTCTGACCAAAGTACTTGTTGTAGGTGGCAACATTTGTCTCCACATCACGTGAGATTTTCTGCCATGTGACCTGAAGGACGTCTTTAGTCTCTAAGAGCTGACAGCTGAATTCAGCATCTTCTCCCACTGCTGCCAGCACAGTCTGCTGTGTTTGGATCACTGCTGTTAGAGCTGCACAAACAAATAGACATGTGAGGCATGAGCACCAAGTGTGTGTCTGCTACTTATCAGCTGCAATAAAACCTGTAGGCATCTCACTGTAAAGTTTTTCATAATCACGTTTTGAGTGTATTTTCTATTTCTTATGTTATATTGGAAGTCTGTTTACTTCTTGTTTGGTTATTATTAGTAAGGAGTTAGTTGAGTTTCAGTCTAGTTTAGGTTTTATCTATGTCCCCGTGTTTGTCAGTCTTTTTCTGTATTTTGTGTCAGTCTTTCATGTGTTTCTTGTCTGCGTGTTTCAGGTTATCAAGCTTGTCTTCTCGTGTCCAGTCTCTCCAGCTTTCCTGCTTTATTTCGAGGAGTCCAGTGTTTCCATGTTCAGTGTGTTTTGTTTTACTTCCCCTTGTGGCGTAATGTTCATTTGTATCAGCCGTGTCTCCACTTCCATCGTTACCTTTGTTTGGATTATTTCATAGTTATGTTGGTTGCATGTTCCTGTCCAGTTTCATGTCCATGTCCGTTGTCATCATCTTCATAGATAGTTTTAGTTTTTCCCAGTTTAGGTTTTAGTTTTGTTTCGCCCTAATGTCATCTTGCCTGGTTTTCTGTTTTTTGTGTCAGCCACAATAAAGGCTCACTTTTGGTTAAACTTCAGTACATTTCTCCTGCGCCTGCTTTTGAGTCCGTTCCTTAAACACACGGCCGCTCAGCTGTGTCAAATGTTAAAAACGTTGCCCCTTCAGTGGTCCTCTAGAAGTCTGGGGCCCGGTTCTCCTTCATGCTTGCTTCATAGGGTTTTTTTTAATTAATTTGTGCTTCGTACACAACAGCATTGGTACAATTAATGTTAAATATTCTTTTATTCTCCTCAACTCTAAAACTATACTAAAATATAACGACAGCATCCATCTTGTCATAAAACGACTAAACAGCTGATACATGAACAAAATAACTCACAAGCTTTCAAATTTGAGCATTTTTATTTCCTTGAAATCAGGTTGCCCTCATGTAAATGTGTTTATTTACATTCATTCAAGGAGCTCCCAGGTGTTAAATTCAAACAGGACACCTGACAAACAAAAAATGTCATATTTAACGATATGTTCACATTTAATAATATCCAGAGTACCTTTTAGTTAGAATCACTGCCTTGTGGTAGGTTTGCCTCAGCCAAATGGTTAAGGTGTGGTTTACATCCATGTCTGTCCACTTATGGTACAGTATACACATGTAGTCAGTTATAGCCAAACACCTTTGATTACTGAATTACGTTCACTTCATTAATGAAGTGAATGTAATTCACATTTGTCTGAACATTTGTCTGAGATTAACTCTTTGGGGTCTTTACCTTACAATATAACATACTTGACTGTTTAAGTGGTGCCACATGATTAAAACTGAACAGATCTAAAGAAGATGTTCCTGAACTTTGGGTTTATTCGAACAGGACGGATGGATAACCACAGAACTTTTTCCCATATGATAACTAAAACACAAAATAAATTAAGACAGATTACTGTCCCAAACTTAAAGATAAAAGTTCATTTACTGGACTTGTTTTGTCAGTGAAGAGCAAAGTACAATTAGAAGTGCTTGTTCTGATGAAAAGTTAAACTGTAGCAGCGTAGTGAATAAGGATCTGTGTCCACGAATCCTCAGCAGTGACAACACTTACATCATAGTTCAAAATCCTTAATCTTTCACATCTTTCTCTCCACGGGGTTCAAATGCTCTTAGCTGTTTAAGTAGAGGAAAAAGTCTGACATATTTCACGGCCATTAAATGTTAGACAAGGCTCTGAAAACGAGGTTACGGTTACAAACAAAAACCTCTGCTTGTGCGCACAGACCCTAAATCACAATAAATAAGACAATAGTAAGACAAATTACTACAAAGTGACACCAGAGGCTGGAGAAGAGCAAGCATAAAGTGACACATTGTGTGTGCACAATTTCTCTTGTTACCACTCTTCATATACCAGTGTGACAAAGTCCTGAATGCAGCCTGCATGTTAGTCCATCAAGGTCCATCTGAGCTTTAAATAAATCTCAGGCTCAGCCATTGAGACTAGTCGCAATTTATTCTGAGGAAAAAAAGAGAAACAACAACACATTTTTAAAAAGTTTGTATTTTTATAATTTTTTTTACTTTGAACATAAACAACAGAAACAAAAAAAGGATTAGGGCTGTGCGATATGACGATATATATTAGATGACGATATAAAAATTTCTATCGTTTCATATTATACACTATTGTTTGTTTTGTGCTGTTGCAAAATAAACTGTTTACGGCAATATTTTTTTCATGGTTTTGATGGTCACTGTAGTTGCTATATTATTTCTTAAAGTTCTCTCCTTCTCTTATACTTATACTATACAATAACCACACTATGGACGGACACGGGACTGTTTTTACGCGTACTTTCGTTACCAACAATGACGGTAAAACCATCGTGTGGCTCCGCCGTCCACTTGTTTATTTTCCACAAAAACCTTTCACAATAAAGCTCAAGTTTCTGTTGAGACTTTTCAAAATAAACTGAAATGATATACATTATTCTCAAACATAAAATTTCAGAATATGCATCAAACAAATGACCTCAAATAAAAACATCAAGTAACTATAAATGGCGCTTACAGTCACCACGCAGATGAAGGCACAGAGAATACCAGCATGGCCAGCAAGGATGAGGCAGAACCAGCTAGCTCCAAACAGAAGGACCAGTCAAAACAAATCGAGGACCTTATTGTTAAACGAGAGGCTACCTCTGTAGCATGGACATGGTTTGAAAAGTCTGACACGCCCCAGAAAACTGTACTATGCAAATTATGCCACAAACTGGTCCCCACCACCACTCAAACACGACAAACCTCTTTAACCACCTACACAAGAATCACATGAAAGAGTTTCGAGAGAGTTTACGAATGAAAAGCAAAAAAGAGCCGTCAGGTGCTCAAAATAATCCTTAGACTCAAACGTTAGAACAGGCTTTTCCTCGCAGCACGCCGTGTAATAAATACTCAGAAAGAAAATGGCGGCCGTTTAAACTCATGTCTAAAAATGTATAGTTTCACGCATTGATCAAAACACTCGACTCCAGGTCGAAACAGGACCCCAGCTGAAAACACTTCACATAAGTCGAGTTGCCCGAGAATCACAGAATTTACAGAAAATGCACTATTTTGTGATATATATCGTTATCAGGAGAGAAATGTCTTATATTGGGATGTGAGACTTTGGTCATATCACGCAGCCCTACAAAGGATTATAATTCACGTTGAGTTGCATACACATAACACCATTCTGTTGCAACAAAAGCAGTTTATAATTAAAGTAACATACATACCTTGAAAAACTAAATCAACCACAACATTAAACTCACCTTGTGTTTGTAGAGAAGGTGATCAGGGTTTTTCTTCATTTCCTGAGACCAGCTGCTCTGGATCATCACCAGCTTGTATCTTCGTCTTTTTTTTCACACGGGGAAGTCTTTCCTTTTCTTGGCCATTGCTCTGCACTGGAAAACCAAAGTGTGTGATCAAAGGTGAAATAAGGGATATTTTTCCACTGCAGGACTTAGAGTGCTTCAAGTAGTGATACCTGTTGATCCATTTCTCAAATAATCTGTAAGGATATGGATTTTTAAGAAAGATACAAATATCTCTGCTTATATTTGGCTAAAAGCTTGATATAGACACAACAGTTTATAATATGTCAGGATCCCCCACAAGGCATATAAAGCCCCTGCACACCAGCACTGCGCTTACATTATAGTTCAATCAATAAATAGTTATTATTGATTTATTATTGAATTCTTTTAGTAATAATTATTAGTATTTAATCACATTAGCACAGTGGGTAACAAAAATATTCCACATACTAGAAATGCTGCTCAACATTTCATAAATTACATTTTCAACAAATGTTGGAGTAAAAACACAGTTACAGGGAAAATGTGTCTGTCTGTAAATATTAACTAAACATTTCTATGTGCTACAAAATAGACATAATTGTAAATGTGCTGAGGTGAAACTATACTTTCAATAATATTACCACTACAGCCTGCTAACCACCGAAATAATCTATGCTGGTCAGCTAGCTAAAAGTCTTTACTTTAGCAGCCCAAATCAGAGGCTAACATTAGTAATACCCAGAGAGACACAGACAGCTAACTATAATATTTATGAAAACTGGTTCAGCCACTGAAGGACAAAACCGGTGGTATCACAGTAAAAATTATTTTTAACATTAATTAAAATGGAAAGCTTAAGTCATGTTAAACCTAACTAACGATTATTTAAAAAATGAGTCAGCAAAATATTCCTGACTTGTCTGGAGACAGCCGAAACCAGTTAACAAATAAATTAACAATTCTTTCTAAATAAAAATACGTGGTCTTTTGAAAAACATTATTTTAATAAAAGAAAACATGAGTTTTAATACTTACCACAGAGATTTTAAGGCTCTTGCACTTACTTTTCACTCCTTTTCGGGTTCTTTTTCCCCACAATGCATTGCAGTAGTTGAGACATACAGAAAAATACCTGTAAATGACTAATACGGAAAATTCCTTCACGTTTATACAGTAGATTGTACTGTATTTTTTTTTTACAGTGTATAACAATCAAGTGGACCAGTACAGCATAAGGTCCACTTGGGAAAATAAATCTGTTGGCCATTTTTCTTGGCTTTCAGACAGTAATTCTGATTACTACAGTTCTGGAAAGGACAGGGAAAAAATAATGATAATAGTAATTCTTAGTTGTAGTATGAAAATGGCCTATCTCATATTTTGTTATCTAACATAAAAAGTGGGAATCAATTAAACATTATGTTTTTACAAAATGAACAATACTCATACTGTACCAAACATCTCCTGACTGCTGAAGATTTTAATAAATACTAGAATGGTGTATTGGGTATACTCCAGTGATAATGTTGTAGAGTAAAAAAAAAATATGGGAAGAGAAAATTAATTAACAAACATGTTCATTAAACCAGTATTAAGAACAGTTTTTTCTTCCGTGTGGAGCATCAGCTGCAGTAAACGCTTAATGAAAATAATCCATATTCACAGAAATAAAATCTAATGTCTCCACTGTTCGTATAGAATCTCTCATGGCTTCAGATGAAAAACAAAAATCATACTTGTGACCTCTTTGAGATCAGTTTCTAATAATTACGAGTGAAACGTTTTTTCTTCACCCATCCACAAAACAGCTTTAAAAACAAAACTGAGAATAGTGAACACAGCTTACCTTCAGAACAGACCATTAGAAGAGAAAGCAAATATACAATTGCACCATCCGCCATGCTGTAAAGAGAGTAACACGAGCTGTTTCTATAGTGTGCGTTTGGTATTTTAAAGACATAAAAAGAAAATTACATTAAGTGGTTCTTACATATGAGGTGGGGGGAATTCCACGCAGTTGTGGAATTTTTCTGTGTTGTTTTTGCTCACGTGTAGTGTTGGCTCATTTTTTAGAAACTTTATTTCACCACAGCAGCAAGTTTATTTATCCCAGGTAGATAAAAATAACCCATATTCAGTCTGTGAACGTTCCGATGTATTATTAGGGGCAAATTAAGAAGAAAAAAAAATTGATGTTGAGAATAAAGTTCAAATCATGACATGCCTACAACGCCTTGGGATTGTCACGAGGTGTTCTCTGTGAAGAAAAACCCCTTCTAAAACCGGAAGATCAGTGGAGGATTCAAGGCAATAGAGAATATAAAAACTAAGTTTCTAAAAAATAAATTATTTCACATGAAAACAACAATAAAATCCCCGCAGGGGCAAGGCTCCGAACTCCGCTATCCTGTGCTCAACGTTCGTGTCTCCTGTCTCGTTGTCTCCCGAGATAGGACGTCCTTCTGTCACTGAACTGCTCACCACTGAGGCTGTTTCTCAAGACTAAATACAAAATCTACAGGAATTATGTACAGATTTAGTTCTTTATTATAAATGATCAGGATAGTGATGGTAAATTTGATTCTTTTTACTGAATTGAGTTTTAATGAGTCACTCACCAAAGTGAATCGGGTTTTTTGAGTCATTTGATTCACTGAGTCAGTTGACCAAAGAGTGCAAAAAATGTACATTTTCACTCAAACTTAATTTGTTTCTCTTTTCATGTAAATCCTACTGCTAAGATGAATGATTCTAAAAGAAAACAACTATTATATAGAGCAAAAAAGAGCAAAAACATTTCTAAAATTAAGCAATTTCCTATCAAAATTGCTTAATAAACATTTATTTATTTTTATTTTATTTTGTTTTATTTTTATTTTATTAGTATTTTCCTTAAATGTGTTAAATATATATTTTCTCATCTAAATGTCCACTGAGCTGTGAGCCAGGGGGCAGTAATACGCCTTAACATTCGTTGCCAACCAAGAAGAAGAAGAAGCTGTGAGCCAAGAGGGAGGGGGTGAGTGAGTGAGTGATTCGTTCGCTCTATGGTCGTGTCCAAATTCATGGGCTGCATCCTCCTGAGGCCGCATTTGTAGACCGATTACGGCATAGCGACGCGCCGAAGGCTGTCCAAATTCGTAGACTCCTCCGAATGCAGCCGACAAATGCGTCCTCCTTTTCCCCGAATTTGAAGGATGGGTCGGGTGTGTCCTTCGTGGCCTACCATATCCCAGAATTCATAGTGCGGCCCAGCCAAACTCCAGTTTCCAACAATGGCGGCCGCTACTAAGTTTTAAAATTACTCATACTAATCTTTCTGGGTCACAAAATAAACTTTTAACACATTTTCAGGCGAGAAAGTAGTTGTGTAAACATCAAATATCTGCTCGGTTTATCAAGATATCGCATATTTGCAAAAGTGCTTCGACGTTTTCGGAGGCATCTGCTACCCACCAGCTCGATAGCTAGCCGGGAGCTCGAGGGTTACTGATGCGGCCGAGAACGGCACAACTCCCGGCACATCATTTTCAGATCACCGTGGACTTTCGCTGCTCGGGTTAAACGTGATATATAAGTGACTTAGACAACCTAAAAATGTTATTGTTGGGCTTTTTTCAGTGTTTTGTTTGTTCGTCAGTAAATCGGTTTGGCTGAGATTAAAGTTATTAGATTAGATAAAATAAAACTTTATTAATCCCCCGGGTGGGTTCCTCCTTGGTTTTTACACAGCTGACTAAACGTCAAACAGAAAACTGATTAAACAGAAGTATGAGACAGTCGAGAATTTACGCCAGTGTCCCGTTATATTTTAGATAGCAAGGAGCAGACGGCTGAGTTTATTAAACTCCACCGAGACAGCAGTGACGCTAATCAGAAGGCTAGACCGTCCAATTTCACGGCCGTTTACTTCCGGCCTACCCGACCTTCTGAGGACCCGGCCCACGTAGACTGCGAAGGCCGGGTCCTCAGGAGGATGCAGCCCATGAATTTGATTCAGCACAGGAAGGAGGGGGTGAGTAGCTCAAATGTGCTGTTAGCATGTTAGCAGAGCAATGCTACTGTGAACCGAGGAGCTATTTTCTTGATATGAGCTTCTACTCAGGTTTTTTTCTTCCATTTAAGAGCAGAAATTTTTTTGTTACGATACTGGATGTTGTGTTTTTCTCCACAATTTCAATTATAAGCTAAATACATTGCTGCTAACAGCAACAGGGATGAGTCACTGAGTCAGTTGGGCTTGTGAATCATGATTCATGAGTTAGTAAAGTGATTCTCGAGTATTGAACGATTTGTTCATGATTCGCGCATCACTAATTCAGACGTTATTCTAAGTTTCGCAAACCGTTACTAAATCCGGCCCCAGATACTACTCTTAGAGCTGACTTTAATTTTCCACTTAAGTTGCAGACTTGCATTTTTTTTCGTTGGCTGACAATACTGGAATATTTCAGTCAGCTGGTTCCCATTATCGGACATCACGCGCACAGAGACTGCGTCATCTCAGGGTTTTTTCTCTTTCCTCTGCCACAGGTCTGAGTCTCTCCCTCCCTCTCTCTCTCTCTCTCTCTCTTTCACACACACATGCACACACACACACGCTATCACTCGTGTTTCGCGGACTTACCCGGAAACTTCCTCTTGCAGTTTCCTGTCTAGTTGCTTAGTTTAGTTTCTCAGAACTAGATTTGCGTGGGCAGCCTGAAACTGATGACTTATTGTGTGGTTGGTTCGCGGTCTGCTTCTTGTTTACATTTTGGCTGGGGCACCCATCTCTGTTTCTTTGTTTTTCTTCGTCCATTTTTAGTAACTATCGCTAAAAGCTTGTTGCATCTGTCCTTTGGGACATTAAGCAACATCGTACAACAACACGTTTTCCAACACAAGCTGACTCTTGCCTGGAAAGATCGAGCGCTGATGTCTCCTGACATACGAAAATTTAGGCAGACTGACAGTCAGCTGCTTCTTTCTGTTGTCAAAATGGAGTCAGAGGTTCGATTTAAATCAGACTAGTTTGCTTTTTTTGGCTGGCTGTACTGACATGCTGCAATAGTATTTTAATTTGAGGCTTTTGGTCTCATCCTTGTTGAACGTAAAATTTAAGTAACGTCACTCCGAGTCTTTAATAAGCTGCCAATTTGAGAAACTTTACAGCACGTTACTCATTATTATCCCCTATTCACTGAACATCCCGAAGCACTTCAGGCTTATTAACACTCTGAGCCAGAGTTTAACAAGTTTAATTCTGTGCTGCTGTTTCTGTTGCAGTCCTAAATTTTAGTGTTACAATATAACAGTAGCACCCAACCCAACACCACAACTGAAGGGTGTCATGATCTGGATGTATGACTGGAAAATTTCTAGTGATGGGATTTCCGGCTCTTTTTAGAGAACTGGCTCTTTCGGCTCCCAACCGGCTCTTGAGGTTGTTTTGTTGCTTTGATTAATTTATTATTAACAACAACATAAAATTATGCACAAAAGGAATTACTAATGTAAAAAAACCCTGTGGTTTTATTTATATATGTTTATATATAAATATATGCGGTGGCCCCTTGAGACAAAGCACGTACAAACTCCAAAACACATTTCTAGCTTTAACTGAACTTCCAAAACAGAGCTACCTAGATCACTTAAATTACACAATTGAAAGCATGTGTGTATTGTTTGTGAATTTATACACAAGCACTCATATATATTCAAATAATTTAAAAAATGTTCATTTACCTGTTACTACCACACACTACCACACAACACTGCGCCTAGCATCCTGGAGCACTTCTGTTGTGTTTTGTACGTACTTCGGAGTTTTTAACTGTTTTGGAGTTTTTACGTGCTTTGTCTGTAGGGGCCACCGTAAATATAGTTTTATTTATTCACTCCACATAAAATGTAATAAATAAATCATATGATACAATAACCAGCTATTTACATTTCAACTTTTAACTATTTAATTTTCAGCTTTTTCCTTTTAAACAAATTTAAAGTGAAACAACACAAAACATTGCAAACCACAACACAATTAAATATAAATTAAAATATGAAAACTAAAAGAACATGCATATTCTCTGTCATATAGGCCTGCATGAATAAACTTTCTGAATCCTTTATCATCCGCAACCGAAAATAGTTGTGGATGATTACTATACCTTTCTAATGTGACGTTGTTGTCCCTGGCTCTCTTTCTCTGTCTCTCCCTCCAGCTCTGTTCCTGTGCTACTGCTAATGTAACTACTGCCCCTCCCACCTCTTCCCAGCGCAAAGCACAAGGCTCGCATGCGTGCGGAGTGAAGCGGAAAAAAAGTGCGAGAGAGGGTGAGAGAAAGAAAAACAAAAATCCACAGCTCCCAATAAGGAACCAGCTCGCCTCGTTCGCTTCAAAGACTTGGCTCTAAGAGCCGTTTCATTCACGACCGACACATCACAAAAAATTTCATCAGGCACCTGAGTTCCTTGGTCTGCACCCCTGGGCGGAGCCAGCATCTCTCCTGCAATCCCGCACACCTGAAGCTGATTCTGGGTAATAAGGTTGAGGTTTTAAGGTCCACTCAGACTCTCCTTTGCCGCCAGTTTGTCATCGACTTCACGTTGGTGTCTGTTTTGGCAGTAGGTTTTGACTAGTGATGGCCAAATGAAGCTTTCTGAAGCACTGAAGCTTGTATCGAAAAACGGTTCATTACTCGAAGCTTTTCAACACAGTCCTCTCTGGTGACATCTGGTGGCCAGAAATATGAAGCGCAGCTTGAATCCACAAAATAAAACCAACTGCTTCATTATGATTGCCCACTCTACAGAGTGGAATTCTGTCTGATATTGGGCCGCTGTTGTGTTGCTTTGAACGTGTATTCTTTGGTGGTTAAAAAAATGTGTTTTATTTGTTTAATAAATAATTTTGATCAGTAAACTCTCCTTGTTTAAACATGCGCCATGGTTTGGTCTTCCTTTGCTTGTGACTTCTTGATGTTGGTAAATACAATAATTGAAAAATACCACATTACATATAATATACATATAATAAGGTACAACACATTATGGAGTAGGCTTCTGCTGTGAGGTCCTGCCTCCATGCACTTGTGCATGTGCTAGACGGGTATATTTATAAATAATATTATATTAGGGAAATTTTCCAAGACATATTTTTGACCTGGGGGTAGAATTGATTGTGAACTGGAAAGGGAAAATGCTTATGAACTTGCAAATTAAAAACAAATTAAAAAGTAGCCCTTTTTCATTTTTATTTAAGAAGAGAATTTGTTCTAGTGTGCGATGGCCGAACCTGTTCCTTTTCGTGGAGATAATTTATCGTGCCTTAAGGAACATCCCTTCACACAGATGCAGTTAT